>NC_086447.1:601174945-601522397 GCF_028390025.1 Pseudophryne corroboree
GCTGCGCAGGCCAGCCGGAGCCGTGGGAGGTGAGCAGGGGGAGCCGGACAGTGCCTGAGTGTCCTGAGGATGCTCAACGCTACCCGACATATCCAAAAACAGGTTGGTGGCCAATACCGAAATCCCCGGGATTGGAAGCTCCAATCCCGGGATTGAATCCCGGACAATTTTAGGCCAGCATCCCGGGATTGGACACCCTAGAACTGACTTTTTCAGCTATATTTGTCTTGTTTTCCAGTAATTTTTTTCTCTCTTACGTCCTAGAGGATGCTGGGGACTCCAAAAAAACCATGGGGTATAGACTGGATCCGCAGGAGACATGGGCACACTAAAAAACTTTGACTGGGTGTGAACTGGCTCCTCCCTCTATGCCCCTCCTCCAGACCTCAGTTAGATTCTGTGCCCAGGAGAGACTGGACACACACTAGGGGAGCTCTACTGAGTTTCTCTGGAAAAGACTTTGCTAGGTTTTTTATTTTCAGGGAGACCTGCTGGCTACAGGCTCCCTGCATCTTGGGACTGAGGGGAGAGAAGTCAGACGTACTTCTTCTTAGTTAAGGGCTCTGCTTCTTAGGCTACTGGACACCATTAGCTCCGGAGGGTTCGATCACTTGGTGCGCCTAGCTGCTTGTTCCCGAAGCCGCGCCGTCACCCCCCTCACAGAAGCCAGAAGAAAGAAGCCGGGTGAGTATTAGAAGAACAGAAGACTTCAGACTGCAGAAGACTTCAGTAACGGAGGTACAGCGCAGCGGTCGCGCTGCGCTCCATGCTCCCACACACACACCAACGGCACTCACAGGGTGCAGGGAGCTGGGGGGGAGCGCCCTGGGCAGCAGTTACTGAGGGTCTTTTTAACTGGCAAGAGCCATATTCGGTGCCCGGGCACCGTATACGATACCCCCGCCAGTATAAATATATTCAAATTGAGCGGGACTACAGCGTTCCGGGAATGGGCGGGGCTTAGCCGCACAGCTTACCAGCGCCATTTTATCTCTCCAGAGCCGCTGCAGAGACGGGGTGTACAGGCAATTTGGTGCTTTATATGTGTATATTACAGCACAAACAACATATATTATTTGTTTTGTAGTATATGGGCGCTGGGGTGTGAGCTGGCATACTCCCTCTGTGTTTCTCTCTACAGGCTTCCCTGTGGGTCTGTCCCCTGTTTTTGGCCGGTGTGGGTGTGTCGGTACTGCGTGTCGACATGTCTGAGGCTGAGTGTTCCTCCCCAGAGGAAGTTACTGGTTGCGCAGAAAAAGATTTGGGAATGACTCTGTCGGCACAGCCGGCTGCTGATTGGGTGAATATGTTGAGTACTCTGAATGCAAATGTGGCATTATTGTCTAAGATGCTGGATTAATCTGATTCTCAGACACAAACATGGAGGAAATCCATGGAGGAGGCTTTGTCTCAGGTACAGACCCCCTCAGGGTCACAAAAACGTTCATTTACCCAGCTGGCAGATACAGATACCGACACAGACTCTGATTCCAGTGTCGATTTCAGTGAGGCTACCTTACATCCAAAGGTAGTTAAGAGTATTCAGTACATGATTGTGGCTATTAAAGATGTTTTGCATATTTCTGAAGAGCCCCCTGTTCCAGATAAGAGGGTTTGTTTGTATAAGGGAAAAAAGCCTGAGGTGACGTTTCCCCCCTCTCATGAACTGAACGCTCTTTGTGAAAAGGCTTGGGAGTCACCTGACAAAAGGTGGCAGATTCCCAAGAGAATTTTTACGGCGTATCCTTTCCCCTCTGATGACAGGGAGAAATGGGAGTCGTCTCCGAATGTCGACAAGGCTCTATCCCGTTTGTCCAAGAAGGTGGCGCTTCCGTCCCCTGACACGGCTGCTCTCAAGTATCCGGCGGATCGCAAGCTGGAGACGTCTTTTGAAGGCCATTTTCGTTAATACTGGTGCATTGCTCAGATCTGCTGTGGCGTCGGTATGGGTGAGTAGTGCTATTGCTAAATGGGCTGATAATTTAGCTTCTGATATGGATACCCTTGATAAAGATAATATTCTTTTGACTCTTGGCTATATCAAGGACGCTGCAGATTACCTAAAGGATGCGGCGAGAGATGTTGGCCTCTTGGGATCAAGAGCCAATGCCGTGGCGGTCTCGGCCAGGAGGGCGCTGTGGACCCATCAATGGAATGCTGATGCCGACTCCAAGAAAAATATGGAAGCTCTCCCCTTCAAAGGTAGTGTCTTGTTTGGTGATGGCCTTGCTGACCTGGTGTCTACCGCTACTGCGGGTAAGTCATCTTTTCTTCCTTATGTTCCCACTCAACAGAAAAAGGCGCCCCAATATCAGATGCAGTCCTTTCGGCCTAATAAATACAAAAAAGGAAAGGGCTCGACCTTCCTCGCTTCAAAGGGTAGAGGAAGGGGAAAGAGGTCACCTGCCGTGTCTGGCACCCTAGACCAAAAGTCCTCTCCCACCTCTACCAAGTCCACCGCATGATGCTGGGGCTCCCCTGCGGGAGTCCGTGCCGGTGGGGGCCCATCTCCGAATCTTCACTCTGGTCTGGTTTCAATCGGGCCTAGATCCTTGGGTCTTAGACATAGTGTCCCAAGGGTACAAACTGGAGTTTCAGGAGATGCCCCCCGCCGATTTTTCAAATCAGCCTTGCCAGTTTCTATCCCAGAAAGGGAAGTAGTAAATGCTGCGATACAAAAGCTGTGTCAACAGAGGGTCATTGTCCTAGTTCCCCCGTCCCAACGGGGGGAAGGGTTCTATTCGAGCCTCTTTGTCGTGCCAAAGCCGGACGGCTCGGTCAGACCGATCCTGAACCTAAAATCCCTCAATTCATACTTGAAAATTTCAAGTTCAAGATGGAATCTCTTCGAGCTGTGATCTCCAGCCTAGAAGGGGGGGATTTTATGGCGTCAGTCGACATAAAGGATGCCTACTTACACGTCCCGATATATTCTCCTCATCAGGCCTTTCTAAGATTTGCGGTGCAGGATTGTCATTACCAATTTCAGACGTTGCCGTTTGGGCTTTCCACGGTCCCGAGAGTTTTCACCAAAGTAATGGCGGAAATGATGGTACTCCTTCGCAAGCAGGAGGTTACAATTATCCCGTACTTGGACGATCTCCTGATAAAGGCAAGATCAAAGGAAAGTTGCTAAGAAATGTGGAACTCTCCCTGTCTGTTCTGCAAAATCACGGATGGATTCTAAATTTGCCAAAGTCTCAGTTGATCCCGACAACTCGGCTGCCCTTCTTGGGCATGATCCTAGACACTGAACTACAGAGAGTATTTCTTCCGGCGGACAAAGCTCTGGAAATAAAGACCATGGTCAAGGAGCTTCTGAGACCGCCAAGAGTGTCGATTCATCAATGCACTCGGGTGCTAGGGAAGATGGTTGCGGCTTACGAAGCCATTCCATTTGGCAGGTTTCATGCCCGGGTGTTTCAGTGGGATCAGCTGAACAAATGGTCCGGGTCTCACCTGCACATGCACCGGAAAATAAGTCTATCTTCCAGGACCAGGATTTCTCTCCTGTGGTGGCTGCAAAGTTCTCACCTTCTAGAGGGATGCCGATTCGGAATCCAGGACTGGGTCCTGCTAACCACAGATGCAAGTCTCCGAGGCTGGGGTGCAGTCACACAAGGAAGAAGTTTCCAGGGAAAATGGTCAAGCCAGGAATCTTGTCTCCACATAAATGTTCTTGAGTTAAGAGCCATTTACAACGGCCTCCTGCAAGCGAAGAACCTTCTTCAGGGTCTCCCTGTCCTGATCCAGTCGGACAACATAACAGCGGTGGCGTACGTAAACCGCCAAGGCGGAACAAAGAGCAGGGCGGCGATGGCGGAGGCCACAAGAGTTCTCCGCTGGGCGGAACAGCACGTAAGCGCGCTGTCAGCAGTCTTCCTTCCGGGCGTGGACAACTGGGAAGCAGACTTCCTCAGCAGACATGATCTCCATCCAGGAGAGTGGGCTCTTCATCAAGAGGTATTTGCAGAAGTGACAAGGAGTTGGGGAATTCCTCAAATAGACATGATTGCATCTCGCCTCAACAAGAAGCTTCCGAAGTATTGTTCCAGGTCGAGGGACCCCCAAACCAGTGCAGTGGATGCCCTGGTAACTCCGTGGGTGTTTCAGTCGGTGTATGTGTTCCCTCCTCTTCCTCTCATTCCAAGAGTGTTGAAGATTTTAAGACGAACAAGGGTTCAGGCAATACTCTCCTTAAGGCTAGGAAGGAGGTCACGGCAAAACATTATCACCGTATTTTGGAGAAAATATGTGTCGTGGTGTGAAACCAAAGCAGCTACTGCAGAGGAGTTTCACTTGGGTAGTTTCCTCCATTTTTTGCAGGCAGGCGTGGATGCAGGCCTGAAATTGGGTTCCATCAAAGTACAGATATCGGCTTTATCTATTTTCTTTCAAAAAGAATTGGCCACCCTTCCTGAGGTTCAGACTTTTGTGAAGGGAGTGCTGCATATCCATCCTCCATTTGTGCCACCCGTGGCACCGTGGGATCTTGAAGTAGTGTTACAGTTTCTTATGTCTCACTGGTTTGAACCTTTGCCAAAGGTTGAGTTAAAGTTTCTCACTTGGAAAGTGGTCATGCTTTTGGCTTTGGCGTCTGCCAGATGAGTGTCGGAATTGGCGGCTTTGTCTCACAAGAGTCCATATTTGATTTTTCATGTGGATAGAGCGGAATTGAGGACTCGTCAACAATTTCTGCCGAAGGTGGTTTCTTCGTTTCACATAAATCAACCTATTGTGGTACCTGTGGCTACGGATGCTGTGGCAGTCCCAAAATCTCTTTATGTCGTAAGAGCTTTGAAAATGTATGTCGCCAGAACGGCTCTTGTTAGGAAAACGGAAGCTCTGTTTGTCCTGTATGCTTCCAACAAGATTGGGGCTCCTGCTTCCAAGCAGACTATTGCGCGCTGGAGCTGTAATATGATTCAGCAGGCTCATTCTACGGCTGGATTGCCGTTACCGAAATCGGTGAAAGCCCATTCTACCAGAAAGGTGGGCTCATCCTGGGCGGCACCCCGAGGGGTCTCGGCATTACAGCTTTGCCAAGCTGCTACCTTTGTGAAGTTTTACAAGTTTGATACCCTGGCTGAGGAGGAGCTCATGTTTGCTCAATCGGTGCTGCAGAGTCGTCCGCACTCTCCCGCCCTGTCTGGAGCTTTGGTATAGACCCCCATGGTCCTTTTGGAGTCCCCAGCATCCTCTAGGACGTAAGAGAAAATAGGATTTTAATACCTACCGGTAAATCCTTTTCTCCTAGTCCGTAGAGGATGCTGGGCGCCCATCCCAGTGTGGACTGTTCCTTGCAGTTGTATTAATACTTGTTGTTTTCGGTTACACAAAGGTTGTGTATCGGTTAGATTCAGCTTGTTGCTGTTGTTGGTTCATACTGTTATCTGGTATTCATGCTTATCCAGTTGTACGGTGTGTTTGTGGTGTGAGCTGGTATGTCTCTCGCCATTAGTTTAACAAAAATCCTTTCCTCGAAATGTCCGTTTCCCCTGGGCACAGTTCCTATAACTGAGGTCTGGAGGAGGGGCATAGAGGGAGGAGCCAGTTCACACCCAGTCAAAGTTTTTTAGTGTGCTCATGTCTCCTGCGGATCCTGTCTATACCTCATGGTCCTTTTGGAGTCCCCAGCATCCTCTACGGACTAGGAGAAAAGGATTTACCGGTGGGTATTATAATCCTATTTTTTTTTCTTTATAGGGTAGTTTTGGCTGATTAGCTATGCAATAATGGGTTCTCCATCTCTATTTTGCTTTTATCAGAGAACTGTTTGTAAGATATTGGGGGTAATTCCAAGTTGATCGCAGCAGGAAATTTTTTAGCAGTTGGGCAAAACCATGTCCACTGCAGGGGGGGCATATATAACATGTGCAGAGAGAGTTAGATTTGGGTGTGGTGAGTTCAATCTGCAATCTAAATTGCAGTGTAAAAATAAAGCAGCCAGTATTTACCCTGCACAGAAACAAAATAACCCACCCAAATCTAACTCTCTCTGCAAATGTTATATCTGCCCCCCCTGCAGTGCACATGGTTTTGCCCAACTGCTAAAAAATTTCCTGCTGCGATCAACTTGGAATTACCCCCATTGTTCAGACGGATCTGCATATCAAACAGTGTATATGCCATTGATGAGAACGCAAATTAATGGCAAGTTGACACCAATTTGTATTGTCTTTAAACATTTGTCTATTGTAAGCACTCCACTAAAGTCTAGCTCTGGACCACAATGCGCAAAGGTCTTCATACAGTGTATTTACCTTGAGCTCTAGGCTTCAGCACCGCAAAGGACCTGTGAACCATATGACAAGACCTTACTCCTGACAGAAACTCTGGTCCAAACAGGTCTGTGTGTGAGAGACTAGAATAGTCCAGATGCTTAGGGGGGAATTCAAATGTTTGAAAAGTCGGTTGGGTGTCTGTTCCCCCTTCCCTGTCTATTAGATAGGAAAAAACAGACGTTCAACTGACTTTTCAAACAATTGAATATCCCCTTTAGGGTCTAGTTTTGATAAGCCTGCTCTAGTCCGCCATCATGCTAGATTTTGTTAAATTGTTAACTGCTTGAGCCTCAATAAAGTAGCCCTGCTGATACTTTTTCTCACTTCCTTCTAAAGGTTACCCAGGGAGCATACAGATTATCCTTCTTTTCTGCTTAGTCCAGGACATATAGCAGAGGACCTGCTGCGACTGTAATTTACATTTAGTTTTTTTCAGAGTAGTATTTGAGAGATCCGCAGTTTATCACCCACTAATACGTTAAGAACTGCGTCAATATCTGGGACAAGAGAGTAGGCACATCAGACAGGCCTATGAAACTCCTCAGCACCATATAATACCTTTTTTTAAGTATAAACCTGGATGTCTGTTTAGAATTTTCATGCACCTCAAATTACAGTGCAGAGCCCAGTGTGGACAGAGTACAGGTTAGGCGGGGGAGTCCTGGCAGCTAGAGCCACCCCTGCAATCTGGTATTAGGATTCCAATTCAGAAGTGTGGGAATTATTAGGAAGAGAAAGTTTTGGTGACATTGGCCAGCAGTCACATTATCTCTTGTTCAGAGATGGGTTTCTATTGTTTTTGCCAACTACAGGCAATGTCGGGTATATTTGTGTCTATGTAAAAAGGGGAAGCCGTTCAGAGACGGCAAAAGGCTCTCTCCATCTTGGGAGCTATGTTACTAATCCATTATACACCAAATACAAACTTATTGGTCTAAGGCCGTGTACACACGGTGAGATTCGGACTTATCCGATTCTCACTGTGCGACGGGGGGCCGGGTCGGCACTTAGCCAGTATCGCAAGCACATAATGAGTGTGCTTGTGATCCTGGTTCTGTGCGATTTTGGCTAAGTGTCAATCCTGACTATCTCTTCTATAGAGATAGTCAGGATTGACTTGCCTGCACAGCCTATTTTTTCGGCCGATGCCGACCGCGCAGGGCCGCGCATCGGATCGGGATCGCAAGGTGACTGTCACCTTGCGATCTGCACTATCTTTTCTTCCGATTCTGACTATATAGTCAGAATCGGAAGAAAAGATCTTACCGTGTGTACACACCTTAACAGTACTTGTATTAAAATAGAACTATGATGGGATATAACCAGCGCAGCCGATGAGAGAATTAGTGGCACAACACTATTCCCGATGTTGGAAACAAGATTTAGAGGTGCAGGTGTGTGATGGAAAATATACACAAAATCACACGTGGCAGAGTTGTGTAATCATTATTATTATAATTAGCTTATCTGCAATAACAATTATAGCCCTTAACTTGCATACATTCTCTGCTAATGCATGTGCTTCTTTGAGAATAACTATTTCAATTTCAAAACAAACTTTGTTACAAAGTAACATACAACACTCAAAACAGATTGCTACTTGTATCCATAAACTAACGGATGTTATTCATATGGCAAACAGCTCCACAAATATACACCAGAGTTGTAATGTTTATGCCAGCGGTATTGAACATAAAAAAATGACTACTGAGATATTGCTTGTTAGATACGGCTCTGGGAACCTGTAATTATTATTACCAGTTATTTATATAGCGCACACATATTCCGCAGCGCTTTACAGAGAATATTTGGCCATTCACATCAGTCCCTGCCCCAGTCGAGCTTACAATCTATATTCCCTATCACATGTACACACAGACACATTCACGCTAGGGTTAATTTTGTTGGGAGCCAATTAACCTGCTAGTATATTTTTGGGATTGTGGGAGGAAACCGGAGTACCCGGAGGAAACCCACGCAAGTACGGGGAGAATATACAAACTCCACACAGTTAGGGCCATGGTGGGAATCGAACCCATGACCTCAGTGCTGTAATGAAAATAATTTGCAGCGTATCTCTCTGACACCATTTAACAAACATAGGTAAATTAAGGTAGGGCTAAGACGCATATCATAGGTTATGACACCTTGAATAACTGGCAGCCTGCCAAATACAGTGTATCATTCCACTACCAAAAATTACATCTGACCATCAGAATATACCAACTACATCTCAGTCACGGGAAACCCGTGAACTTCATACAGAACCTGTGGGTCGGGCATCACGCTCGACGCAGTCAGCCATGCCTGTCTCTTTTCCTATAAATGCCTGCACCAATTGGTATAAAAATGAACATTCAGAATAATATATGTTTGGCAAAGGATATTATTGAACGTGTGTGTCTTTTGTTCTATGTATTGTTATATGTTTTGTCTGTATTTCGCCTCTTTTTAAATGATGTTTGATCATAAATATACTCTTTTATATACGGAGTAATTAAAAGTTATATTTTATTACAAGTACTGTTAGACCAATAAGTTTGCATTTGGTGTATATTTGATTAGTAACTGTGCTCCCAAGATGGTCTTTTGCCGTCTCAACGGCTTCCCCGTTTTACTGTGATTACAATTACTCTCTGGAAGTGCCACCAACATCTAATTGTGTTACTCTTTTTATGGTACACTAATCGCCAAATAACTGACTCAGACCAATGTGGTTGTTACATCCTTGAAACTTAACAATATTTGTGACTATGCCTGAGCTGACATCCCTGTGAGTATTTATTTATTTATTTTTTAGTGTGAACATCAGAAAATGATTTACTATTGTCAGAATTAATTTCTGCCTCTTGAGTCTAAGGGATGATTATTTCCGCACAACTACTTCCTGAGGAGGAGGATGATGATAAAACATTGACAATCCTTTGTGGGTTGTTTTTTTCTTGTATATTCAATCCTGCAACAGTTAGGTGAAATATGTAATATATCTGTGTCTTCCATCATCAGTCTCCTAAGTCCCATGGTACTTTGAAGACACCGCTGTTCCAATTCCTTCCTCAGACTCTGCATCTGTTTCAGAAAAGGGACTTGAGGATTACTCAATATTTGAAGGACCAGCAATGGGTTTATCATTAGAGTACCGTTTAATCATATTTCGGGTCTCCACTTGCTTCCGGGTATGGTATGCATGGTCGACAGTATCTAGGTTGACCACTATTGGTCGACATGGTTTGTAGGTCGACATGACAGTAGGTCGCCATGAGTTTTTTCACTCTTTTTTATGTTTTCTCCGTACAGTGACCAGGAACCCCAAATAGTGCACAGTGTCCCCTCGCATGGCACGCTTCGCTCGCCATGCTTCAGGCAAGGTACCTCGCTCTGCTACCGCTGCGCTCAGCACAGGTTACCGTTCCCAACTGTAGTCTACGTGGATCGTAAAGTATGAAGAAGTTCAAAAAATTAAGACAAAAAAGTGAAAAACTCACGTCGACTTAAAACATGTCGACATAGAGTCCCTGTTGACCTAGAAACCATGACAACCTACTTATTGTCGACCTAAGCGTGGTCGACTTAGAGACCGGATACCCTTGCTGCCAGCTACTGACTGTACTGTTCTACCAGCTCTGGACAGGATAGATTTGCCCACTGCAGGCAGTTTCAGGGAGTGATGAAATCGATTTTCCTGAACAGGCGCCTCTGTGAGAGAGAACCTGAATGATTTGCTCAAAGTTATACATGAGAAAGTGAGGTAATTTGGCCATCTGGTATTATGGCTGAAGGATTTCTCATTCCCTCTGATAAATACTTTATCTCAGGTGAGGGAGTAGTGGACACTGACTTAGCCTTTATCAAGGTTTTTATGTCCATTTTAACAATATGAGGAAAGAACAGTGTGTCAGTCATACTTGTCCTCATACTTCAGCGCTGAAGAAACATCTGATTCCGTGAGCATTAGCCCCGCCCAGCTGCTAATGTGCATGTGACCTGTGCAAAACCTAGCCAGCTTTGCATGTGCAACTTCACTGTTATGCTGGCCTTACATTAGTACTACTCGCACTAATGATCCCCCCCATCCTCCAGGCGCCGGGCATGTGATAGATTGTGCTGTGCTTTTGCACTGTACAATCTTTCGTACCTCCGCAATTGCAGGGGGCCAGGAGCAGCTGATCATATGTGCAGCACATAAGATTCGACGTGCGACCTGTGGGGCCACACATCTCATCGTATTCGCACCCAATAACATCCACGATGTGCATGCAATGGGTCGATATTGTGTATTCGTACACTATATTGACCTAGTGTATGGCCAGCATTAGTGTTGGCAGGTTAGTGATGTAAAAATTTCAATTCCCTGTTTTTTCCAGCAGAGAATCTGGTTTCTTGTTACCCAAATCCACCAACTGTTGCTAGGTGGCACTCTCCCAAAGAACTAATATCCACATCCTGAGTCCACTCTGCAGAGAGCATTATTATATGACTCCTCATGTATGGTGCTTATGCCACTGGATGTGTTTACAGACTCTCTGAGGTGTAAATACCAGTGTCCATTTCAGTAAACAGCATTACTTGAAATATTAATCTTGTCAGCTGAATGCGTACATGGGCTCACTTTCATGGGCTTGTCTGCTGGTGAAATCTATTCCTCTCTGCACTTGCTGTGTTTCCATGCCATTGTCAAAAATCACATTTCTGATATATCCCACAAGTGTAATAAGTTCCTGTGATTTGTGCTACTAATCTGGCACTGTATGACTTTTATTCTGAAATCTTTGAAATAACATTTGGGGCGTGTAACTTACTAGGGGATATCTGTATTCTCTTTGAATGGATAAATGCAGCCTCATAATCTAAAACATTCTGCACTCGCAATAAAAGCAAACTTTTGCGTTTCCATTAGCTTTTATTTGCAGTGCTCCATATCACACACAAGCCTCCCCGTTACTCATGTGTCAGAACTGGAGTTTCGTTACAATCTGTGCAGGTTAGTACCTGTAAATGTGTTCTCTTAACTCTTTATCATTTCGCACCAACCAGCAAAATGAAGTGTCAATGCAAAAGAAGGCACGTTTGGCACTTAGCAAGGCACACGCGAACTGCCCAACTCCATCTTGTGGCTGATGCAAACACTGCAGACACTGTTTTCTTAGCCTGCAGATTCATATACTTGTGCCATTGCAGAAGATTTGCACAGCAGTTTTCCTTTGGGGATATAGAAAAATTGAGACACAAAGAATACTCCCTTTTTTTGGGTACTCTTACAGAAAATTGCTAAAACTTTACTTTTATACATGGACTTATTTAGACATGGACACATTCAACATATATAATATCAAAAATAGATTTTTCTTAAAAGGCTATGGAGTTAAAGTTTGTATCAACCTGTAATTGTGGTATAATAATTTTGTTGTTGTTGTAGTTCTATAAAACACGTAATCCACTGTAAATCAGTCAACAAGGTTGTATAATTGAGATCATCAAGAATCTAGCTCATTATAGATGAAGTGCTGTCTCCTAGAAACACTATATATGTAAAGGTCTCCAAGTATAAAATACATAGATAAATAACCACAATTACAGGGTAATACAAACTTTAACTCCCTAGCCTTTTAAGAAAAAATCCCTTTTTGATATTATATATGTTGTATGTGTGTCCATGTCTAAGTAAGTCCATGTATAAAAGTTAAGTTTTAGCAATTTTCTGTAAGAGTGCCCCAAAAAAGAGTTTTCTTTGTGTCTCAATTTTTCTACGTTTCTGTTCTAACTCTTGGGAGCACCACCGGTACTACAATGAGGCCCTCTGTTTTGCATATATTATGAAGATATCAGCATCTGTACTCCTAGTACATATATTAATGTTTATTCCGGTATATAATGTATTTTTCACCTATTAACTTGGTGATCATACCAGTGCGCCTACCTACCCCTTTTCTTTTTTACATTTCCTTTGGGGATACCATGGAACAGATAAAATGTTATGTATACAATATTAAGTTTTACCCAAGAAGCTCAGCATTGCAGCACAGTGCAAACTAACATCAGATACCTTTTATTAGTTTCATGGTAAACATCACCCTATTACAGATCCCATGAGCATAGACTGTTTATTATCAAACTCCGCCCATTCTGCCCAGAGAGGCCATGTCAGTAATGTGGGAAAGAAATGGGAATTAGTCCTTTTTTTCCCTCAGACTGTTTCATTAACTGTAAGATTCCAAGTTGTATCTTATCCCTGTCATATCTGTTAAAAATTGGAGCATTTTAGTATGATCAGTTCTGCAGTCCATACTAACTTTAAGAAGAATAACCATGGAGGTAACGACAACTGAAGAACTATAAAAGAAAAAGATTGGACAAAACATACAAGAAAGCATTGTTCATTTATAATGCCTATTGCCAGACAAGTGTCTTACAGCTGTTAACCAGTATTAGAGTTTTTGTTTCTTTTGATACTACAAACAGCAATACATTTCAGGAGGCAGGATAACATAGGTGACCCTACATAAATCATCAAAAATGTGTATAATGTACATAGGGTTTGTATTTATATTTAAACATGACCTAAAAGAAAAAATGGTTACTAAATTTATGAATAAAATATTCCACAAGACTTTTTGGTGCCCTGTGCCAGAAAGAGAATTGACGTCCCTCCCATATCCCTCCCCATTTTTCCAATAGGGACATAAGGCACACGCCCTTTCGGGGAAGGGACATGACGGAATTGATCCTAGAGAAAGCTCATGCTATGCTATGATGACTCTTTCAACATTATTTATATCTATGGAGTGGGGTCAGGAGATGTGTAGTCAGGAGATGCCGGGCTTCAAAGAGGAGAGGAAAGCTACAAGTGAAAGTAATTAAAACAGATAATTGAGAAGTACCGTCAACAGTGCCCCCTACCCTGCGCCGCTATGTGCACACTCCGCACAACCCTAGTTACGGCGGAAACACCAGTGGCATATTGCTCTGTATTGTATTGACAGTCCTCCATAATGGGATTAAAAGATCACTAGATGAATAATCACTAGGTGGACAGAAAACTGCTATTTCTCTAACGTCCTAGTGGATGCTGGGGACTCCGTAAGGACCATGGGGAATAGACGGGCTCCGCAGGAGACTGGGCACTCTAAGAAAGATTTAGTACTACTGGTGTGCACTGGCTCGCCCCTCCTCCAGACCTCAGTTAGAATCTGTGCCCGGACAGAGCTGGGTGCATTTTAGTGAGCTCTCCTGAGCTTGCTAATAAGAAAGTATTTTAGTTAGGTTTTTTATTTTCAGAGCGCTTCTGCTGGCAACAGACTCTCTGCTACGTGGGACTGAGGGGAGAGAAGCAAACCTACTAACTGCGGCTAGGTTGCGCTACTTAGGCTACTGGACACCATTAGCTCCAGAGGGATCGAACACAGGAACCTGACCTTGTCGTCCGTTCCCGGAGCCGCGCCGCCGTCCCCCTCGCAGAGCCAGAAGCCGGAAGCCGGCGGGTTGAAGCAAGAAGACGTCAAAATCGGCGGCAGAAGACTCCTGTCTTCATATGAGGTAGCGCACAGCACTGCAGCTGTGCGCCATTGCGCCCACACTAACCCACACACTCCGGTCACTGTAGGGTGCAAGGGGGGGGGCGCCCTGGTCAGCAATTAAGTACCTCCTGGCAAAAGCAGCATATATACAGTTGGACACTGTTATATGCATGAGCCCCCGCCATTAATTTTACACAAAATCGCGGGACAGAAGCCCGCCGCTGAGGGGGCGGGCCTTCTTCCTCAGCACTCACCAGCGCCATTTTCTCTCCACAGCTCCGCTGAGAGGAAGCTCCCCAGGCTCTCCCCTGCAGACTCACGGTAGAAAGGGTAAAAAGAGAGGGGGGGCACATAAATTTAGCGCATTAAATATATATACAGCAGCTACTGGGTGAACACTAAGTTACTGTGTGATTCCTGGGTCATATAGCGCTGGGGTGTGTGCTGGCATACTCTCTCTCTCTGTCTCTCCAAAAGGCCTTGTGGGGGTCCTGTCCTCATATAGAGCATCCCCTGTGTGTGTGGTGTGTCGGTACGCGTGTGTCGACATGTTTGACGAAGAGGGCTATGTGGAGGCAGAGCAAATGCAGATGAATGACGTGTCTCTGCCGACGGCGTCGACACCTGATTGGATGGATATGTGGAAGGTGTTAAATGATAATGTAAACTCCTTACATAAAAGGTTGGATAAAGCTGATGCCTTGGGACAGTCGGGGTCTCAGCCCATGCCTGATCCTACAGCGCAGAGGCCGTCAGGGTCTCAGAAGCGCCCACTATCCGCAGGGCATGGGCACACTATAAGACTTTGAATGGGTGTGAACTGGCTCCTCCCTCTATGCCCCTCCTCCAGAACTCAGTTAGATTCTGTGCCCAGGAGAGACTGGACACACACTAGGGGAGCTGTACTGAGTTTCTCTGAAAAGACTTTGTTAGGTTTTTTATTTTCAGGGAGACCTGCTGGCTACAGGCCCTCTGCTTCGTGGGACTGAGGGGAGAGAAGTCAGACCTACTTCTTCTGAGTTAAGGGCTCTGCTTCTTAGGCTACTGGACACCATTAGCTCCAGAGGGTTCGATCACTTGGTGCACCTAGCTGCTTGTTCCCGGAGCCGCGCCGTCAACCCCCTCACAGAAGCCAGAAGAAAGAAGCCGGGTGAGTATACAGAAGGCAGAAGACTTCAGTAACGAAGGTACAGCGCAGCGGTCGCGCTCCATGCTCCCACACACACACCAACGGCACTCACAGGGTGCAGGGCGCTGGGGGGAGCGCCCTGGGCAGCAGGTTACTGGAGTTTTCACTGGCGAAAAAGCATATTAGAGGTGCCTGGGCACTATATATGAGACCCCCGCCAGTATAATAATTTAAATTTGAGCGGAACTACAGCGTGCCGGGTGGGGCTGCGGCTTAGCCGCACAGCTTACCAGCGCCATTTTCTCTATTCACAGAGCATGCAGAGACGCTGGCCCGGACCTCCACTCTCCTTTACAAGTACAGGGAGCAAAACGGGGGGGTGGGGGGGGGAGGGAGACACAGTCAATTGGTGCTATATATTTATTAAAAACAGCGCAGTGATCATATATTATTTTTTAGTAGTATATGGGCGCTGGGGTGTGAACTTGTATACTCCCTCTGTGTTCTATCTAACAGGCTTCCCTGTGGGTCTGTCCCCTATTGCCAGTGTGTGTGTGTCGGAACAGTGTGTCGACATGTCTGAGGCTGAGTGCTCCTCCCCGGAAGTTACTGGGGGCGCAGAGAAGGATTTGGGAGTGACTCTGTCGGCACAGCCAACTGCTGATTGGGTGAATATGTTGAGTACATTGAATGCAAATGTGGCGTTATTGTCTAAGAGGCTGGATAAATCTGATTCTCAGACACAAACGTGGAGAAAATTCATGGAGGATGCCTTGTCTCAGGTACAGGCCCCCCCAGGGTCACAGAAACGTTCCTTTACCCAGATGGCAGATACGGATACCGACACGGACTCTGATTCCAGTGTCGACTTTAGTGAAGCCAGTTTACATCCAAAATTGGTAAAGAGTATTCAGTACATGATTGTGGCTATTAAAGATGTTTTACATATTTCTGAGAAACCTCCTGTTCCAGATACAAGGGTTTGTTTATTTAAAGGGAAAAAGCCTGAGGTGAAGTTTCCCCCTTCTCATGAACTAAACACTCTTTGTGAAAAGGCTTTGGAGTCGCCTGACAAAAGGTGGCAGATTCCCAAGAGAATGTTTATGGCATATCCTTTTCCCTCTGACGACAGGGAAAAGTGGGAGTCATCTCCCAATGTGGACAAGGCTCTGTCCCGACTGTCCAAAAAAGTGGCGTTTCCGTCTCCTGACACGGCTGCCCTCAAGGATCCTGCGGATCGCAAGCAGGAAACGGCATTAAAGGCCATTTATGTCACTACGGGTGCACTACTCAGACCTGCCGTGGCATCGGCTTGGGTGCGTAGTGCTATTGCCAAGTGGGCTGATAATTTGGCATCTGACATGGATACCCTTGATAAAGATAACATTCTTTTGACTCTCAGTTATATCAGGAACGCTGCAGCTTACCTAAAGGATGCGGCGAGGGATATTGGCCTCTTGGGATCAAGGGCCAATGCCATGGCAGTCTCGGCCACGAGGGCGCTGTGGATTCATCAATGGAATGCTGATGCCGACTCCAAGAAAGCTATGGAAGCTCTCCCTTTTAAAGGTAGTGTCTTGTTTGGTGACGGCCTCGCTGACCTGGTGTCTACCGCTACTGCGCGTAAGTCCTCTTTTCTTCCTTATGTTCCCGCACAACAGAAAAAGGCGCCCCATTATCAGATGCAGTCCTTTCAGCCTAATAAATACAAAAAAGGAAGGGGCTCGTCCTTCCTCGCTTCAAAAGGTAGAGGAAGGGGAAAAAGGTCGCCTGCTGTGTCTGGCGCCCAGGCCCAAAAGTCCTCCCCCGCCTCTGCCAAGTTCACCGCATGACGCTGGGGCTCCCCTGCGGGAGTCCGTGCCGGTGGGGGCCCGTCTCCGAATCTTCACTCAGGTCTGGTTTCAATCGGGCATCGATCCTTGGGTCTTAGACATAGTGTCCCAAGGGTACAAACTGGAGTTTCAGGAGATGCTCCCCGTCGATTTTTCAAATCAGCCTTGCCAGTTTCTATCCCAGAAAGGGTAGTAGTAAATGCTGCGATACAAAAGCTGTGTCAACAGAGGGTCATTGTCCCAGTTCCCCCGTCCCAACGGGGGGAAGGGTTCTATTCGAGCCTCTTTGTCGTGCCAAAACCGGACGGCTCGGTCAGACCGATCCTGAACCTAAAATCCCTCAATCTGTACTTGAAAACGTTCAAGTTCAAGATGGAATCTCTTCGACCTGTGATCTCCAGCTAAGAAGGGGGGGATTTTATGGCATCAGTCGACATAAAAGATGCCTACTTACACGTCCCGATATATCCTCCACATCAGGCCTTCCTGAGATTTGTGGTGCAGGATTGTCATTACCAATGTCAGACGTTGCCGTTTGGGCTTTCCACGGCCCCGAGGGTCTTCACCAAAGTGATGGCGGAAATGATGGTACTTGTACGCAAGCAGGGTGTCACAATTATCCCGTACTTGGACGATCTCCTGATAAAGGCAAGATCAATGGAGCAGTTGCTAAGAAATGTTGAACTCTCCCTGACGGTTCTGCGACATCATGGTTGGATTCTAAATTTGCCAAAGTCTCAGTTGATCCCGACAACTCGGCTGTCCTTCTCGGGTATGATCCTAGACATGGAAGTACAGAGAGTGTGTTTCTTCTGGCGGAAAAAGCTCTGGAAATCCATTGCATGGTCAAGGAGTTTCTGAAACCGACAAGAGTGTCGATTCATCAATGCACTCGAGTACTAGGGAAGATGGTTGCGGCTTACGAAGCCATTCCATTTGGCAGGTTTCATTCCCGGGTGTTTCAGTGGGACCTTCTGAACAAATGGTCCGGGTCTCACCTGCACATGCACCGGAAAATAAATCTATCTTCCAGGACCAGAATTTCTCTCCTGTGGTGGCTGCAAAGTTCTCACCTTCTAGAGGAATGCAGGTTCGGAATCCAGGATTGGGTCCTGCTGACCGCGGATGCAAATCTCCGAGGCTGGGGTGCAGTCACACAAGGAAGAAGTTTCCAGGGAAAATGGTCAAGCTAGGAAACTTGTCTCCACATAAACGTTCTGGAGTTAAGAGCCATTTACAATGGCCTTCTGCAAGCGTAACACCTGCTTCGAGGTCTACCTGTCCTGATTCAGTCGGTAGCGTATGTAAACCGCCAGGGCGGAACAAAGAGCAGAGCGGTCGGAGGCCACAAGGTTCTCCGCTAGGCAGAACAGCACGTGAGCGCTGTGTCAGCAGTCTTCCTTCCGGGCATGGACAACTGGGAAGCAGACTTCCTCAGCAGACATGATCTCCATCCAGGAGAGTGGGCTCTTCATCAAGAGGTATTTTCAGAAGTGACAAGGCGTTGGGGAGTACCTCAAATAGACATGATGGCATCTCGCCTCAACAAGAAGCTTCTGAGGTATTGTTCCAGGTCAAGGGACCCCCAAGCCAGTGCAGTGGACACCCTGGTAACTCCGTGGGTGTTTCAGTCGGTATTTGTGTTCCCTCCACTGTTGAGGATCATAAGACGAACAAGGGTTCCTGAAATACTCGTCGTTCCAGATTGGCCACGGAGGGCCTGGTATCCGGATCTTCAGGAATTGCTCATAGAAGATCCTTGGCCGCTTCCTCTCAGAGAGGACTTGTTACTGCAGGGGCCATGCGTATTTCTGGACTTACCGCGGCTGCGTTTGACTGCGTGGAGGTTGAATGCCAAATCCTAGCTCGGAAGGGTATTTCTGGGGAAGTCATCCCCACTCTCCTTAAGGCTAGAAAGTAGGTCACGGCGAAGCATTATCACCGTATTTGGAGAAAATAAGTGTCGTGGTGTGAAGCCAAGAAAGCTCCGGCGGAGGAGTTTCAGCTAGGTCGTTTCCTCCATTTTTTGCAGGCAGGAGTGGATGCAGGCCTGAAATTGGGTTCCATCAAAGTGCAGATTTTGGCTTTATCTATTTTCTTTCAAAAAGAATTGGCCGCCCTTCCTGAAGTTCAGACTTTCGTGAAGGGAGTGCTGCATATCCATCCCCCGTTTGTGCCACCCGTGGCACTGTGGGATCTTGACGTGGTGTTGCAATTTCTTATGTCTCACTGGTTTGAACCTTTGCAAAAGTTTGAGTTGAAATTTCTCACTTGGAAAGTGGTCATGCTTTTGGCCTTGGTGTCCGCCAGATAGGTGTCGGAATTGGTGGCTTTGTCTCACAAGAGCCCATATTTGATTTTCCATGTGGATAGAGCGGAATTGAGGACTCGTCAACAATTTCTGCCGAAGGTGGTTTCTTTGTTTCACATAAATCAACCTATTGTAGTGCCTGTGCCTTCAGATGCCATGACGGTGCCAAAATATCTCGATGTCGTGAGAGCCTTGGAAATTGATGTCGCCAGAACGGCTCTGGTTAGGAAAACGGAGGCTCTGTTTGTCCTGTACGCATCCAACAAGATTGGAAATCCTGCTTCCAAGCAGACTATTGCACGCTGGATTTGTAATACGATTCAGCACGCTCATTCTGCGGCTGGATTGCTGTTGCCGAAGTCAGTGAAGGCCCATTCTACCAGGAAGGTGGGACCATCTTGGGCGGCTGCCCGAGGGGTCTCGGCACTTCAACTTTGCCGAGCAGCTACGTAGTCGGGTTCAAACACTTTTGCTAAGTTCTACAAGTTTGATACCCTGGCTGATGAGGACCTCGTATTTGCTCAATCGGTGCTGCAGAGTCGTCCGCACTCTCCTGCCCAGTCTGGAGCTTTGGTATAGACCTCATGGTCCTTTTGGAGTCCCCAGCATCCTCTAGGACGTAAGAGAAAATAGGATTTTATTACCTACCAGTAAATCCTTTTCTTCTAGTCCGTAGAGGATGCTGGGCGCCCATCCCAGTGCGGACTGTTACTTGCAGTTGTATTGTTAGTTGTTGTTTCGATTACACGAAGGTTGTGTATCTGTTATGTTCAGCTTGTTGCTGTTTTTCGTTCATACTGTTCTCTGGTATTCCTGCTTATCCAGTTGTACGGTGTGTGTGTGGTGTGAGCTGGTATGTATCTCACCCGTAGTGTAACAAAAATCCTTTTCCTCGAAATGTCTGTCTCCCTGGGCACAGTTCCTATAACTGAGGTCTGGAGGAGGGGCATAGAGGGAGGAGCCAGTTCACACCCATTCAAAGTCTTATAGTGTGCCCATGTCTCCTGCGGATCCAGTCTATACCCCATGGTCCTTTTGGAGTCCCCAGCATCCTCTACGGACTAGGAGAAAAGGATTTACCGGTAGGTATTAAAATCCTATTTATTTTTTTGTCTGAAATTCTGTTTGGGAGTGGGAGGGTTTTTACTGAATATAAGCTCACTACATTAGAGGAATGCACGTTCTGGGGTCAAGATTCTACAGACAGCGCCTGCTCCCACTTCTGTGCAGGCGCATAAACGTAGGTGGAAAGAAACTCCATGTGGAAATATACTTCAATTGTGTTAAATGGTGGATAGGTTTGGGTGGGCTTTAAATAGTGAAGAAAGCCCATTGGTCACTCAGTTAAGCCTATCCAAACCTAACCTATCCCTGGACCATTTGTATTACATTTGTAGTGTATTACAAGGGAAAAACAAAAACTGATCATGTTAGCTATGCTGTTATTTCAGACTGTCTATAACACAACACAGTGGCAGTCTACTGCTTCCAGATGAAACTTCAAACTTCTTGTAGAATAAATTTGAAATATCACCCAAAAAGATTTTTCGACTACTCTGATGGGTCAGCTGCACAATTTAAAAACAATAAAAACTTTGACAGTAAAGTAAATAAAGTAACATGCATTCCTGTAATGTTTTCTTCTGCCCAGTCAAAATGTTGTTGTTGTGTAAGGATCTGATTATCATATGGACGTTGTAGGCTAGTTCAGGATGCTAATCTGTTCACTCTGCCACCTAAACTATCGCAAGTCCCTTTTCCATGAGCAATCGCTGAAAAATGCCGCTCTGCTTCTATACCAGAATCATCATCTTTAATGGTGTAATGGTTAGCATTACTGCCTCACAGCACTGAAGTCATGGGTTCAATTCCCACCATGGCCCTAACTGTGTGGAGTTTGTATATTCTCCCCGTACTTGCGTGGGTTTCCTCCGGGTACTCCGGTTTCCTCCCACAATCCCAAAATATACTGGTAGGTTAATTGGATCCCAACAAAATTAACCCTAGCATGAATGTGTGTGCGTGTACATGTGATAGGGAATATAGAGTGTAAGCTCCACTGGGGCAGGGACTGATGTGAATGGGCAAAATATTCTCTGTAAAGCGCTGCGGAATATGTGTGCGTTATATAAATAACTGGTAATAATAATAATAATAATAATAATATAAGAGCATAAGTTGCCAAAGTTTTTCTTGTTCTTAAATGGTGTGGCATACCCATCAGAGAAGTAGATAATCTTTTTGGGTGATATTTTTGATGAGATTTATTCTACAAGAAGTTTGAGTTTCATTTGGAAGCAGTAGACTGTCACTGTGTTGTGTTCCAGACAGTCTGAAATAACAGCATAGCGAAGATGCTTAGTTTTTGTTTTTCGTTTATAATACACCACCACAAATGGGAGAATTGTACAGTAGTTTGAGCACTGGTCCAATGATAGCCTGGTGACTGAGGCTTCCTCCTGTGAGTACAGTTTTGCTTCCAGTCTGCTGTGTCTCTCCCACCCAGCACCCATTCTCCAAGTTGCTGTTCCTTCTGGCTCACAGGACACATTCTCCCAGTCTGATACCTCTCTGTAATTAAACACTTCGCTTTTTCAAATGTGACACAAATGGTCCAGGGATAGGTTAGGTTTGGGTAGGCTTAACTTGGTGACCAGTGGGCTTTTCTTTACTATTTAAAACCTACCCAAACTTATCCTGTAAATGGTGGGCCTATTTAATACAATTTAAGTATCTTTCCACATGGAGTATCTTTCCACTTAAGTTTATGTGCCTGCACAGAAGTGGGAGCAGGCGCTGTCTGTAGAATCTCGTCCCCAAACACACTTGAAGAGGAATATGCATTCCTCTAATGTAGTGAACTGGAAACAATATTATTTGTTTATTTTTAGATACAATTTTCATGAATCACTCAAAAATGAAAGCTCGTATAGCATGTGATCCCATCATGATCCCAAAATAAAACTTTGTGAATTAATTAACAATAGAGTGAAAAATTTTTGAGATTTTTTTTTTACACTTTTTTGAAGATTCGCTTTTTGGAAAAACCCCATTTTTTATTTAAAAAAAAAAAAAAAATCTTTTTAAGGAAACACTGCTGTGATACATATTATATGAAGGCCCATAAAAACAGGTTTAAAATGAGACCTTGCTCAACTCTCTAGCTCAATTAGGTGAGCTGCAAGTGCAATGAAAAAAAATGGTAATACATTTTTTGTGAACAAATTGCAGCTTTAAATGCATATAACTTCAAAACCATTCAATTTATCAGCCTAAAATTTGGGGATTTTCTTTATACCCATGGCAGCATTTAATATGCCAAATTTCATCACAATCTGAAATGGTCAATATGAAAACTGTTGAGTTTGTGTGGAATAACCCGGTATATAAAAATGGGTATATGTATATTTTTGGGTCATTTTAGGGGACTTTAAAAAAAATAATAATAAATAAATGTTGAAACAGTCCGTCCCATCTAAAAGTCTAAAAACACTTGTCCCACTCATAAAGCACCCAATATACCTGTCCCATAATTTGTACCCCCAATAGCCATCATTTTTCACCCCCCAATAGTCATCATTTTGCACTTTATCCCAAAAATGACATCATTATTAGCCAATTAAGAAAATAAAAACTTCTAAGTGTCTAATTAGTCATTCATGGGGGTGTCCCAGGTGTTCTGAACCAAATTTCAAAATGTTTAACTTAAAATAAGAATCACTGTAATTACTGTAATCTCCTACTAACTGTCCTCCCTGACAAATACCTCTCTCCACTCCAATCTATCCTCAATGCTGCAGCCCGGCTCATCTTCCTCACCAAACACAGTACATCCACCTCCCCTCTCCTTCAAGCCGTTCACTGGCTTCCCTTCCCTTCCCTTTCAGAATCCAATTCAAGCTTCTCACACTCACTTACAAAGCACTCACCCACTCCTCTCCCACTTACATCTCTGACCTTATCTCCCTTTACTCTCCCACCCGTTCTCTTCGCTCTGCTAATGCACGCCGACTCTCCTGTCTTCTGATTACTTCCTCCCACTCCTACCTCCAAGATTTTTCATGTGCTGCTCCCTTACTCTGGAATTCTCTACCTCTCCTCCTCACTCTCCACCTCTCTACAGAACTTCAAACGGGCTCTCAAGACCCACCTCTTCACCAAACCCAGCCAAATCTGATCCTGACTCTCTGTCCCACGCTCTGTCTACCCCATTTGTGTCTGCCCCACCCATTTACAATGTAAGCTCTCACGAGTAGGGTCCTCTTCCCTCGTGTGATTATCCTTTTCTTACTTTAATATTCCTCAACTGCCCAAATCCTGCAGTTCTCGGCCACCTTGATACTTATCTCAGTGTCGTCTACCGATGTAGATATGCTTAGTTACCCTGTACTTTTCCGATATTGTCTTCAACTGTGAGTCACTGTTTTGATTATGTGCCTATGTACTCTGTAGTTGGGTGCTGCGGAACCCTTGTGGCGCTATATAAATAAAGGATAATAATAATCCACAAGTTTATCACCTGCTCAGAGTTGGTGAATTGAAATTCTATGTAAAATTCCAACATAACTCTTTTCACAGACAATTGAAAATGCGCATTTTGCCATTTGCGGTATATATATTCACGTTTTTCCCTCGGCTAATTGAATTCGGACCTTAGTGTGGTTAGGATATGATAATTAAGCTCCAACTCACAATATAAATTACTGCATACATTTGTTAAAGCTGCGGTGCCGGATCAGAGCTTCCAAAAAGTCTCTGTGCCCAAGAAGTAATGTAAACAAAATTATAACTACCGCTATCACTTTGCTTCCAGGTTTAGACCTGGTGTGTGGACTTCACATTCGCTGCTGTTGGCTTTAGCTTCTGGGCCACGTTCAATAGTTTGTATATTTGACTGTTTAGCAGCCCCTGGTCGAAAATGGAGGGACTTCTGCGGCCCCCCTTTTTTTTTTTTGTCACATCCAGGGGATGCTTACCTTTTGCAGGGGGTCCAAAGAAAAGCGCTGTTTCCTAAATATGACCTTAAGAGTGATCAAACTCTCATGTATGATACTATGTTCTAGGAGAATGCTATGTTGTTTTTCTGTTTCTTAATAATTTTATACACTACAATACTATTTTTTTTTTTTTAGAGCAGAGTAATTTACCTGAAGTTATTTATGTATTGTTTTTTTAGAGTAATAATGTTTTGCTTTCCTCCATAGACACTAGACCAGCTGCCACTAACCAATCCAGAACATTTTGGAACACCTGTAATAGGGAAAAAAACTAATCGTGGAAGAAGATCGAATCACATGTGAGTTTGATTAATTATTTGATAAATAGCGCATTTAATTAATTTTTTAACAGATAACAGGAAACACATAGATGCTAATTAAATAGTTGTATAAATTTACGAAAAAATATATGTTTGATGATTAACAATTAAAAAAAAGCTGCAAAAAGGAGAAAATAAAGTAACCATACAAATAGAAATTCATTAAATATCAATTAAAATGCACTGATTGATTCGTTAATCTATAACTCCTGGAATATGTAGAGAAAACAGCCCAGATACAAATTCTAAAATGTATTTATCACTAAATAACTGTTTCACCAGTGGTAAAGTATCACCCATCATAAAAAGAACAAGAACATTCATTCATGCTGCATAAAACAAATATATACAGTGCAATATCTCTGGAAGATAGATATATATAATGTAGTCCTTGCCCGCTGCTTCGCTCACATAATGTCTTATTGCTTAGCGAAACTAATTTTACAAAGACAGTGCCATCTAATATTGTGATGCATATTTTATATTGTACACATTGATCACAAAATTTCTTTGTAAACAATATTTGCAGTTCTTCCTTAAAGGATTAACACAAAAAGATGCATGGGGCTACTAACTCGTGAGCAAGCCACGTAAAGCTGCCCATGGGAAAAGCAGCTGGTCCTGAGATCTATGCCTGCAGCCCTAAGCGTTTTTCGGGGTGTGCAATATATATGTATATTTTTAATTTATATACATATAGTGATTTTAGACTTGAGGAGCCTGCACAATGCATGCGCCGAGTGTCAAGCATTTGTTTTTTCCTTTATAGCTCCTCTCCCTGTTGTCACAGTGACCTCACACTAACCTTGGGTTTTTTTTCTATATCCCTAAGCTGTACAACAGTGAATGCGCAATCCAAATCCATCCAGTAGTTTTTGCATGATATTGAAACTTTTTTTTCCTCCTAAGTTCATGAACTGTTCCTAGAAGTATATTTGTAAAAAAATGTTTAAAAAATTGCTATGTACAGACACAACCCTTACAGTTGTATTATATGTATAGATTTTGATATTCCATGGTTAGAGACCTCTAAAGAGGGTGAATAACAACTACCAGTCAGATAATTGTAATGTGTAAATGATCACTGGGGAACAGGCAAGAATGTGAATGAAAAAAAAAAAAGTTATGGTACACTTTATATATGGTGCATGCCCAGTCCATGGAGGAGGCTGTATAATCTCAGCACTATAGAAATCCTCCTGTGTTTGAATGAAATCTAGGTAAGTTACTGTATCTATGTCCACAAACGTGCTCTTTACTCACATAGGGGTTTATTCATGAAGTAGTGAAAAGAGAGAGAAATCAGCTACTACACTCATAAATGTTACTTAAAAGCTGAATGGGTGCCACTTTTTTCACTGCTTCATGAACAGACCCCATAGTGGAAAAGGTAGTAATTCGGTAAAATCTCTTTAATGAAGGCAGGTTCATGCCGTCAGTGCTGGATGGGGTCTCCTCCAAATCTCTAGTTTGGATTCGATCCTGTGTGTTCCTGCAATAAAACCACTGATGGAAACAGGTGGCTGCATACAGGTGGCAGTAACCAAATCCTGTAGCTGTGTGTGACGTGACACAGCAATCTGTCCGAGCAGTAGATCCTCACAATGTAGCGAGTGTAGCCTGCTGCTGCTGTACATTACTGTATGTAACACAGGGATATATGTACTAATATTATATGTCACATTTTCACAGTATAACTTCTGTTGTGATTGGTGAAATAGTACTATAGTATGGTAGTCACATAAATCACACAGGTTCCAGCCTCTGAATGCCTTCCAAGTGTAAATCACAGCTTCTAGATACCAGACGCTTTTCGAACCCGGGTTGTACTCAAAAAAGTGTTGTCAAAGGCTGAGGCGGTGGTGCAGTCCTGTCTTGGTGCATCTTTAGATACACCATTGAATTAGAACAAGCCCAGTTGCCCAGTCTGAGTAAGGCCTTCTGTGTGAGCCGTTGTGTGTCTTTTGAAGCAGCCGCTTACAGCGACATCTGTTTAGCCACCCCCTGTTACCTCCCAGGACTGCCCAGTGACTGTGGGTCCGATTCTGTTCTGCCTGAGTGCCAGCAATTGGAACACACGCGCTGTACGACTGGGATGCATACACAGAATTAAAACATCAGCCTACTGCCTGCAACATTCACAATGCGTATGACTCAGGCCCATAATAGCTATACATTTTACAACATAGTATTTTTAAGTAAGTCTAACTCTGCCAAACATTTTCCATTTTAAATATTAAATGCAGTACGTGAGTTTTTAAGCAGGTACAAGTAACTTTGGAGAAAACTACAAATATATAAATATAACTGTAATATTTTCATCTTTGGTACATTCTCATCACAAACCACACCAAAGCTTTTTTACAGTTATTTACAGTCGGTAAGGACATGGGCTCTTGCCTCCCGTCATTTACCTCTTTGCTGGGTAACGTACTTCCTGTCGGGGCTCCCGGGTGTCTGCTGACCTCCCGTGGGTCTGCGCTGCTCCCTCTGCTGTGTGACTGCATATAGTCCAGACTCCTCTACTGCCGGCCCTTTCTCCTGGGCACCACCATCTTGATTGTATTCATCTGACCCTCGGCCAGCCAATGGTGCATCATTCCTGTCCCACATTACTCCAGCCACCAATCAGGGATTAGCAGCCCCTATATAAAATCGTCTTGAGGCTCTGGCAAGTTACCAGTTCAACGTTGCATGTCAGATACGTTCCTCGGCTACTGATATCTCAGATCAATGTTCAATCTGCTCTCCTGCTGCAGCACTCCTGGTCCCCACTGGTAAATTATTTTCCACTTCCAGCCTGGTTATTTTCTGCAGCCCTACTGGCCCCAGCTAGTTTGTTCATTTCCAGTTCCATCCTTATAATTCAGCTTAGCCGGTCCCAGTCTGGCACCCAGCCTAGATAACCTGATCCTCTACCTCCCGTATCCTGCTTAAGCACAAGAAAGGCCTCCCAATTATTGGAATAACTGTCAAGTCCGGCAAATACCAAACCAAGCAATACTTTGGCTCTTCACCAGCTACCAACTTGAGAAAAGACATCAGTAGTAAAGATTTCTCCTTTGAAAGCAGAAGTGAAAATATAAAGCTATTATATTTTGCCAAAGATTATCAGCATATAAAACGAGAGCCAATGTTATAAATATATATTTTGCTTATTATGTAAAAGCACCCAGCTGTGATAAACTCAATCTCATTTCTAGGTAGATCCCTGAGAACCAAACTATATATAACCAAATGTATTCCAATAAGGTTTACTAAAAACGTGTTTTATTTTTTTTGTTTTTTTTGTTTTGTGTTTGCTTTTATAAAGAGCTACATTTCACAGTGGTTACAAAAAGATTGTTCTTGCTTCCCATATACCAGCTGAAATGCAATTCCTTCACTGCTTTGGTCTGCAAGACACTGCCATCTCCTGGCTCTCCTTTCTAGCTACTCTTTTCCTATGTCTTATTATTTCTGTGCATCACTCTTAAACTACCCATTGATGTCCCTTTAAGTCCTATTCTCTGCCTCCATTTCTTAACTTGTGAGTTTATCGGCTCCAATACCATCTCTACGCTAATAATCCTGAAATCTACTGCTCCAGCCCCTGGTCTTTCACCCACTCTCCCATGTCTTCTGCTGCCTTTCTGCTACTTCTGGTATTACCAGCACTTTCTGAAAGTTCATCGTCTTCTCTGGGATACGGTCGTTAGGCTGACAGCACTTATGTCGACAGTCATTAGGTTGACCACTATAAGTCAACATGCATTAGGTCAACAGGGTCACTAGGTCGACATGGTCATTAGGTCGACATGTACAAGTTCGAAAGGTCAAAAAGGTTAACATGAGTTTTTCATTTTTTTCTTCAATTTTTGAACTTTTTCATACTTTACGATCCACGTGGACTACAATTGGGAACGGTAACCTGTAAGCGCAGCGGTAGTCACTTTTACGAAGAAAATGACACCAAAAAAGTGAAAAAAACTCATGTCGACCTTTTGACCTGTCGACCTAATGACCATGTCGACCTAGTGACCCTGTCAACCTAATGAATGTCGACCAATCGTGGTCAACCTAATGACTGCTGACCTGAGTTGTGTCGACCCAACAACCTATACCTTTCTTCTCGTCTTCCTACCATCCTGATTAACTTCACCTCCCTTCTTTCTTCTCATTATATGTTGTTAACATCACCCTCTATTCTGTGTTGCAAGTCCACTGCCTATGACTTGTCCTTGACTTTTCTCTTTTTCTACAAATTCCGCATTCATTCCCACTCCCATTCATGACAATTCTTCATTCATAATATTTGCTGCATCGGACCCTTTCTCATCTACTCACTGGTCCTCTCTCGCTTTGACTTCTGCAACCTCCTTTGGCTATCCTGACTCCAGCTTTCCCGGACGCCACTGCTTTTTTCTCTCCAACTGCTCAGTATCTGCCTACCCTCTGCCAGTCTTTACCCTTGTTCCACTTCTTAGACAAGACTGAGTCAAATTCTAACTCTTCACACACTCCTAAAGGCCCTGACTCTTCTATCCCCTACAGCTTTGGATAGAGTTTCAGCCTCTTATAGGAGGAGTGAGAGGGTTCTAGTGGGGAGGAAGTAGCTCCTTCCCACTAAAACTCAATCACTCTTCCTGTCAGAGTTTGAACCTCTCCCTGAAGCTTCAAATGGACACTCCCCCCCCCCCCCCCCCCCACCCCTCCCCCCCCTTAATTAAAGCTTTCCAGCTTTCCTACCTTTTGTCCTGGACACTCGGTAACCTCTCTGTATGACTCGTGTCCACGTGCCTCTCCATGCATAGCGTATTTGATGCTGGTGGATAAAGAAGTATGCTTAGGAAACCACGGACCATAGGGAATGGGTATAGAGAAAAGGTAATACCTAATGAGGTCTCAAGCAATTAACATCACCCAAACATCTTGTCTCCAAAATGAGAGAATTTTAGTAATATTATCCAAGACTTTCCATTCAAAAGGAATAGTTACTTGTAAGATGTTCAAACAATAAACACAAACGTCATATGTAATAAGAATTTAATTTCTATACTTACGTTATGTAAGCTCTCACAAGCAAGGCCCTCTTGCCTCATGTACTCTTTCTTTACTTTTGTTATTGCAGTCAGTGCCTCTGAATCGGACTGCTGCTGCCCGTCATCTGGGGTACTAGTCCAGCCAGCAGTAATTTTTTTTTTTTTTTTTTACGTTTAAGTTACGGTGACTGTATTTGTGTAGATGTGTAGTTATTGCTCTTCCAGTGGCATCTGTGTCCATTTTGAGGGATCTTTTGATAGGTGTCGAACTGCTTGGATAGGGTACTCCCAGTGCCCAGCTTCCTGCTCCTGTATGCCTCTTTGAGCACACATGGACACCACATGTGCGGGGTGAGTTGAGGGCATGGCCTGGGCACTCAAGTGCCCTTGTAGGGCGTTTTTGTACTGCCGTGTCCGGTTCTGTTTTTGTACTGTACTTTGTGTGCACTTTGTATGTTGCTGCGGACCCATTGTACCACTCTATAAAGTATACTAATAATGAAAATGTAGACATTACATTCTTTCAGCGCATTTATTTTGCAGATGTTAAATGTTAGTGGCAAATACTAAATACAACTAGAGGCAATTGTGTAATAATGAAAACACTATTTAGGTATATGGTTTACAAAATTGTAGTATATAACACTTCATAAATAAACGTGACTAAGTATCAGTACTTGCCCTTTTCATGAAAAAGAAACTGTTCTTTGGCGTACTAACAACCAGCCTCACTCAACAGCTGTATCAAGTATATTTTGTCAACATGGTCATATTGTCAAAATGCTGCATGTCACAATGTCAACACTGACAAAGGTATTAGAATGTTGGCCACCTGGTGGTATAGTGGTGACCTACTTGGTCCAGTGTCTCCAGTGATGTCCTCTGGGTCTGGCAGTCATCTGATGATGACTTCTGGCATATCCAGCAGCTGTAACCCTCCCCCTAGTGCATAACACTAACCTTTTCTCCTGCAGGCTAACCTTAACAATCTGCTGTTGGTCCGTGCAGCATGTTGGCGTTTCACATGCCGGCAGTGTTAACATTCTGCACACTCCCGACTTGTTCAATGGCGACATTTTAACAATGTCTTCATCATAACTGTTAACATTGTGATTTTGACGTTATGAATGTCTACATTTCTCTTACGTCCTAGAGGATGCTGGGGACTCCGTAAGGACCATGGGGAATAGACGGGCTCCGCAGGAGACATGGGCACTATAAAGAACTTTAGAATGGGTGTGCACTGGCTCCTCCCTCTATGCCCCTCCTCCAGACCTCAGTTAGATCCTGTGCCCAGAGAAGACTGGGTTCATTGCAGGGGAGCTCCTTGTCCCCATATATCCTCCTCATCAGGCGTTCCTGAGACTTGCTGTACAGGATTGTCATTACCAATTTCAGACGTTGCCGTTTGGGCTTTCCACGGCCCCGAAGGTTTTCACCAAGGTAATGGCGGAAATGATGGTACTCCTGCGCAGGCAAGGAGTCACAATTATCCCGTACTTGGACGATCTCCTGCTAAAAGCGAGATCAAAGGAACAGTTGCAGAAAAGCGTGTCGCTCTCCCTGAGAGTGCTGCAGCAACATGGCTGGATCCTAAATCTACCAAAGTCACAGTTGGTTCCAACAACTCGGCTGTCTTTCTTAGGCATGATTCTGGACACAGAACAAAAGAGGGTTTTTCTCCCGATGGAAAAAGCCCAGGAACTCCAGAACAGGGTCAGAGACCTGTTAAAACCAAAAAGAGTGTCAGTTCATCAATGCACTCGAGTACTGGGGAAAATGGTGGCGACCTACGAGGCCATCCCCTTTGGCAGGTTTCATGCGAGGTCTTTTCAGTGGGACCTTCTGGACAAGTGGTCCGGATCCCACCTTCAAATACATCAGAAAATAACCCTGTCCCCCAGGGCCAGGGTGTCTCTCCTGTGGTGGCTGCAGAGTGCTCAGCTTCTAGAGGGTCGCATATTCGGCATTCAGGACTGGGTTCTGGTGACCACGGACGCGAGCCTCCGAGGATGGGGAGCAGTCACACAAGGCAGGAATTTTCAGGGACTGTGGTCAAACCTGGAGGTTTGTCTACACATCAACATACCGGAATTAAGGGCCATATACAACGGCCTTCGACAAGCGGAGAATCTTCTTCGCGACCTACCGGTTCTGATTCAATCAGACAACGTCACAGCCGTGGCTTATGTAAACCGCCAAGGCGGGACAAGGAGCAGAGTGGCAATGGCGGAAGCCACCAGGATTCTGCGCTGGGCGGAAAATCACGTAAGCGCTCTGTCAGCAGTATTAATTCCAGGAGTGGACAACTGGGAGGCAGACTTCCTCAGCAGACACGATCTCCATCCAGGAGAGTGGGGTCTTCATCAAGAAGTTTTTGCAGAAGTAACAAGTATTTGGGGACGTCCTCAAATAGACATGATGGCGTCACGCCTCAACAAGAAGCTTCCTAGGTATTGTGCCAGGTCAAGGGACCTTCAGGCAGTAGCAGTGGACGCCCTGGTGACACCGTGGGTGTTTCAGTCGGTCTATGTGTTTCCTCCTCTTCCTCTCATCTCAGAAATATTGAGAATCATAAGACGAAAAGGAGTACAGACAATTCTCATTGTTCCAGATTGGCCTCGAAGGGCCTGGTATCCGGATCTGCAGGAAATGCTCACAGAAGATCCGTGGCCTCTTCCTCTCAGAGAAGACCTGTTGCAACAGGGGCCCTGCGTGTTCCAAGACTTACCGCGGCTGCGTTTGACGGCATGGCGGTTGAACGCCAGATCCTAGCTGGGAAGGGCATTCCGGACGAGGTCATCCCTTCTCTGATAAAGGCTAGGAAGGAGGTGACAGCGAAACATTATCACCGTATCTGGAGGAAGTATGTCTCTTGGTGTGAAACCAAGAATGCTCCTCCGAAAGATTTCCATCTGGGCCATTTTTCCTACAGACTGGAGTTAATATGGGCCTAAAATTAGGCTCCATTAAGGTTCAGATTTCGGCCCTATCCATTTTCTTTCAGAAGGAATTGGCTTCTCTACCAGAAGTCCAGACTCTTGTGAAGGGAGTGCTGCATATCCAGCCTCCTTTTGTGCCTCCAGTGGCACCATGGGACCTTAACGTGATGTTACAATTCCTTAAGTCTCCCTGGTTTGAGCCTCTTCAATCCGTGGAATTAAAGTATCTCACTTGGAAGGTGGTCATGTTGTTGGCCTTGGCATCGGCAAGGCGAGTGTCTGAGTTGGCGGCTTTGTCTCACAAAAGCCCCTATCTGATTTTCTATGTGGATAGAGCTGAGTTGCGGAGTCGTCCTCAATTTTTGCCTAAGGTGGTTTCCTCTTTTCATATGAACCAACCTATTGTGATGCCTGTGGCTGCGCGGGACTTGGAGGACTCTGAGTCCCTTGATGTGTTCAGGGCATTGAAAATTTATGTAGCCAGAACGGCTCAGGTTAGGGAAACAGAGGCACTGTTTGTCCTGTATGCAGCCAACAAGGTTGGCGCTCCTGCTTCTAACACTGGGGTTTTTTTGTCCCAGGAAGGAACCACGGAACCAAAGAAGAAAACCTCTTTGTGGGGGCACTCATTTAAAGATTATTGTTTAAAAGTTTATTTAATTAATTTCATTAAAATTGTACGTGTAAATTCCTTTTGCTACACCTCTATAAAGGTTAGCAGACAAAAGACATCTAACAAGACAATGTAACAAGTGACACTTCCTATAGAATTAGAAAATAATTTACCTTCTATTTGTTGAAGAGGACTGTATTTCTTTATGCATCTTTCAGGAAAATCCGTTTCTGTTATAGTTTGCCATAATGCAACGGTATTCCAGCATGTATAGTAATTAGATAGCAGTTAGTAACCCACACTATGTTTTTTATGAGGGTGTGTAATTACTTAAAGTGCAATAAAAAGATCTTTAGGAAGTGGATATTCACAGCCCGGTGAATAAATATGTGAATTAAATCAATTGCGTCTAAGCAGACTATTGCTCGCTGGATCTGTAACACGATTCAGCAGGCTCACTCTACGGCTGGATTGCCGTTACCAAATTCAGTAAAGGCCCATTCCACTAGGAAGGTGGGCTCTTATTGGGCGACTCCCCGAGGCGTATCAGCATTGCAGCTTTGCCGGGCGGCGACTTGGTCGGGTCAAACACTTTTGCTAAATTCTACAAGTTTGATACCTTGGCTGAGGAGGACCTCATGTTTGCTCAATCGGTGCTGCAGAGTCATCCGCACTCTCCCGCCCGGTCTGGAGCTTTGGTATAATCCCCATGGTCCTTACGGAGTCCCCAGCATCCTCTAGTACGTAAGAGAAAATAAGATTTTAAACCTACCGGTAAATCTTTTTCTCCTAGTCCGTAGAGGATGCTGGGCACCCGTCCCAGTGCGGACATCTTTCTGCAAGACTTGTATATAGTTATTGCTTGCATAAGGGTTATGTTACAGTTTTGATCGGTCTTTGACTGATTCTGTTTGTTTCATACTGTTGACTGGTTCGTATATTCCAGGTTATACGGTGTGGATGGTGTGGGCTGGTATGAATCTTGCCCTTGGATTTATAAAATCCTTTCCTCGTACTGTCCGTCTCCTCTGGGCACAGTTTCTCTAACTGAGGTCTGGAGGAGGGGCATAGAGTGAGGAGCCAGTGCACACCCATTCTAAAGTTCTTTATAGTGCCCATGTCTCCTGCGGAGCCCGTCTATACCCCATGGTCCTTACGGAGTCCCCAGCATCCTCTACGGACTAGGAGAAAAAGTTTTACCGGTAGGTTTAAAATCTAATTTTTGACTACATCCCGCTATATCTACTGGGTTACCAGCACTAAAACTTTAACACCTAAAAATCTTAAACCAAAACTAAATTATAAGGAGTTGAAAAAATTGACTACAAATGTGTTTGGACAGCTACTAATGGAAATTGTTTAAAAAAAAAAATAAACACTAAGTTTCAGTAAGAATTAGAGAAAGGGAACAATTAACTGAAACATGAATGAATCAAGCACATTTAACAATAATCCCAAAATATATAACCTACATTTAATATTGACTCCCTAATTCCGGTGCCCCACAAACAAATAATCTTTCAAACAAGGTATAGAATTAAACAATTCAATTCAAGTAAGAATTATCTGTAAAGAACAGTGCTGTGAAAACAAAATTTGCCTGCATAAATTATATTGGTATGCAGAAAAACAAAATGCAGCTAAATTATACATGTTTTATTAAAATTCATTGTAATTACATAATACATTAACTTTCATAAAATGTAAAAACTGCAACAGCAAATTGATAGGACTTGTAAAAATAAAAATAAAAACAGTTTAAATTATAAAAATATAAATACTTAAGTTTATAAATATAGGATTCCAGTTAACTAAATCCTTAGCACGGACTGCGCAAGTAAATAGAGGTAAAGTATTTTGTTTTATTTTAAATTATAGCATCCCGTGCTCATATGAATATGAACTTTGAGTCCCATGCAGTTGTAGTTAGGGAAAAAAAATACTCCAAATCACAATGACATGCTGTTCTTCCCCTTGCTTGTGAATTGGAACCTTGTGCTTCAGTAAATCTGTACCTTTTGTTTGTATTGTTAAAGGAACACATCTATTAAGGCTTCTGCCTAAATGTTTGCAATTTCTTTGCTTATTTTAGAGATTCAGTGCTGGAGTTTCTATAGTTTAATGTTTTTAGATTGTGTGTAAGAAGATTTAATTGGACATGTTGAGCCATAAAGTTTTCTGTCTATACAATTTTCCTACACTGGTATCAAACTTCTGTACAGATGTCTTCTTACATCTTTGCATTGTACTCTATAAATCACATTACACATAGTGCGTTGTGATTTTTTATTTTTGCAATTTATTTTTGTGAAAATGCGTCTTAGACTCAATGTAAAACAATAGGACACATGCTTCTGCTCATTAAAAATGATATGCAGCATGCCTATATTCTGTTTGTGACTGCGGCTGTATTTGCATACTAAATGCTATGCTTCATAATATTGGCATGCTGCATATAATTTTTAATTAGCAGAAGCATGTGTCCTATTGTATTACGTTGCGTATAAGACACATTTGCACGAACACACCCCGCCCCCCCCCAAACCCCCCCCCCCCTTCAAAAAGAGGCTTGGCGCTACACAGTCCTGCCATATTATGGCGCAATTTGAAGGACTGTTTAGCGTGAATACAGCAAGGATTTAAGAGGAAACTTCTTTTCTCATACGTCCTAGAGGATGCTTCAAGAACCATGGGGTATAGACGAGATCCGCAGGAGACATGGGCACTTTAAGACTTTAAAAGGGGTGTGAACTGGCTCCTCCCTCTATGCCCCTCCTACAGACTCCAGTTAGATTCTGTGCCCAGTGAGACTGGATGCACACCGAGGAGCTCTCCAGAGTTTCTCAGAAAAAAAGACTTTGTTAGGTTTATTATTTTCAGGGAGACCTGCTGGCAACAGGCTCACTGCATCGTGAGACGGAGGGGAGAGAAGCAGACCTACTTCTCTGAGTTCAAAGGCTCTGCTTCTTAGGCTACTGGACACCATTAGCTCCAGAGGGTCCGATTACTTGGTGCGCCTAGCTGCTCGTTCCCGGAGCCACGCCGTCACCCCCCTTGCAGAGCCAGAAGCCGGTGAGTATTAGAAGATCAGAAGACTTCAGTGACGGCAGAAGACGGCTTGTTAAGGTACCGCGCAGCGGCCGTGCTGTGTTCCATGCCCCCACATTCAGAACGGCACTGCAGGGCGCAGGGGGGACGCCCTGGGCAGCATTAATCCTCAATTTAACCACTGGAAAAAATAGTATAACGTGCCTGGGCACTGATTACAGACCCCCGCCAGTATAAAAAATATGAAATTAAGCGGGACTGAAGCGCGCCATTAAGGGGGCGTGGCTTAGCCCTCTAAGCTCTGACCAGCGCCATTTTGTCTTCACAGAAGTTACAGAGACGCTGAGCCTGGCCTTCCACACTGCTGTACAAGTAACAGGGTGCAAAACGGGGGGGCACAAGATTTGGTGCTAGTTATTGGAATATAAAAGCGCTAGCAAGTCTGGTAAGTATTTTACTCGTTTCAGAACCAGGACAGGCGCTGGGTTGTGAGCTGGCAGAACTCCCTCTGTGTTTCTCTAACAGGCTTTGTTGTGGGTCTCTCTCCTATAGCTCCAGTGTGGTTGTGGGTGTCGGTACGTGCGTGTCGACACGTCTGAGGCTGAGTGCTCTTCTCAGGAGGAGGCTGGAGTGGGAACAGAAAAGGCTGTGGGATTGACCGTGTCGGCACCGCCGACGGCTTATTGGGTAAATATGTTGAGTGTTTTGAATGCTAATGTGGCTCAGTTGACGAAGACATTAGATAAATCTGAGTCTAAAAGCCAGACATTGAGGAAATCCATGGAAGAGGCATTGTCACAAGCTCAGAAGGGGTCACAGAAACGTGCATTTACCCAGTTAACAGATACAGATACCGACACGGACTCTGATTCCAGTGTCGACTATAGTGATGCCAGATTAAATCCTAAACTGGCTAAGAGCATTCAGTACATGATTGTGGCAATAAAAGAAGTGTTGCATATAACAGAGGACCCTGCTGGTCTTGATACTAGGGTCTGTATGTATAAAGGAAATAAACCTGCGGTCACTTTTCCTCCCTCTCATGAACTGAACGCTCTCTTTGAAAAGGCTTGGGAAAATCCTGACAAGAAGGTACAGGTTCCCAAAAGAATTCCAGTGGCATATCCGTTTCCTTTTGGGGACAGGGAAAAGTGGGAGTCAACCCCCACGGTGGATAAAGCTCTATCGCGTCTATCCAAAAAGGTGGCGCTTCCGTCTCCTGACACGGCAGCCCTAAAGGATCCTGTGGATCGCAAGCAGGAAAATACACTAAAATCCATTTATGTCACTACGGGTTTGCTACTCAGGCCTGCCGTTGCTTCGGCATGGGTGAGTAGCGCTATTGAAAAGTGGGCAGATAACTTGTCATCTGAGAGAGATTCCCTAGACAGGGATAACGTGCTTTTGACTCTGGGTCATATCAGGGACGCTGCAGCATAATTAAAAGAAGCTGTAAGGGATATTGGCCTTTTGGGATCAAGGGCCAATGCCATGGCAGTCTCAGCTAGGAGAGCATTGTGGATTCATCAACGGAATGCTGATGCCGACTCTAAGAAGGCGATGGAGTCTTTACCGTTTAATGGTAGTGTCTTGTTTGGTGACGGCCTCACTGACCTGGTATCTACGGCTACCGCGGGTAAGTCGTCATTTCTCTATCGTCCTAGTGGATGCTGGGGTTCCTGAAAGGACCATGGGGAATAGCGGCTCCGCAGGAGACAGGGCACAAAAAGTAAAGCTTTAGGATCAGGTGGTGTGCACTGGCTCCTCCCCCTATGACCCTCCTCCAAGCCTCAGTTAGGTTTTTGTGCCCGGCCGAGAAGGGTGCAATCTAGGTGGCTCTCCTAAAGAGCTGCTTAGAAAAGTTTAGCTTAGGTTTTTTATTTTACAGTGAGTCCTGCTGGCAACAGGATCACTGCATCGAGGGACTTAGGGGAGAAGAAGTGAACTCACCTGCGTGCAGGATGGATTGGCTTCTTTGGCTACTGGACATTAGCTCCAGAGGGACGATCACAGGTACAGCCTGGGTGGTCACCGGAGCCTCGCCGCCGGCCCCCTTGCAGATGCTGAAAAGAGAAGAAGGTCCAGAATCGGCGGCAGAAGACTCCTCAGTCTTCTTAAGGTAGCGCACTGCAGCTGTGCGCCATTGCTCTCAGCACACTTCACACGGCAGTCACTGAGGGTGCAGGGCGCTGGGGGGGGGCGCCCTGGGCAGCAATGAAAATCCTTTTTTTGGCAAAAAATACCTCACATATAGCCTCCGGGGCTATATGGAGATATTTAACCCCTGCCAGAATCCATTTTTAAGCGGGAGACGAGCCCGCCGAAAAGGGGGCGGGGCCTATCTCCTCAGCACACAGCGCCATTTCCTCACACAGTTCCGCTGGTCAGGAAGGCTCCCAGGCTCTCCCCTGCACTGCACTACAGAAACAGGGTTAAATCAAGAGAGGGGGGGCAAAATTTGGCGAAATTGTGATTTTATAAAAGCAGCTATAAGGGAGCACTTATTATAAGGCTATCCCTGTAAAATATAGCGCTTTGGTGTGTGCTGGCAAACTCTCCCTCTGTCTCCCCAAGGGGCTAGTGGGGTCCTGTCCTCTATCAGAGCATTTCCTGTGTGTGTGTGCTATATGTCGGTACGTGTGTGTCGACATGTATGAGGACGATGTTGGTGAGGAGGCGGAGCAAATTGCCTGTAATGGTGATGTCACTCTCTAGGGAGTCGACACCGGAATGGATGGCTTATTTATGGAATTACGTGATAATGTCAACACGCTGCAAGGTCGGTTGGCGACATGAGACGGCTGGCAAACAAATTAGTACCTGTCCAGGCGTCTCAAACACCGTCAGGGGCGTTAAAACGTCCTTTTACCTCAGTCGGTCGACAGACACAGACACGGACACTGATTTCAGTGTCGACGGTGAAGAAACAAACGTATTTCCCTTTAGGGCCACACGTTACATGTTAAGGGCAATGAAGGAGGTGTTACATATTTCTGATACTACAAGTACCACAAAAGAGGGTATTATGTGGGATGTGAAAAAACTACCTGTAGTTTTTCCTGAATCAGATAAATTAAAGGAAGTGTGTGATGATGCGTGGGTTCCCCCCGATAGAAAATTATTGGCGGTATACCCTTTCCCGCCAGAAGTTAGGGCGCGTTGGGAAACACCCCTTAGGGTGGATAAGGCGCTCACACGCTTATCAAAACAAGTGGCGGTACCGTCTATAGATAGGGCCGTCCTCAAGGAGCCAGCTGACAGGAGGCTGGAAAATATCATAAAAAGTATATACACACATACTGGTGTTATACTGCGACCAGCGATCGCCTCAACCTGGATGTGCAGAGCTGGGGTGGCTTGGTCGGATTCCCTGACTAAAAATATTGATACCCTTGACAGGGACAGTATTTTATTGACTATAGAGCATTTAAAGGATGCATTTCTATATATACGAGATGCACAGAGGGATATTTGCACTCTGGCATCAAGAGTAAGTGCGATGTCCATATCTGCCACAAGATGTTTATGGACACGACAGTGGTCAGGTGATGCAGATTCCAAACGGCACAAAGGTGTATTGCCGTATAAAGGAAGAGGAGTTATTTGGGGTCGGTCCATCGGACCTGGTGGCCACGGCAACTGCTGGAAAATCCACCGTTTTTACCCTAAGTCACATCTCTGCAGAAAAAGACACCGTCTTTTCAGCCTCAGTCCTTTCGTCCCTATAAGAGTCATATCTGCCCAGGGATAGAGGAAAGGGAAGAAGACTGCAGCAGGCAGCCCATTCCCAGGAACAGAAGCCTTCCACCGCTTCTGCCAAGCTCTCAGCATGACGCTGGGACCGTACAGGACCCCTGGATCCTACAAGTAGTATCCCAGGGGTACAGATTGGAATGTCGAGACGTTTCCCCCTCGCAGGCTCCTGAAGTCTGCTTTACCAAGGTCTCCCTCCGACAAGGAGGCAGTATGGGAAACAATTCACAAGCTGTATTCCCAGCAGGTGATAATCAAATTACCCCTCCTACAACAAGGAAAGGGGTATTATTCCACACTATATTGTGGTACTGAAGCCAGAAGGCTAGGTGAGACCTATTCTAAATCTAAAAAAATTTGAACACTTACAAAGGTTCAAATCAAGATGGAGTCACTCAGAGCAGTGATAACGAACCAGGAAGAAGGGGACTATATAGTGTCTCGGGACATCAGGGATGCTTACCTCCATGTCCCAAATTTGCCCTTCTCACTAAGGGTACTTCAGGTTCGTGGTACAGAACTGTCACTATCAGTTTCAGACGCTGCCGTTTGGATTGTCCACGGCACCCCGGGTCTTTACCAAGGTAATGGCCGAAATGATGATTCTTCTTCAAAGAAAAGGCGTCTTAATTATCCCTTACTTGGACGATCTCCTGATAAGGGCAAAGTCCAGGGAACAGTTGGAGGTCGGAGTAGCACTATCTCGGATACTGCTACAACAGCACGGGTGGATTCTAAATATTCCAAAATCGCAGCTGTTCCCGACGACACGTCTGCTGTGCCTAGGGATGATTCTGGACACAGTCCAGAAAAAGGTGTTTCTCCCGGAAGAGAAAGCCAGGGAGTTATCCGAGCTAGTCAGGAACCTCCTAAAACCAGGAAAAGAGGCTTCCTACGAAGCAATTCCATTCGGCAGATTTCACGCAAGAACTTTTCAGTGGGATCTGCTGGACAAATGGTCCGGATCGCATCTTCAGATGCATCAGCGGATAACCCTATATCTAAGGACAAGGGTGTCTCTCCTGTGGTGGTTACAGAGTGCTCATCTTCTAGAGGGCCGCAGATTCGGCATTCAGGATTGGATGCTGGTGACCACGGAGGCCAGCCCGAGAGGCTGGGGAGCAGTCACACAAGGAAAAAATTTCCAGGGAGTGTGATCAAGTCTGGAGATTTTTCTCCACATAAATATACTGGAGCTAAGGGTAATTTTATAATGCTCTATGCTTAGCAAGACCTCTGCTTCAAGGTCAGCCGGTATTGATCCAGTGGGAAAAACATCACGGCAGTCGCCCACGTAAACAGACAGGGCGGCACAAGAAGCAGGAGGGCAATGGCAAAAACTGCAAGGACTTTTCGCTGGGCGGAAAATCATGTGATAGCACTGTCAGCAGTGTTTCATTCCGGGAATGGAAACTGGGAAGCAGACTTCCTCAGCAGGCACGACCTCCACCCGGGAGAGTGGAAACTTCATCGGGAAGTTTTTCCACATGATTGTGAACCGTTGGGAAATACCAAAGGTGGACATGATGGCGTCCCGTCTGAACAAAAAACGGGACAGGTATTGCGCCAGGTCAAGAGACCCTCAGGCAATAGCTGTGGACGTTCTGGTAACACCGTGGGTGTACCAGTCGGTGTATGTGTTCCCTCCTCTGCTTCTCATACCTAAGGTACTGAGAATTATAAGACGTAGAGGAGTAAGAACTATACTCATGGCTCCGGATTGGCCAAGAAGGACTTGGTACCCGGAACTTCAAGAGATGCTCACAGAGGACTTATGGCCTCTGCCGCTAAGAAGGGACTTGCTTCAGCAAGTACCATGTCTGTTCCAAGACTCTCCGCAGCTGCATTTGACGGCATGGCGGTGGAACGCCGGATCCTAAGGGAAAAAGGCATTCCGGAAGAGGTCATTCCTACCCTGGTCAAAGCCAGGAAGGAGGTGACCGCACAACATTATCACCACATGGGGCGAAAATATGTTGCGTGGTGTGAGGCCAGGAAGGCCCCACGAAGAAATTTCAACTCGGTCGATTCCTGCATTTCCTGCAAACAGGAGTGTCTATGGGCCTCAAATTGGGGTCCATTAAGGTTCAAATTTCGGCCCTGTCGATTTTCTTCCAGAAAGAATTGGCTTCAGTTCCTGAAGTCCAGAAGTTTGTCAAGGGAGTATTGCATATACAACCCCCTTTTGTGCCTCCAGTGGCACTGTGGGATCTCAACGTAGTTCTGGGATTCCTCAAATCACATTGGTTTAAAACCAGTCAAATCTGTGGATTTGAAGCATCTCACATGAAAAGTGACCATGCTCTTGGCCCTGGCCTGGGCCAGGCGAGTGTCAAATTGGTGGTTTTTTTCTCAAAAAAGCCCATATCTGTTTGTCCATTCGGACAGGGCAGAGCTGCGGACTCGTTCCCAGTTCTCTCCCTAAGGTGGTGTCAGTGTTTCACCTGAACCAGCTTATTGTGGTGCCTTGCGCCTACTAAGGACTTGGAGGACTCCAAGTTGCTAGATGTTGTCAGGGCCCTGAAAATATAGGTTCCAGGACGGCTGGAGTCGGGAAAACTGACTTGCTGTTATCCTGTATGCACCCAACAAACTGGGTGCTCTTGCTTCTAAGCAGACTATTGCTAGTTGGATGTGTAATACAATTCAGCTTGCACATTCTGTGGCAGGCCTGCCACAGCCAAAATATGTAAATGCCCATTCCACAAGGAAGGTGGGCTCATCTTGGGCGGCTGCCCGAGGGGTCTCGGCTTTACAACTTTGCCGAGCGGCTACTTAGTCAGGGGCAAACACGTTTGTAAAATCCTACAAATTTGATACCCTGGCTAAGGAGGACCTGGAGTTCTCTCATTCGGTGCTGCAGAGTCATCCGCACTCTCCCGCCCGTTTGGGAGCTTTGGTATAATCCCCATGGTCCTTTCAGGAACCCCAGCATCCACTAGGACGATAGAGAAAATAAGAATTTACTTACCGATAATTCTATTTCTCGGAGTCCGTAGTGGATGCTGGGCGCCCATCCCAAGTGCGGATTATCTGCAATACTTGTACATAGTTACAAAAATCGGGTTATTATTGTTGTGAGCCATCTTTTCAGAGGCTCCGCTGTTATCATACTGTTAACTGGGTTCAGATCACAGGTTGTACAGTGTGATTGGTGTGGCTGGTATGAGTCTTACCCGGGATTCAAAATCCTTCCTTATTGTGTACGCTCGTCCGGGCACAGTATCCTAACTGAGGCTTGGAGGAGGGTCATAGGGGGAGGAGCCAGTGCACACCACCTGATCCTAAAGCTTTACTTTTTGTGCCCTGTCTCCTGCGGAGCCGCTATTCCCCATGGTCCTTTCAGGAACCCCAGCATCCACTACGGACTCCGAGAAATAGAATTATCGGTAAGTAAATTCTTATTTTTTACCTTATGTTCCTGCACAACAGAAGAAAAGCCCCACTATCAGATGCGGTCCTTTCGGCCCAATAAATTCAAAAAAGGACGAGGGTCCTCCTTCCTTGCTGAGAGTGGAAGAGGACTGGGAAAGAGGTCACAGGCTGTGGTAAGTTTCCAAGAGCAGAAGTCCTCTCCGTCTTCTACCAAATCCACCGCATGACGCTGGGGCTCCTCTGCGGGAGTCTGCACCGGTGGGGGTACGTCTCCAACTCTTCAGTCAGGTCTGGGTACACTCGGACCTGGATCCTTGGATATTAGAAATAGTAACCCAAGGGTACAATTTAGAGTTTTAAGACGTGCCCCCTCACCGCTTTTTCAAATCGGCCTTGCCAGCTTCTCATCTAGAAAGGGAGGTAGTATGCGCGGCGATACTAAAGCTGTGTCAAAATCAAGTCATTGTCACGGTACCCCCGTCACAATGGGGGAAGGGCTTTTATTCGAGTCTGTTCGTGGTCCCGAAGCCGGATGGCTCAGTCATGCCGATTCTGAACCTAAAATCCCTCAATTTCTTTCTGAAAAAGTTCAAATTCAAAATGGAATCTCTCCGAGCAGTGATCTCCAGTCTGGAGGAGGGGGATTTTATGGTGTCGGTCGACATAAAGGATGCTTACTTACACGTTCCCATATATCCTCCACATCAGGCATACCTGAGGTTTGTGGTTCAGGATTGTCATTACCAGTTTCAGCCGTTGCCGTTTGGTCTGTCCACGGCACCACGGATTTTCACCAAGGTTATGGCGGAAATGATGGTTCTCCTGCGCAAGCAGGGAATTACAATTGTCCCGTACTTGGATGATCTCCTCTCAAAGGCGAGATCCAAGGAGCAATTGCTGAAAAATGTTGCGCTCTCACTGACGATTCTGCAACAACATGGTTGGCTCCTAAACTTGCCAAAATCACAATTGGTTCCGACGACACGGCTGTCATTCCTGGGTATGATTCTGGATACAGAATTACAGAGAGTTTTTCTTCCAGTGGAAAAGGCTCTGGAAATACAGAACATGGTAAAACAGATTCTGAAACCGGCAAAAGTGTTGATTCTTCAATGCACTCGTTTGCTGGGGAAGATGGTGGCGGCCTACGAGGCCATTCCGTATGGCAGGTTCCATGCCAGGGCGTTTCAGTGGGACCTGTTGGACAAGTGGTCCGGGTCTCACCTGGACATGCACCGGAAAATAATCTACCAGGACAAGGATCTCCCTTCTGTGGTGGCTGCACAGTTCTCACCTTCTGGAGGGACGCAGGTTCGGGATTCAGGATTGGGTCCTGGTGACCACAGATGCAAGTCTCCGAGGCTGGGGAGCAGTCACACAAGGGAAAAACTTTCAGGGAAAATGGTCAAGCCAGGAAGCTTGTCTACACATAAACATTCTGGAATTATGGGCCATTTACAACTGCATTCTGCAAGCGGAACATCTTCGCGGTCTGCCAGTCTTGATTCAGTCAGACAACATAACAGCAGTGGCGTACATAAACCACCAGGGCGGAACAAAGAGCAGAGCGGCGATGGCCGAGGCCACGAAAGTTCTTCGCTGGGTGGAAAGACATGCAAGCGCTCTGTCAGCAGTCTTCATTCCAGGAGTGGACAACTGGGAAGCAGACTTCCTCAGCAGACACGATCTCCATCCAGGAGAGTGGGGTCTTCATCAAGAGGTCTTTGCAGAAGTGACAAGTAGTTGGGGAATTCCTCAAATAGACATGATGGCGTCCCGCCTCAACAAGAAACTTCAGCGATATTGTTCCAGGTCGAGGGACCCTCAAGCAATAGCGGTGGACGCCCTAGTGACACGGTGGGGGTTTCCGTCGGTCTGTGTGTTCCCTCCACTTCCACTCATTCTAAAGGTGATAAAGATTATAAGAAGAACAAGGGTTCAGGTGATACTCATTGTTCCAGACTGGCCAAAGAGGGCCTGGTATCCAGATCTTCAGGAGTTGCTCATAGAAGATCCCTGGCCGCTTCCTTTTTGGGAGGACCTGTTACAACAAGGTCCGTGCGTGTATCAGGACTTACCGCGGTTGAACGCCAAATCCTAGCCAGAAAGGGTATTCCCTTTGATGTCATTCCCACTCTTCTTCAGGCTAGAAAGGAAGTAACTGCAAAGCATTACCACCGTATTTGGAGAAAATATGTGTCTTGGTATGAATCCAAGAAGGCTCCTATGGAAGAATTTCAGCTGGGGCGTTTGCTCCATTTTTTGCAAGCAGGTGTGGATGCGGGCCTAATGTTAGGCTCTATTAAAGTACAAATTTTGGCCTTATCAATTTTCTTTCAAAAAGAATTTGCCTCCCTTCCAGAAGTTCAGACCTTCGTGAAAGGTGTGCTGCACATCCAACCTCCATTTGTGCCCCCAGTGGTACCGTGGGTCTTAATGTGGTATTGCAGTTCCTGCAATCTCATTGGTTTGAACCTTTACTTAAGGTTGAGTTAAAATTCCTTACTTGGAAAGTAGTCATGTTGTTGGCCTTGGCATCCGCAAGGCGAGTTTCTGAGTTGGCGGCTTTGTTTCACAAAAGCCTCTATTCTTCCATGCTGATAGAGCGGAGTTGAGAACTCGTCAGCAATTTCTGCCAAAAGTGGTTTCATTATTTCATGTAAACCAGCTGATTGTGGTGCCAGTGGCTACTGATGCCTTGGCGGAGTCGAAGTCTCTCGATGTGGTCAGAGCTTTGAAGATCTATGTCGCCAGGACGACGCAGATTAGGAAAACAGAGGCTCTGTTTGTCCTGTGGGCTCCCAACAAGATTGGGGCTCCTGCTTCCAAGCAGACTATTGCGCGCTGGAGCTGTAATACGATTCAGCAGGCTCATTCTACGGCAGGATTGCCGTTACCGAAATTGGTGAAAGCCCATTCTACCAGAAAGGTGGGCTCATCCTGGGCGGCACCCCGAGGGGTCTCGGCATTACAGCTTTGCCGAGCTGCTACCTGGTCTGGTTCAAACACCTTTGTGAAGTTTTACAAGTTTGATACCCTGGCTGAGGAGGACCTCTTGTTGGGTCAATCGGTGCTGCAGAGTCATCCGCACTCTCCTGCCCTTTCTAGAGCTTTGGTATAAACACCATGGTTCTTGAAGCATCCCCAGCATCCTCTAGGACGTATGAGAAAATAGGATTTTAATACCTACCGGTAAATCCTTTTCTCTTAGTCCGTAAAGGATGCTGGGCGCCCGTCCCAGTGCGGGCTGTATCTGCAGTTTGGTTTTGGTTACACATGTTGAGTTAAGTATGGTCAGTTTGTGGCTGATGTTGGTCATGCCGTTGAATGCGTTGTTGTTGTTGAATGCCATGTTGTACGGCGTGTTTGAGGTGTGAGCTGGTATGTATCTCACCTTAGTTTAAAAATTAAATAAAAATTAAATCAATCCTTTTCCTCGAAATGTCCGTCTCCCTGGGCACAGTTCCTATAACTGGCGTCTGGAGGAGGGGCATAGATTGAGGAGCCAGTTCACACCGCTTTTAAAGTCTTAAAATGCCCATGTCTCCTGCGGATCCCGTCTATATCCCATGGTTCTTGAAGCATCCCCAGCATCCTCTACGGACTAAGCGAAAAGGATTTATCGGTAGGTATTAAAATCATATTATGTCTTAATGCACTTTTACAACCAGACAGACATACAACTGTGCCTCTTAACCATCCTGATTTTGGAGGGACGGTCCTACTTTTCAGGCGCTCTCCAGCTGTCCCACCCATGGGCAGTATAGTGTTCCACGAGAGGAAAAGGTGGGAAAGAAACTCCATTATACAGCATAGCGGAGTAGCTGTGAATGGATGTCGTATGCATGCGCGAGACATCCAGACAGTGCTAAGAGAGGCTGCGGGTATTACAGAAGCGCAGGAAGTGCTCGGCATGCCTCCATCTTGACATAAAACCATGAAGTGCTATGCAGTCGCACCCCTTTTGGCAGGCTCGCTGTGTAATGCAGCAGAAATTATTTGCAGTGCACCCATTCAGCTTAGTTTCTTATTTGTGTCAAACTTTAAATCCTCCTTATATATAAGACATAACTTCCAAACAGTTTCATCTATAGAGAAGTAAATAATGCAGCTTCATGTTTATGAGGAGTTCTTCCAGTAACTGACTGACTGCACTTACCAGCAGGAAACGAGGGGAAGAACAGCATGATATGCATGCACTGCAAAAATGGACCTGCAAAGTTTGTTGCTAGCTTGGGGTGGCCTCCATCAATATTTGCCATCAATGATAATAACTATGTGCTATAGTGCCATTGATGATTTTTACCATGAAAGGTTTGCACATGTGCGGAAAAGACTCGACCCATGCTGCTGTCAGAAACAGAATGAGCAACGCAAGTTTCCTTTGCACGTGAGCCAGACGCGGGACTCGACGGCTGTCTGACAGTTGAGTTGAGTTTGTGTAGTCATCAAGACGGGTCATCCTGTCACACTGGTAATTTAATACGGATAATGGCTTTTCTGGGGGCTATCTAATTAGCCTGATAGCCGCCGCTTATCGGGTGTTTGATTTGAACTGCCTCATACATGTGAAGCAAAATCTGCAATAAGTGGGCTTATTTCAGCGATCGCAGCAGCGAAAATACATAGATGTGCATGGCTTTCATGCGTAACAATAGGATACAGGTGAAAATGTTTTCAAATTTGCGAAAACACCTTTTTTTCACTGGCGCAACATTTTTGGGACTAATTGGACCCCCCCCCCCCCCCCCCCCTTAGTCGTGTTAGCCGTGACGACAGGGTTGCTGTCTTGACAGCTGAGCCTTTGTAGTCAGCAACTCCCCCCCCTTCCCCCCCACCTCCGGCTGATGCACTGTGTCTCTTCCCCAGCCGGCTCACTGGGCATGCGCAAGATCTCTCTACTCATGTGAGATCTTCTATGCAGCTTGGAAGTGGCAGCCGCCGCAGCCTGGGACACCCCTGCTGGGGTGTATAGGCAACGACACCTGCAGCTGTTGAAATCGATAGCTGCAGGTTTCAGAAAGGTCAGTGCAACTTAACTGTTCATACATTGCCCCAGCATATAGACCTGCTATAACATAGCGCTGCTGTCTCCTTGCACTCATTTCCTTCAAACATGGGGAAGTAGTATAACTGCGTTGATAGCGCTTCTCCCCCATATCGAGCCTACATACATCTACCCCATAGTTACATGGACAGGTTAGCCTTTCTGACCAGTGGCATCTGTTGGACCAGCATACATGTATAATCTCTGTGCAGAACTTAAAGCCTTAAACCAGTGCTTTTCAACCACGGTGCCATGGCACACTAGTGTGCCCTAAGCAGTCTCCAGGTGTGCCGCCATAGAAGCCAGGTCCATCAGTGTTTTGCCGCTACTGAGGCCCTGGAACGCTCAATACTGGTGGGTTTAGTGGTTGCAGAGCCAGTTCTAATTTTGGGCCCAGGCAGTGTTGGGCTCTTCTGACTTTCTCAGATGTGGCTCAGGCATAATCTATGGAGAAGCTGCGACATGACATCCTAGGACACGCAACTGCATCATGCATCACCATTATATTTGAGTGTGCCTTATCAATATTTCTCTAACGTCCTAAGTGGATGCTGGGGACTCCGTAAGGACCATGGGGAATAGCGGCTCCACAGGAGACTGGGCACATCTAAAGAAAGCTTTAGGACTATCTGGTGTGCACTGGCTCCTCCCCCTATGACCCTCCTCCAAGCCTCAGTTAGATCTCTGTGCCCGAACGAGAAGGGTGCACACTAGGGGCTCTCCTGAGCTTCTTAGTGAAAGTTTTAGATTAGGTTTTTTATTTTCAGTGAGACCTGCTGGCAACAGGCTCACTGCATCGAGGGACTAAGGGGAGAAGAAGCGAACTCACCTGCGTGCAGAGTGGATTGGGCTTCTTAGGCTACTGGACATTAGCTCCAGAGGGACGATCACAGGCCCAGCTTGGATGGGTCCCAGAGCCGCGCCGCCGGCCCCCTTACAGAGCCAGAAGGCAGAAGAGGTCCGGAAAATCGGCGGCAGAAGACGTCCTGTCTTCAACAAGGTAGCGCACAGCACTGCAGCTGTGCGCCATTGCTCTCAGCACACTTCACACTTCGGTCACTGAGGGTGCAGGGCGCTGGGGGGGGGGGCGCCCTGAGACGCAATAAAAACACCTTGGATGGCAAAAAAAAATGCATCACATATAGCTCCTGGGCTATATGGATGCATTTAACCCCTGCCAGAATCCATAAAAAAGCAGGAGAAAAGTCCACGAAAAAGGGGCGGAGCCTATCTCCTCAGCACACTGGCGCCATTTTCCCTCACAGCTCCGTTGGAGGGAAGCTCCCTGTCTCTCCCCTGCAGTCACTTCACTACAGAAAGGGTTAAAAAAAGAGAGGGGGGCACTAATTGGGCGCAGTATTAACTATACAGCAGCTATAAGGGGAAAAACACTTATATAAGGTTATCCCTGTATATATATAGCGCTCTGGTGTGTGCTGGCAAACTCTCCCTCTGTCTCCCCAAAGGGCTAGTGGGGTCCTGTCCTCTATCAGAGCATTCCCTGTGTGTGTGCTGTATGTCGGTACTTTTGTGTCGACATGTATGAGGAGAAAAATGATGTGGAGACGGAGCAGATTGCCTGTAATAGTGATGTCACCCCCTAGGGCAGGCAAGTCCAAACTGCGGCCCTCCAGCTGTTGAGAAACTACACATCCCAGCATGCCCTGACACAGCTTTAGCATTCTCTGACAGCAAAACTGTGTCAGGGCATGCTGGGATATGTAGTTTCACAACAGCTGGAGGGCCGCAGTTTGGACATGCCTGCCCTAGGGGGTCGACACCTGAGTGGATGAACTGTTGGAAGGAATTACGTGACAGTGTCAGCTCTGTATAAAAGACAGTGGTTGACATGAGACAGCCGGCTACTCAGCTTGTGCCTGTCCAGACGTCTCATAGGCCGTCAGGGGCTCTAAAGCGCCCGTTACCTCAGATGGCAGATATAGACGCCGACACGGATACTGACTCCAGTGTCGACGGTGAAGAGACGAATGTGACTTCCAGTAGGGCCACACGTTACATGATTGAGGCAATGAAAAATGTTTTACACATTTCTGATAATAAGAGTACCACCAAAAAAAGGGGTATTATGTTCGGTGAGGAAAAACTACCTGTAGTTTTCCTGAATCTGAGAAATTAAATGAGGTGTGTGATGATGCGTGGGTTTCCCCCGATAACGGATAATTTCTAAAATGTTATTGGCATTATATCCTTTCCCGCCAGAGGTTAGGGTGCGTTGGGAAACACCCCCTAGGGGGGGATAAAGCGCTCACACGCTTGTAAGGGCTCTACCTTCGCCTGAGATGGCCGCCCTTAAGGATCCTGCTGATAGAAAGCAGGAGGGTATCCTAAAAGGTATTTACACACATACTGGTGTTATACTGCGACCAGCAATCGCCTCAGCCTGGATGTGCAGTGCTGGGTTGGCGTGGTCGGATTCCCTGACTGAAAATATTGATACCCTAGATAGGGACAGTATATTTTTGCCTATAGAGCATTTAAAAGATGCATTTTTATATATGCGTGATGCACAGCGGAATATTTGCCGACTGGCATCAAGTCTAAGCGCGTTGTCCATTTCTACCAGTAGAGGGTTATGGACACGTCAGTGGTCAGGTGATGCGTATTCCAAACGGCATTTGGAAGTATTGCTTTATTAAGGGAGGAGTTATTTGGGGTCGGTCTTTCAGACCTGGTGGCCACGGCAACAGCTGGGAATTCCACGTTTGTACCCCAGGTCGCCTCTCAACATGAGAAGACGCCGTATTATCAGGCGCAGTCTTTTCGTGGACAAGCGGGCAAAAGGTTCCTCATTTCTGCCCCGTGACAGAGGGAGAGGAAAAAGGCTGCAGACATCAGCCAGTTCCCAGGAACAGAAACCCTCTCCCGCCTCTGCCAAGCCCTCAGTATACGCTGGGGCTTTACAAGCAGAATCAGGCACGGTGGGGGGCCCGTCTCAATGAATTTCAGCGCGCAGTGGGCTCACTCGCAAGTAGACCCCTGGATCCTTCAGGTGATATCTCAGGGGTACAAATTAGAATTCGAGACGTCTCCCCCTCGCCGTTTCCTAAAGTCGGCTTTACCGATGTCTCCTTCTGACAGGGAGACAGTTTTGGAAGCCATTCACAAGCTGTATTCCCAGCAGGTGATGATCAAGATACCCCTCCTGTAACAGGGAACGGGGTATTATTCCACACTGTTGTGGTACCGAAGCCGGACGGCTCGGTGAGACTGATTCTAAATCTAAAATCTTTGAACACTTACGTACAGAGGTTCAAATTCAAGATTGAGTCACTCAGAGCAGTGATTGCGAACCTGGAAGAAGGGGACTACATGATGTCTCGGGACATCAAGGATGCTTACCTTCATGTCAAAATTTACCCTTCTCACCAAGGGTACCTCAGGTTTATGGTACAGAACTGTCACTATCAGTTCAGACGCTGCCGTATGGATGGTACACGGCACCCCGGGTCTTTACCAAGGTAAAGGCCGAAATGATGATATTCCTTCGAAGGAAGTGAATTTTAGTTATCCCTTCCTTGGACAATTCCCTGATAAGGGTAAGATCCAGGGAACAGTTGGAGGTCGGTGTAGCACTATCTCAGGTAGTGTTGCGGCAGCACGATTGGATTCTCAATATTCCAAAATCGCACCTGGTTCCGACGACGTGTCTTCTGTTCCTAGGGATGATCCTGGACACAGTCCAGAAAAAGGTGTTTCTCCCGGAGGAGAAAGCCAGGGAGTTATCCGAGCTAGTCAGGAACCTCCTAAAACCGAGCCAAGTCTCAGTGCATCAATGCACAAGGGTTCTGGGTAAAATGGTGGCTTCCTACGAAGCAATCCCATTCGGCAGATTCCACGCAAGAACTTTCCAGTGGGACCTGCTGAACAAATGGTCCGGATCGCATCTTCAGATGCATCAGCGGATAACCCTGTCACCAAGGACAAGGGTGTCCCTCCTGTGGTGGTTGCAGAGTGCTCATCTTCTAGAGGGCCGCAGATTAGGCATTCAGGACTGGGTCCTGGTGACCACGGATGCCAGCCTGCGAGGCTGGGGAGCAGTCGCACAGGGAAGGAATATCCAGGGCTTATGGTCAAGCCTGGAGACATCACTTCACATAAATATCCTGAAGCTAAGGGACATTTACAATGCTCTAAGCTTAGCAAGACCTCTGCTTCAAGGTCAGCCGGTGTTGATCCAGTCGGACAACATCACGGCAGTCACCCACGTAAACAGACAGGGTGGCACAAGAAGCAGGAGGGCAATGGCAGAAGCTGCAAGGATTCTTCGCTGGGCGGAAAAATCATGTGATAGCACTGTCAGCAGTATTCATTCCGGAGTGGACAACTGGGAAGCAGACTTCCTCAGCACGACCTCCACCCGGGAGAGTGGGGACTTCACCCAGAAGTCTTCCACATGATTAAAAACTCGACAGGTATTGCGCCAGGTTCAGGGACCCTCAGGCAATAAGCTGTAGACGCTCTGGTAACACCGTGGGTGTACCAGTCAGGGTATGTATTCCCTCCTCTGCCTCTCATACCCAAGGTACTGAGATTGATAAGATGGAGAGGAGTAAGCACTATATTCGTGGTTCCGGATTGGCCAAGAAGGACTTGGTAACCGGAACTTCAAGAGATGCTCACGGAGGATCCGTGGCCTCTACCTCTAAGAAGGGACCTGCTCCAGCAAGGACCCTGTCTGTTCCAAGACTTACCGCGGCTGCGTTTGACGGCATGGCGGTTGAACGCCGGATCCTGAAGGAAAAAAGGCATTCCGGATGAAGTCATCCCTATCCTGATCAAAGCCAGGAAGGATGTAACCGCAAAAACATTATCACCGCAATTGGCGAAAATATGTTGCGTGGTGCGAGGCCAGGAAGGCCCGACGGAGGAAATTCAACTGGGTCGATTCCTACATTTCCTGCAAACAGGAGTGTCTATGGGCCTGAAATTGGGGGTCCATTAAGGTTCAAATTTCGGCCCTGTCAATTTTCTTCCAAAAAGAACTAGCTTCAGTCCCTGAAGTTCAGACGTTTGTAAAAGGGGTACTGCATATACAGCCTCCTTTTGTGCCTCCAGTGGCACTTTGGGATCTCAATGTAGTTTTGGGTTCCAAAAGTCACATTGGTTTGAACCACTTAAATCTGTGGAGTTAAAATATCTCACATGGAAAGTGGTCATGCTGTTGGCCCTGGCCTGGGCCAGGCGCGTGTCAGAATTGGCGGCTTTATCCTGAAAAAGTCCTTATCTGATTTTCCATTCGGACAGGGCGGAATTGAGGACTCGTCCTCAGTTTCTCCCCAAGGTGGTTTCAGCGTCTCACCTGAACCAACCTATTGGTGGTGCCTGCGGCTACTAGGGACTTGGAGGCCTCCAAGTTGCTAGACGTTGTCAGTGCCCTGAAAATATATGTTTCCAGGACGGCTGGAGTCAGGAAATCTGACTCGCTGTTTATCCTGTGTGCACCCAACAAGCTGGGTGCTCCTGCTTCTAAGTAGACTATTGCTCGTTGGATTTGTAGTACAATTCAGCTTGCACATTCTGTGGCAGGCCTGCCACAGCCAAAAATCTGTAAATGCCCACTCCACAAGGAAGGTGGGCTCATCTTGGGCGGCTGCCCGAGGGGTCTCGGCTTTACAACTTTGCCGAGCAGCTACTTGGTCAGGAGCAAATACGTTTGTAAAATTCTACAAAATTGATACCCTGGCTGAGGAGGACCTGGAGTTCTCTCATTTGGTGCTGCAGAGTCATCCGCACTCTCCCGCCCGTTTGGGAGCTTTGGTATAATCCCCATGGTCCTTACGGAGTCCCCAGCATCCACTTAGGACGTTAGAGAAAATAAGAATTTACTTACCGATAATTCTATTTCTCATAGTCCGTAGTGGATGCTGGGCGCCCATCCCAAGTGCGGATTGTCTGCAATACTTGTACATAGTTATTGTTACAAAAATCGGGTTATTATTGTTGTGAGCCATCTTTCAGAGGCTCCTCTGTTATCATGCTGTTAACTGGGTTCAGATCACAGGTTATACGGTGTGGCTGGTATGAGTCTTACCCGGGATTCAAAATCCTTCCTTATTGTGTACGCTCGTCCGGGCACAGTATCCTAACTGAGGCTTGGAGGAGGGTCATAGGGGGAGGAGCCAGTGCACACCAGATAGTCCTAAAGCTTTCTTTAGATGTGCCCAGTCTCCTGCGGAGCCGCTATTCCCCATGGTCCTTACGGAGTCCCCAGCATCCACTACGGACTATGAGAAATAGAATTATCGGTAAGTAAATTCTTATTTTAATTCTTGTTCAGTGTGCCGCCAGTTGTAAAAGGTTTAAAATCTCTGCCTTAAACAATAAGCAAGTGTTATTTCCATATTCCTCTCACTGAGCAATCACTTAGCACCACAGAGGCCAAATATTGTAGCGTTTATAAGGTTACCATACTATAGAATCCATACAAAATAAAGCTCTATACAAGTTTTATGTAGAATACATAAATTTCCTGTAGACTTTTATGTAGATATAACAAAATACAGCAGTCTCAAAAGTTTGCAATTTAAATATATTCACTTAACCAATTTATGCTGTCACTTTAACTCATCTGTTTTTGTGAAGAGCGTTTTACTCACATAAAAATATGCTTATCTAAAGCTGGGTACACAAAAATATACTGGTAGGTTAATTGGCTCCAAAACAAAAATTAACACTAGCGTGAATGTGTCTGTGTGTACATGTGATAGGGAATATAGATTGTAAACTCCACTGGGGCAGGGACTGATGTGAATGGCCAAATATTCTCTGTAAAGCGCTGCGGAATATGTGTGTGCTATATAAATAACTGATAATAAATAATACACACTGCCCGATATGTTGGTCCAATCCGCTGGATCAGACAACATAATGATCAGTGTGTACCTAACTATAAACATAAAAAGACACCGATAACGATATAACTGGCAAATGATTGCTGCGCTGTTCTGATCTGCTTTTCTATTTATACATGCACTGTAAATATGAAAGTATGTCCTCCTAAAGCTTAGAGTACTAAATTATTCTTTTACAGTGGACAGAATGGAAGCCACATTTGTTACAAGATAGCCTGTGTAGAGGTGCCAAATTAGCCTCTTTTTTAAAGCAGACTGGTATGAAATACAAATGCTGGGGAGGTGGTTGATTGACATTTGCAAGGTCGACGGTCAATAGGTCAACACACTCATGGTCTTTTTTTTAGGTTTTTAATGTTTTTACAACTTTACAGCTACATTTATTATTCATGTCACTAACCTTGCGGCAAGCGTAGTGGAGCAAGCCAACAAGCCTGAAGTGTAGCGAGCCAACGAGGGGACGCATTTCACAGATTTGGGTGAAATATGTTTAAATACACGAATAACATAAAAAAACTACTTTTTCGTGGTGACCTTTTGACTGTCGACCTTTATAATGTTTATCTTCTGTATCACACCCACATGCTGTATAAATGTACTGCAAAGCTTCAGTTGCACATTACATACCTCGAACACTCTTACTATAGAGACATGATGCACTTTTCCGAGCTAACTGGTAAGAGAATCTGGTAACCTTACAAAATATTAAATGTACCTATTTAGTCTACTCTGTGCTTGGCTTTAGCCCCAGATTATGAGAGCAAATGAACATTAAAAAAGGACAAATATGGGCACTAGAACCCCCTTTTTTTTCCCCAACTCCTAACACCACACCCCCCTCGTAGCAGTAAGTGTAAAAAAATTGTTAATAATTGAAGGGTCAAAAGGTAGACATGAGAAAGCGGAGCGTACCACCGTTCCTGAAGAGCGGCGAGCATAGCAAGCCCGCGAGGGCACACATTTCCTCAAATGTGGGTGAAAAACACAAATTAACACCATTATGACTGTCAACCTTTTGGCCTTTTAACTGTCTATTTTATGGAGTCTACCTGTTGAATGTCGACCTTTTAACGATCTATCTAACAGACCACACCCTTAAAAAACATCCAAATAAAAATGTTAATTGGAGTACCATTGCCCTGGACATTCCTTTTCTCTAACGTCCTAGTGGATGCTGGGGACTCCGTAAGGACCATGGGGAATAGACGGGGCTCCGCAGGAGACAGGGCACTTTAAGAAAGGATTTGGATACTGGTGTGCTCTGGCTCCTCCCTCTATGTCCCTCCTCCAGACCTCAGTTTAAATCTGTGCCCGAACGAGCTGGGTGCTACTTAGTGAGCTCTCCTGAGCTTGCTATAAGAAAGTATTTTGTTAGGTTTTTTTTATTTTCAGAGAGATCTGCTGGCAACAGACTCTCTGCAGCGTAGGACTGAGGGGAGAGAAGCAGCCCTACTCACTGAAGATAGGTCCTGCTTCTTAGGCTACTGGACACCATTAGCTCCAGAGGGATCGTACACAGGATCTCACCCTTTGTCGTCCGATCCCGGAGCCGCGCCGCCGTCCCCCTCGCAGAGCCGGAAGACAGAAGCCGGTGACAGAAGCAAGAAGACTTCAAAATTGGCGGCAGAAGACTCCAGTCTTCAAACTGAGGTAGCGCACAGCACTGCAGCTGTGCGCCATTGCTCCCACATTAAACCCACATACTCCGGTCACTGTAGGGTGCAGGGGGGGGGGGGGGGGGGGGGGCGCGCCCTGGGCAGCAATTAGGAACCTCTTGGCAAAAAGTGAGCATATATACAGTTGGGCACTGTATATATGCATGAGCCCCCGACATTATTTTACACAGAAACGCGGGACAGAAGCCCGCCGCTGAGGGGGCGTTGCTTCTTCCTCAGCACTCACCAGCGCCATTTTCTCTCCACAGCTCCGCTGAGAGGAAGCTCCCCAGGCTCTCCCCTGCAGAAACACGGTAGAAGAGGGTAAAAAGAGAGGGGGGGGCACATAAATTAGGCGCAAAAGCTTTATATACAGCAGCTACTGGGTTAACACTAAGTTACTGTGTGATTCCTGGGACATATAGCGCTGGGGTGTGTGCTGGCATACTCTCTCTCTGTCTCTCCAAAGGGCCTTGTGGGGGAACTGTCTTCAAAATGAGCATCCCCTGTATGTGTGTGGTGTGTCGGTACGCTTGTGTCGACATGTTTGACGAGGAAGGCTATCTGGAAGCAGAGCGGGAGCAAATGAATGTGGGGTCGCCGCCGACGGCGCCAACACCTGATTGGATGGATATGTGGAAGGTTTTAAATGATAATGTTAATTCCTTGCATAAAAGGTTGGATAAAGCTGAAACCTTAGGACAGTCGGGGTCTCAGCCCATGCCTGATCCTATGTCGCAGAGGCCGTCAGGGTCTCAGAAGCGCCCACTATCCCAAATTGTTGACACAGATATCGACACGGATTCTGACTCCAGTGTCGATGGCGATGATGCAAGGTTACAGCCTAAATTGGCTAAAGCCATCCATTATATGATTATAGCAATAAAGGATGTGTTGCACATCACAGAGGAAACCCCAGTCCCTGACGAGAGGGTTCATATGTATGGGGAGAAAAGGCAGGAGGTGACCTTTCCCATTTCACATGAGCTAAATGAGTTATGTGAAAAGGCTTGGGAATCTCCAGATAAAAAACTGCAGATTTCCAAGAGGATGCTTATGGCGTATCCCTTCCCGCCATCGGACAGGTTACGCTGGGAATCCTCCCCTAGGGTGGACAAAGCTCTAACACGCTTATCCAAGAGGGTAGCCCTGCCGTCACAGGATACGGCCACCCTTAAAGATGCTGCGGATAGAAAGCAGGAGAGTACCCTGAAGTCAATTTATACACATTCAAGTACCTTACTAAGGCCGGCAATTGCGTCGGCCTGGGTTGTGTAGTGCTGTAGCAGCATGGACGGATACCTTATCAGAGGAACTTGATACCTTAGACAAGGATACTATATTAATGACCCTGGGGCATATAAAAGACGCTGTCCTATATATGAGAGATGCTCAAAGAGACATTAGCCTTCTGGGCTCTAGAATAAATGCAATGTCGATTTCTGCCAGAAGGGTACTGTGGACTCTGCAATGGACAGGCGATGCCGACTCAAAAAGGCACATGGAGGTTTTACCTTACAAGGGTGAGGAGTTGTTTGGGGAAGGTCTCTCGGACCTGGTCTCCACAGCTACTGCTGGAAAGTCAAATTTTTTGCCATATGTTCCCTCACAACCTAAGAAAGCACCGTATTACCAAATGCAGTCCTTTCGATCACAAAAAAGCAAGAAAGTCCGAGGTGCGTCCTTTCTTGCCAGAGGCAGGGGCAAAGGAAAGAAGCTGCATAACACAGCTAGTTCCCAGGAACAGAAGTCCTCCCCGGCTTCCACTAAATCCACCGCATGACGCTGGGGCTCCTCAGGCGGAGCTAGGCCCGGTGGGGGCGCGTTTCCGAAATTTCAGCCACAAGTGGGTTCACTCCCAGGTGGATCCCTGGGCGATAGAGATTGTGTCTCAGGGATACAAGCTGGAATTCGAAGAGATGCCCCCTCACCGATACCTCAAATCGGCCCTGCCAGCTTCCCCCTTAGAGAGGGAAATAGTGTTAGCTGCAATTCACAAATTGTATCTTCAGCAGGTGGTGGTCAAGGTTCCCCTCCTTCAACAAGGAAAGGGTTATTATTCGACCATGTTTGTGGTACCAAAACCGGACGGTTCGGTCAGACCCATATTGAATTTAAAATCCCTGAACATATACCTCAAAAAAGGTTCAAGTTCAATAAGGAATCGCTCAGAGCGGTCATCGCAAGCCTAGAAGGGGGGGATTTTATGGTGTCTCTGGACATAAAGGATGCATACCTTCATGTCCCCATTTATCCACCTCATCAGGCGTACCTCAGATTTGTGGTACAGGATTGTCATTACCAATTCCAGACGTTGCCGTTTGGTCTGTCCACGGCACCGAGAATATTTACCAAGGTAATGGCGGAAATGATGGTGCTCCTGCGAAAGCAAGGGGTCACAATTATCCCATACTTGGACGATCTCCTCATAAAGGCGAGGTCCAGAGAGCAGTTGCTGATCAGCGTAGCACGCTCTCTGGAAGTGTTACAACAGCACGGCTGGATTCTAAATATTCCAAAGTCGCAGTTGATTCCTACGACTCGTCTGCCCTTCCTGGGCATGATTCTGGACACAGACCAGAAGAGGGTTTATCTCCCGATGGAGAAGGCTCAGGAGCTCATGACACTGGTCAGAGACCTATTAAAACCAAAACAGGTGTCGGTGCATCACTGCACGCGAGTCCTGGGAAAGATGGTGGCATCATTTGAGGCCATTCCCTTCGGCAGGTTCCATGCGAGGACCTTTCAATGGGATCTGTTGGACAAGTGGTCCGGATCACATCTACAGATGCTTCGGCTGATCACCCTTTCCCCCAGGGCCAGGGTGTCTCTTCTGTGGTGGCTGCAGAGTGCTCACCTTCTCGAGGGCCGCAGATTCGGCATTCAGGACTGGGTCCTGGTGACCACGGATGCAAGCCTCCGAGGGTGGGGGGCAGTCACACAGGGAAGAAATTTCCAAGGTTTGTGGTCAAGTCAGGAGACTTGCCTTCACATCAACATCCTGGAACTAAGGGCCATATACAACGCCCTAAGTCAAGCGGAGACCCTGCTTCGTGACCAATCGGTGCTGATTCAGTCAGACAACATCACCGCAGTGGCTCATGTAAACCGCCAAGGCGGCACAAGGAGCAGGGTGGCGTTGGCGGAAGCCACCAGAATTCTTCGCTGGGCGGAGAATCGCGTAAGAGCACTGTCAGCAGTGTTCATTCCAGGAGTGGACAACTGGGAAGCAGACTTCCTCAGCAGGCACGACCTCCACCCGGGAGAGTGGGGACTTCATCAAGAAGTCTTCGCGCAGATTGCAAGTCGGTGGGAACTGCCACAGGTGGACATGATGGCATCCCGCCTCAACAAAAAGCTACAGAGGTATTGCGCCAGGTTAAGAGACCCTCAGGCGATAGCTGTAGACGCACTAGTGACACCGTGGGTGTTCCAGTCGGTTTATGTATTTCCTCCTCTTCCTCTCATACCCAAGGTGCTGAGAATCATAAGAAAAAGAGGAGTGGGAACAATACTCATTGTTCCGGATTGGCCAAGAAGGACTTGGTATCCAGAGCTGCAAGAAATGCTCACAGAGGACCCATGGCCTCTGCCTCTAAGACAGGACCTGTTGCAACAGGGGCCCTGTCTGTTCCAAGACTTACCGCGGCTGCTTTTGACGGCATGGCGGTTGAACGCCGGATCCTAGCAGAAAAAGGCATTCCGGATGAGGATATTCCTACGCTGATAAAGGCTAGGAAGGACGTGACGTCTAAACATTATCACCGTATATGGCGAAAATATGTTGCTTGGTGTGAGGCCCGGAATGCTCCTACGGAGGAATTCCAGCTGGGCCGTTTCCTTCACTTCCTACAGTCGGGAGTGACTTTGGGCCTAAAATTGGGTTCCATTAAGGTCCAGATTTCGGCCCTATCCATTTTCTTTCAAAAAGAACTGGCTTCTCTTCCGGAAGTCCAGACTTTTGTAAAGGGAGTGCTGCATATTCAGCCCCCTTTTGTGCCTCCAGTGGCACCTTGGGATCTTAACGTGGTGTTGAGTTTCCTGAAGTCACACTGGTTTGAGCCACTCAAAACCGTGGAGTTAAAATTTCTCACGTGGAAGGTGGTCATGCTATTAGCCTTGGCTTCAGCTAGGCGTGTGTCGGAATTAGCGGCTTTGTCACATAAAAGCCCCTATCTGGTTTTCCATATGGACAGGGCAGAATTGCGGACCCGTCCACAATTTCTGCCAAAAGTGGTGTCATCCTTTCATATGAACCAACCTATTGTGGTTCCTGTGGCTACTCGTGACTTGGAGGATTCCGAGTTACTAGATGTGGTCAGGGCTTTGAAGGTTTATGTAGCCAGAACGGCTAGAGTCAGGAAAACTGAGTCGTTGTTTATCCTGTATGCACCCAACAAGCTGGGTGCTCCTGCTTCAAAGCAAACTATTGCTCGCTGGATCTGTAACACGATTCAGCAGGCTCATTCTGCGGCTGGATTGCCGCTTCCAAAATCAGTAAAAGCCCACTCCACAAGGAAGGTGGGCTCTTCTTGGGCGGCTGCCCGAGGGGTCTCGGCATTACAGCTTTGCCGAGAGGCTACTTGGTCAGGTTCAAACACTTTTGCAAAGTTTTACAAGTTTTATACCCTGGCTGAGGAGGACCTTGTGTTTTCTCATTCGGTGCTGCAGAGTCAACCGCACTCTCCCGCCCGTTTGGGAGCTTTGGTATAATCCCCATGGTCCTTACGGAGTCCCCAGCATCCACTAGGACGTTAGAGAAAATAAGATTTTACTTACCGGTAAATCTATTTCTCGTAGTCCGTAGTGGATGCTGGGCGCCCATCCCAAGTGCGGACTTCTTCTGCAATACTTGTATATAGTTATTGCTTAAATAAGGGTTATGTTTGGTTGCATCAGGGTTGATCTGATGCTCCGTTGTTGTTCATACTGTTAACTGGGTAAGTTTGTCACAAGTTATACGGTGTGATTGGTGTGACTGGTATGAGTCTTGCCCTGGATTCCAAAATCCTTTCCTTGTACTGTCAGCTCTTCCGGGCACAGTTTCTCTAACTGAGGTCTGGAGGAGGGACATAGAGGGAGGAGCCAGAGCACACCAGTATCCAAATCCTTTCTTAAAGTGCCCTGTCTCCTGCCGAGCCCGTCTATTCCCCATGGTCCTTACGGAGTCCCCAGCATCCACTACGGACTACGAGAAATAGATTTACCGGTAAGTAAAATCTTGTTTTTTCATTTTCCATCAGGTGACTAGATTTGCTTGATATCCAAAACTGCACAGACCTGCGTCCATGTACAGCATGGGTCAACACTCTGCCCGTGAAAGGAATGCAGTATTTCTAGTGTGAATGAGAATTAGGATATTTAATAATGAGTGATATTCTTGTTATTACTCGTTACGGATATTAACTGCTTGCCTAGACTGGGCTTTCCCTGACATGGTCGCATCTGATGGAACCAGTCAGAAACGCCTACTGGGGCTAATTCAGATGTGAATGGAAAGCAGCAGTGATGGCTCTGTTGGTATATGCAGCAGGATGCATCAATTACAAGCAGTTGACTCCTGCTGCAGTAGTGATCTGACCTGCATCCTAGGATGCAGCATCAGATCACTACGACACCATTGGACAGCTTGTGGCACCCATAGGGTCACCCTAGCCGCCCGTCACAGACACTTGTAAGAGGCCAGGAAATCTCCGTCAAACAGCGGAGATCCCTAAATTGCAGCTATATGCCTCAGTTTTTCCAAATGGAGGCCATTGCCGCTCCCCAAACAGCATCAGACTGTCAGTCACTGCTACCGACATTGCAGGATCCATTGGCGCTGAATGAGTACTGCACATGCGTAAAATATCGATAATCTGTACTTTGCATGGAAAACAGCAACTCCATCCAAATCAGAATCACCCCCACTGTACAGATTGTAGAAGATAATACTCCATTAGCTACCACTCTCAAAGGGACCTCCCAGTCCCTCTGCTACCTGATTCCCTCCCCCAGTACCTGCCATGCAGCCGATCACTGCTAATCGAGCAGCTTGGTGGAACCCTTCAACCACAGCTGCAGAGTGGTGCAGACGCCAGGAAAATTTTAAGTTGTAAATGTTGTTATGTTCTGACCATCAGTGGACCGAAATATTGGTCATCAATGATTAAACCAATAACTCTAAACAAAATTTTTCTTACGTCCTAGGGCAGAGATTTTCAACCTTTTACATATTGCGGCACACTGAACAAGGTTTAAATATTGCCAAGGCACATTCAAATATAATGGTGATGCATGGTGTAGTTGCGTGTCCTAGGATGTCATGTCACAGCTTCTCCATAGGTAACGCCTGATCCACATCTGAAAAAGCCAGAAGAGCCCAACACTGCCCTGGCCCAAAATTATAACTGGCTCTGCAACCACTAAACCCACCAGTATTGATCGTTCCAGGGCCTCAGCAGCGACAAAACACTGACGGCCTGGCTGTGCTTCTATGGCGGCACACCTGGAGACTGCTCGGGGCACACTAGAGTGCCACAGCACAGTGGTTGAAAAACACTGTCCTAGGGGATACTGGGAATCCATTTAGTACCATGGGGCATAGACGGGTCCACTAGGAGCCATGGGCACTTTAAGAAATTTATAGTGTGTGTGCTGGCTCCTCCCTCTATGCTCCTCCCACTTGACTCATTTTAGAAAATGTGACCGGAGGAGCCGGTCACGTTTCTGGAAGCTCCTGAAGAGTTTTCTGAATTTATTTTCTATGTTATTTTCAGGCACTACTGGATGGCACCATCCTGCCTGCTTCGTGGGACTTAGGGGGGTGGGACGGTCCAACCTCCCAAAAGGTTAATGGTCCCGTTCCCCGCTGACAGGACATAGTTCCTGAGGGAACTATTCGCAAGCCCCACCACGGCGAGCGTACATTCCCGCAGCACACTGCCACCCCTAACAGAGCCAGAAGAAAGAAGAGTGAAGAGTACTAAGCCGGCATCCCAACAAGCGGGTCGCCGGCCATTATGGTGGCAGGAGGGTACGTAGACGCACAGCTTCTTTATGGGGCGGCTGGGTCTCCACACTTACAGTGAGGCAAAAAAGTATTTGGACAGCCACCGATTGTGCAAGTTGACCCACTTAAAAACATGAGAGGGGCCTGTAATTTCCTTCATAGGTACACTTCAACTGTGAGATAAATAAAACCAGGAAATCACATTGTATGATTTTTAAAAAATTTACTTATATATTCTTGCAGAAAATAAAATAAATATTTGGACACCTACCAAGCAGCAAGATTTCTGGCTCTCACAGACCTGTTACTTCTTTAAGAAGCTCTTCTATCCTCCACTCGTTACCTCTATTAATGCACCTGTTTGAACCGGTTATCTGTATAAAAGATGCATGTCTACACCCTCAAACAGTCAGACTGCTACCTCTCCACCATGGCCAAGACCAGAGAGCTGTCTAAGGACACCAGGGACAAAATTGTAGAGCTGCACAATGTTGGGACATTAGGCAAGCAGCTCGACATTAGGCAAGCAGCTTGGTGAGAAGAGATCAACTGTTGGCGCAATTATTAAAAAAATGGAAGAAATACAAGATCACTGACAATCTCCCTCGACCTGGGGCTCCATGCAAGATCTCACCTCGTGTGGTATAAATGATCTTGAGAACGGTGAGGAATCAGCCCAAAACTACACGAGGGGACCTGGTCAATGACCTCAAAAGAGCTGGGACCACAGTCACAAAGGTTACCATTAGTAACACACTATGTTGTCATGGATTGAAATCCTGCAGTGCCCAAAAGGTCCCCCTGCTCAAGCCAGCACATGTCCAGGCCCATCTAAAGGTTGCCAGTGACCATCTGGATGATCCAGAGGAGGATTGGGAGAATGTAATGTGGACAGATGAGAGCAAAATCAAACTATTTGGTGTATACTCCACTCGCCGTATTTGGAGGGAGAAGAATGATGAATGGCATCCCAAGAACACCATACCCACTGTGAAGCATGGGGGTGGAAACATCGTTCTTTGGGGCTGCTTTTCTGCAAAGGGGACAGAACGACTGATCAGTATTAAGGAGAAGATGAATGGGGCCTTGTATCATGAGATTTTGGGCAAAAACCTCCTTCCCTCAGTAAGAGCATTTAAGATGGAACATGGTTGGGTCTTCCAGCATGACAATGACCCCAAACACACCACCCGGGCAACTAAGAAGCATTTCAAGGTCCTGGAGTGGCCTAGCCGGTCTCCAGTCCTCAACCCAAAATCTGTGGAGGGAGTTGCCCAGCGACAGCCCCAAAACATGACAGATCTAGAGAAGATCTGCGTGGAAGAGTGGGACAAAATACCTGCTACAGTGTGTGCGAACCTGGTCAAGAACTACAGGAAACGTTTGACCTCTGTAATTGCTAACCGAGTTTATATTACAAAGTATTGAGTTAAACTTTTTGATTGTCCAAATATTTATTTTCTGAAGAATATACAAATAAATTGTTTAAAAATCATACAATGCGATTTCCTAGTTTTCTCTAACGTCCTAGTGGATGCTGGGGACTCCGTCAGGACCATGGGGATTAGCGCACAGGAGACAGGGCACAAAAGCAAGCTTTTAGGATCACATGGTGTGTACTGGCTCCTCCCCCTATGACCCTCCTCCAAGCCTCAGTTAGGTTTTTGTGCCCGGCCGAGAAGGGTGCAATCTAGGTGGCTCTCTTAAAGAGTTACTTAGAAAAAGTTTTTAGGTTCTTTATTTTCAGTGAGTCCTGCTGGCAACAGGCTCACTGCATCGAGGGACTTAGGGGAGAGATTTTCAACTCACCTGCGTGCAGGATGGATTGGATTCTTAGGCTACTGGACATAGCTCCAGAGGGAGTCGGAACACAGGGCTCGCCCTGGGGTTCGTCCCGGAGCCGCGCCGCCGACCCCCCTTGCAGACGCTGAAGATGAAGAGGTCCGGAACCAGGCGGCAGAAGACTCTCAGTCTTCATCAGGTAGCGCACAGCACTGCAGCTGTGCGCCATTGTTGTCAGCACACTTCACACAGCGGTCACGGAGGGTGCAGGGCGCTGGGGGGGGGGCGCCCTGGGCAGCAATGTATAATACCTGTATGGCGAAAAATACATCACATATAGCCCTTGAGGCTATATGGATGTATTTAAGCCCTGCCAGATATCTAAAACTCCGGAGAAGAAGCCCGCCGAAAAGGGGGCGGGGCCTATTCTCCTCAGCACACAGCGCCATTTTCCCTCACAGAAAGGCTGGTGGGAAGGCTCCCATGCTCTCCCCTGCACTGCACTACAGAAACAGGGTTAAAACAGAGAGGGGGGGCACTGATTTGGCGATATGTATATATATTAAAATGCTATAAGGGAGGAACACTTATATAAAGGTTGTCCCTGGATAATTATAGCGTTTTGGTGTGTGCTGGCAAACTCTCCCTCTGTCTCCCCAAAGGGCTAGTGGGTCCTGTCCTCTATCAGAGCATTCCCTATGTGTGTGCTGTATGTCGGTACGTGTGTGTCGACATGTATGAGGAAAATATTGGTGAGGAGGCGGAGCAAATTGCCTGTAATGGTGATGTCACTCTCTAGGGAGTCGACACCGGAATGGATGGCTTATTTATGGAAATTACGTGACAATGTCAACACGCTGCAAGCCGGTTGACGACATGAGAGGGCCGGCGAACAAATTAGTATCTGTCCAGGCGTCTCAAACACCGTCAGGGGCTGTAAAATGCCCATTTACCTCAGTCGGTCGACACAGACCCAGACACGGACACTGATTTCAGTGTCGACGGTGAAGAAACAAACGTATTTTCTTTTAGGGCCACACGTTAAGGGCAATGAAGGAGGTGTTACATATTTCTGATACTCCAAGTACCACAAAAAAGGGTATTATATGTGAGGTGAAAAAACTACCTGTAGTTTTTCCTGAATCAGATAAATTAAATGAAGTGTGTGATGATGCGTGGGTTTCCCCCGATAGAAAATTATTGGCGGTATACCTTTTCCCGCCAGAAGTTAAGGCGCGGTGGGAAACACCCCTCAGGGTGGATAAGGCGCTCACACGCTTATCAGAACAAGTGGCGGTACCATCTACGGATAGGGCCGTACTTAAGGAGCCAGCTGATAGGAGGCTGAAAAATATCCTAAAAAGTATACACACACATGCTGGTGTTATACTGCGACCAGCGATCGCCTCAGCCTGGATGTGCAGAGCTGAGGTGGCTTGGTCGGATTCCCTGACTAAAAATATTGATACCTTTGACAGGGACAGTATTTTATTGACTATAGAGCATTTAAAGGATGCATTTCTATATATGCGAGATGCGCAGAGGGATATTTGCACTCTGGCATCAAGAGTAAATGCGATGTCCATATCTGCAAGAAGATGTTTATGGACACGACAGTGGTCAGGTGATGCAGATTCCAAACGGCACAAAGATGTATTGCCGTATAAAGGGGAGGAGTTATTTGGGGTCGGTCCATGGGACCTGGTGGCCAGGGCAACTGCTGGAAAATCCACCGTTTTTTACCCTAAGTCACATCTCTGCAGAAAAAGACACCGTCTTTTCAGCCTCAGTCCTTTCGTCCCTATAAGAGTCATATCTGCCCAGGGATAGAGGAAAGGGAAGAAGACTGCAGCAGGCAGCCCATTCCCAGGAACAGAAGCCCTCCACCGCTTCTACCAAGTTCTCAGCATGACGCTGGGACCGTACAGGACCCCTGGATCCTACAAGTAGTATCCAAGGGGTACAGATTGGAATGTCGAGAGGTTTCCCCCCTCGCAGGTTCCTGTAGTCTGCTGTACCAATGTCTCCCTCCGACAGGGAGGCAGTATTGAAAACAATTCACAAGCTGTATTCCCAGCAGGTGATAATAAAATTACCCCTCCGACAACAAGGAAAGGGGTATTACTCCACACTATATGGTGGTACTGAAGGCTAGGTGAGACCTATTCTAAATCTGAAAAATTTGAACACTTACAAGGGTTCAAATCCAGATGGAGTCACTCAGAGCAGTGATAGCAAAGAACAAGGGGACTATATGGTGTCCCGGGACATCAGGGATGCTTACCTCCATGTCCCAAAATTTGCCTTTTCTCACCAAGGGTACCTCAGGTTCGTGGTACAGAACTGTCACTATCAGTTTCAAGACGATGCCGTTGGATTGTCCAAGGCACCCCGGGTCCTTACCAAGGTAATGACCGAAAGGAGGATGCGTCTTCAAAGAAAATGGACGACCTCCTGATAAGAACAAGGTCCAGAGAACAGTTGGAGGTCGGAGTAGCACTATCTCAAGTAGTTCTACGACAGCACGGGTGGATTCTAAATATTCCAAAACCGCAGTTGTTCCGACGACACGTCTGCTGGTCCTAGGGATGATTCTGGACACAGTCCAGGAAAAGGTGTTTCTCCCAGAGGAGAAAGCCAGGGAGTTATCCGAGCTAATCGGGATCCTCCTAAAACCAGGAAAAGTGTCAGTGCATCATTGCACAAGAGTCCTGGTAAAAATGGTGGCTTATTACGAAGCGCTTCCATTCGGCAGATTTCACGCAAGAACTCTTCAGTGGGATCTGCTGGACAAATGGTCCGGATCGCATCTTCAGATGCATCAGCGGATAACCCTATATCCAAGGACAAGGGTGTCTCTCCTGTGGTGATTACAGAGTGCTCATCTTCTAGAGGGCCGCAGATTCGGCATTCAGGATTGGATGCTCGTGACCACGGAGGCCAGCCTGAGAGGCTGGGGAGCAGTCACACAAGGAGTGTGATCAAGTCTGGAGAATTCTCTCCACATAAATATACTGGAGCTAAGAGCAAATTTATAATGCTCTAAGCTTAGCAAGACCTCTGCTTCAAGGTCAGCCGGTATTGATCCAGTGGGATAACATCACGGCAGTCGCCCACGTAAACAGAAAGGGCGGCACAAGAAGCAGGAGGGCAGTGGCAAAACTGCAAGGATTTTTCGCTAGGCGGAAAATCATGTGATAGCACTGTCAGCAGTGTTCATTCCGGGAGTGGACGACTGGGAAGCAGACTTCCTCAGCAGGCACGACCTCCACCCGGGAGAGTGGGAACTTCATCGGGAAGTTTTCCGCATGATTGTGAACCGTTGGGAAAGACCAAAGGTGGACATGATGGCGTCCCGCCCGAACAAAAAATGGGACAGGTATTGCGCCAGGTCACGAGACCTTCAGGCGATAGCTGTGGACGTCCTGGTAACACCGTGGGTGTAACAGTCGGTGTATGTGTTCCCTCCTCTGCTTCTCATAACCAAGGTATTGAGAATTATAAGACATAGAGGAGTAAGAACTATACTCGTGGCTCCGGATTGGCCAAGAGGGACTTGGTAACCGGAACTTCAAGAGATGCTCACAGAGGACTAATGGCCTCGGGGGCTAAGAAGGGATTTGCTTTCAGCAAGTACCATGTCTGTTCCAAGAGGAACCGTGGCATCGGCCTTTAAGAAAAGACCTGCTCCAGCAGGGACCTTGTCTGTTCCAAGACTTACCGCGACTGCGTTTGACGGCATGGCGGTTTGAACGCCGGATCCTAAGGGAAAAGGCATTCCGGAAGAGGTCATACCTACCCTGGTCAAAGCCAGGAAGGAGGTGACCGCACAACGTTATCACCACATGTGGTAAAAATATGTTGCGTGGGTGAGGCCAGAAAGGCCCCACGAAAAAATTTCAACTAGGTCGATTTCTGCACTTCCTGCAAACAGGAGTGTCTATGAGCCTCAAATTGGGGTCCATTAAGGTTCAAGTTTCGGCCCTATAGATTTTCTTCCAAAAAGAATTGGCTTCAGTTCCTGAAGTCCAGACGTTTGTCAAGGGAGTATTGCATATACAGCCCTTGTGTGCCTCCAGTGGCACCGTGGGATCTCAACGTAGTGTTGGGATTCCTCAAATCATATTGGTTTGAACCACTCAAATCTGTGGATTTGAAATATCTCACATGGAAAGTGACCATGCTGTTGGCCCTGGCCTCGGCCAGGCGATTGTCAAAATTGGCGGCTTTGTCTTACAAAAGCCCATATTTGATTTTCCATTCGGGACAGGGCAGAACTGCGGACTCGTCCCCAGTTTCTTCCTAAGGTGGTGTCAGCGTTTCACCTGAAACAACCTATTGTGGTGCCTGCGGCTACTAGGGACTTGGAGGACTCCAAGTTGCTAGACGTTGTCAGGGCCCTGAAAAAAAAAATATATATATATATATATATATATATATATAATTCCAGGACGGCTGGAGTCAGAAAGTCTGACTTGCTGTTTATATTGTAGGCACCCAAAAAGCTGGGTGCTCCTGCTTCTAAGCAGATTATTGCTCGTTGGATTTGTAGTACAATTCAGCTTGCATATTCTGTGGCAGGCCTGCCACAGCCAAAATCTGTAAATGCCCATTCCACAAGGAAGGTGGGCTCATCTTGGGCGGCTGCCCGAGGGGTCTCGGCTTTACAACTTTGCCGAGCTGCAACTTGGTCAGGGGCAAACACGTTTGCTAAATTCTACAAATTTGATACCCTGGCTGAGGAGGACCTGGAGTTCTCTCATTCGGTGCTGCAGAGTCATCCGCACTCTCCCGCCCGTTTGGGAGCTTTGGTATAATCCCCATGGTCCTGACGGAGTCCCCAGCATCCACTAGGACGTTAGAGAAAATAAGATTTTACTTACCGATAAATCTATTTCTCATAGTCCGTAGTGGATGCTGGGCGCCCATCCCAAGTGCGGATTGTCTGCATTACTTGTACATAGTTATTGTTACAAAAAAAAAAAAAAATCGGGTTATTATTGTTGTGAGCCATCTTTTTTAGAGGCTACTTCATTGTTATCATACTGTTAACTGGGTTCAAATCACAAGTTGTACGGTGTGATTGGTGTGGCTGGTATGAGTCTTACCCGGGATTCAAGATCCTTCCTTATTGTGTATGCTCGTCCGGGCACAGTACCTAACTGAGGCTTGGAGGAGGGTCATAGGGGGAGGAGCCAGTACACACCATGTGATCCTAAAAGCTTGCTTTTGTGCCCTGTCTCCTGCGGAGCCGCTATTCCCCATGGTCCTGACGGAGTCCCCAGCATCCACTACGGACTATGAGAAATAGATTTATCGGTAAGTAAAATCTTTTTTTTTTTTCAGATTCTGTCTCTCACAGTTAAAGTGTACCTATGATGGAAATTACAGACCTCTCTCATGTTTTTAAGTGGGTCATATTGCACAATCGGTGGCTGTCCAAATACTTTTTTGCCCCACTGTAGTACACAGTGCAGACGCATGGCTTCTAACCGAGCACACTGAATCTCAGTACACTTTGTGTGCACAGTACCCAGACTGGCATTACATACTTAAAAGGGGGCTGACTGCATTTTAGGCATAAAAATCACCTCAGCCCGTATAAAAAAGGAGCGGGAAGTCCGCGCGCCATTGCAGGGGCGGGGCTTCACTATGAGTGGATCCAGCAGCTCACAAGCGCCATTTTACAGACTGCATCATCACTTATGCTGACTGCGCATCTCTTCTGGAAAGCCTCCAGTTTACCTCAGTGGTACTAGCGGGTTATAGCAGGGAGGGAGCGTAATATAGTGTACTAAGTCCACAATTAGGGTATTTAGTCTGCGACCCGGCTAAGCTTACTTTAGCAATAAGGGCGCCGTGTGCTGTTTTCTCTACATTTGTGTCTCTCCTGAAGGGCTCTTTGTGGGTTAATTGTGTGGTTAACGATCTCCTGTGTGTATGCCATTCTGCTGCAAGGATGTCAGAAAGCAAGGAGTGTGTTACATGTAAGACAGTATTCCTCCTTTCCTGGATGTTCACTAGTGTGTTCTCAGTTTACTGTCCCTTCTCAGACAAAGGAAGCTGAGCCAGCGTGGCTGGACTCCATTAGGGGATGATCTCCACCATCTCTGCTAAATTATCTCGAAATGAGAAAGGGACGCAATACTTAAGAAAGTCTATGGCTGAGTTTATGCAAAAGTACTCAGACCAGCGTCTCAGTCTTCTGCCGTTTGGTGACAAAAATGTACTTTAGCCCAGATCCTGCATTCTGACTGATCAGAAATGGAGGAAGGTGAGGTGGACATGGCAGTAGGGGAGGGTACACTGTTGCAGGGAGTTGAAGCGCTCATAGATGCTATCAGGGAAGTCCTTAATATTCGTGACTGAGGAGAGTGAGGAATCTTACTTTAATGTACAGAAAAAATCCTCAGCCACTTTTCTTGTGTCAAAAGAACTTAATACCCTGTTTGAACAACTGTGGGTTAATCCAGAAAAAAAGTTTCAGATCCCTAAGTGGTTACTGTCAACTTTTCCCTTTCCCCCTGAGGATAGGATAAAATGGGAAAATCCACAGATTGTAGATACATCAGTCTGCAGGCTCTCACGTAAAATAGTTTTACCTGTTCCTGGTGCAGCCTCCCTAAAGGACACAGCTGATCATAAGATTGAGACTACCCTCAAATCTTTGTATATAGCTGCAGGGGTGGCTCAGAGACCCACTATAGCATGTGGATGGATTGCAAAAGCCATTGCCCAGTGGTCTGATAATGTCAGTGTTTTGATACCTTATCTCGAGGTGAAATTATTTTACTTCTGCAACATATACAAGATTCTGCAACTTTATGGTTGAAGCCATAAAGGAGATAGGTTTGCTAAATGCACGCATGACAGCTATGGCAGTGTCAGCATGCAGAGGTTTATGGTTACATCAGTGGACTGCCGACGCAGACTCCAAGAAAGGCGTGGAAGGCCTGCCATTCTCAGGAGAGGCCTTATTTGGCGATGAACTGGATAAGTGGATTTCAAAAGCTTCTGCGGGTAAATCAACCTATCTGTCTTCTGCAGCCCCTCCTGCTAGGAAGACCTACCCAGGACCCCAATTCTTACAGTCCTTTCGGACTGTGAAGTTTCGGGACAGAGCCAGAGGTTCCTCTACCAGAGGTGCTAGAGGGAAATCACGCAAGCCAACCACTGTTAGTTCTCAGGAACAGAGCTCCAGCTCTGTTGCCTCAAAGCCTTCCACATGACAGGGGGCCCACATGCCTGGAAGAAAGGCAGGTCGGAGCCCGGCCTACAATTCCTCAGTCACGCCTGGGCGAGGTCCTGCCAGGACCCCTGGGTCCTAGACCTTATTTCCCAGGGCTACAGGCTGGAGTTCCAGGATCTCCCACATCACAGATTCTTCAAATCAGGCTTACCAGCTTCACAGGAAGCAAGAATAACCTTACAAGAAGCTATTCAAAAACTGTTAATGACTAAGGTCATTGTTCCAGTTCCACCTCATCTACAAAACGGGATACTATTCCAGCTTGTTTGTAGTTCCGAAACCGGATGGTTCGGTCAGACCGATTCTAAATCTCAAGTCATTGAACCCATACCTACGGGTATTCAAGTTCAAAATGGAGTCTCTGAGAGCGGTGATCTCCGGTCTGGAAGAGGGGGAGTTCCTTGTGGCTCTGGATATCTAGGATGCGTACCTTCGCATTCCGACCTGGCTGCCTTACCAGGCTTACCTGCGGTTTGAACTGCAGGACTGTCGCTACCAGTTTCAGTCCCTGCCTTTTGGTCTCTCTGCATCACCAAGGGTGTTCACCAAAGTGATGGCAGAGATGATGTTACTCCGAAAACAAGGAGTGAACATTATTCCTTGCCTGGACGGCCTTCTGATAAAGGCTGCATCCATGAAACAGTTGTTGGAGAACATTGGTTTCACAACCACATTGCTCCTGGATTATGGGTGGATTCTGAACCTGCCAAAATCTCACCTAGAACCAAAGCAGAAGCTGCATTTCCTGGGAGTGATCCTGGACACTGAGGCTCAGAAAGTGTTCCTCCCCTTGGAAAAGGCAATGGTAATCCAGTCGATGGTGCGGGCTGTCTTGAAGCCAAACCGAATCTCCGTGCATCCGTCTTCTGGGAAAGATGGTGTCCTCTTACGAGGCAATTCAGTATGTAAAGTTTCATGCAAGGCCCTTCCAGCTGTATCTGTTGGACAAATAGTCCAGATCGCATCTACACATGCATCAGATGATTCGTCTGTCGCCGAAGGCCAGGATTTCCCTCCTGTGGTGGTTACAAACTTCTCACCTGGTGAAGGGTCGACGGTTCAGGATTCAAAATTGGATTCTGTTAACCACTGACGCAAGCCTCGGAGGTTGGGGGTACAATTCCAAGGAAGATGGTCAAGTCTGGAAGCCACACTTCCCATAAACATCCTGTAGCTCAGGGCAATCTACAATGCCCTTCTGCAGGCCTCTTATCTTTTTCAGAATTAGGCCATTCAAGTTCAGTCGGACAATATGATGGCTGTGACATACATAAACAGACAAGGCGGATCGAAAAGCAGAGCCGCAATGTCAGAGGTGTCAAGAATTCTCCACTGGGCGGAAAAACACACTGTGGTGTTGTCTGCAGTCTTCATTCCGGGACTAGACAACTGGAAAGCAGATTTCCTCTGCAGAAATGACCTGCACCAGGAAGAATGGGGCCTCCACCCAGAGGTGTTCCAGTGCCTAACATATCTGGGGTTGTCCACAAATAGACATGATGGCCTCTCGTCTTAACAAGAAGCTCAGGCGGTATTGTTCCAGGTCGAGGGACCCACAGGCTGTAGCGGTGGATACCCTGACAACTCTGTGGGTTTACCATCTGGTATAGTTGTTTCCTCTGATTCCTCTGATTCCAAGGGTTCTCAAAAGAATAAGAAGGGAAAGCGTTCATGCGATCATGATTGCTCTGGACTGGACGAGAAGAGCCTGGTATGCGGACCCTCTAGAGATGCTTAGCGAAGATCCGTGGCCTCTGCCTCTTCGAGAGGATCTCCTGCAACAGGGCCCGTTTGTCTATCTAAACTTACCATGGCTACGTTTAACGTCATGGAAGTTGAGAGGCTGATTCTAGCCCAGAAAAGGATTCCCGGCAAGGTGATCCAGACTGATCCAAGCCAGGAAGGTGGTAACTTTGAAACATTACCATCGTTTCTGGAAGAAATATGTCTCTTGGTGTGAAAGTAGACTATTTTCTACGGTGGAATTTCATCTGGGACGTTTCCTGCTGTTCCTGCAGTCGGAAGTGGTTGTGGGCCTACGCCTTTCGGCTTTGTCCATTTTCTTTTAGAAACACTTGGCTTCTCTACCGGAAGTACAGACGTTCTTGAAGGGTGTCCTTCATATCCAACCTCCCTTTGTGCCTCCCATGGCACCTTAGGATCTCCAGTTGGTTCTACTGTTCCTCCAATCTGACTAGTTCACACCGTTACTGGAGTTCGGAAGAAAAATATCTTATGTGTAAAACCGTCACGCTGTTGGCCTTGACCTCGGCAAGGCGCGTCTCGGAACTGGGGCGTTGCCGCACAAGAGTCCCCCCTACTTGATTTTCCACGAAGACAGATAGGAACTTGGGACTCGTCAGCGATTTCTTCCAACGGTGGTGTCGGCGTTTCACATCAACCAGGCGATTGTGGTTCCGGTTGTTACTGACACCTCTACTGTTTCAAAGTCCTTGGCTTTGAAGATATATGTGAAGAGAACGGCTCGTACCAGAAAATCGGTTTCACTGTTCGTTCTCTATGATGTCAACAAGATTGGGTGTCCTGCTTCAAAGCAATCAATTGCAAGATGGATCAGGCTGACTATCCAATATGCTTATTCTACAGCAGGTTTGCCGATTCCCAAATCTATTCAGGCCCACACTACTAGGTCAGTGCGTTCCTTCTGGGCGGCTGCCCGGGGGGTCTCGGCATTACAGCTATGCCTAGCAGCTACTTGATTGGGTTCGAACACGTTTGCAAAGTTTGACAAGTTTCGATACCTTGGCCTCTGAGGACCTTCAGTTTGGTCAGTCAGTTCTGCAGGAACCTCAGCACTCTCCCATCCGGTTTGGGAGTTTTGGTACTTCCCCATGGTACTAAATGGATTCCCAGTATCCCTTAGGATATAAGAGAAAATAGGATGTTAATTTCCTACCGGTAAATCCTTTTCTCGTAGTCCGTAGGGAATACTGGGTGCCCGCCCGGTGCTTCGTTCTTCCTGTTAAGTTACTTGTTAACTTTTGTTTGGTTCAGCTGTTGCTGTTCTTGTTTTCACGTTCTGGTCAGCATGGCTTTCCTCTTGTAATGAGGGTGTGCTGGTTCGAAATCTCACCACTGTTCTTATCCGTTTCCTTCTCTCAAAGTGTGTCCGTCCAGGCACAGTTTCCTAGACTGTCAGGTGGGATGGGCATAGAGGGAGGAGCCAGCACACAAACTATAAATTTCTTAAAGTGCCCATGGCTCCTAGTGGACCCATCTATACCCCATTGTACTAAATGGATTCCCAGTATCTCCTACGGACTACGAGAAAAGGATTTACCGTTAGGTAATTAAAATCCTATTGTTTCAGATTTGTTAGGTTTTTTTTTCGTTTTTTTTTTTAAATATACTCATGTTGGATGTGTTTTAAATAAATGATCTTAACCTAATTCAATCATAACCCCCCCCCCCTCCCCCCCCAACAATTTTAGAGTGGTTTAGCCGGTTAAATTGTGCTCCAATCAATCCACTTACTCATGTGTTTGAAAAATGACGAGAGCTGATTGGTTGGAGCAACATTTAAGACTAATAACAAGTGATAACTAGAATATCACTTGTTAGTAAATATGCCTGGGTCTGTTCATGAAATAGTGAAAAGTGTGGAGAAAATGCCAGTGGAAACCAATCGTCTGCTACGTCTAATTTTATAGAATTCACTTTATAAATGTTACCTCAACACTGACTGGTTGCCATGGATCACTTTTCCACTCTTCACTGCTTCATGAATAGTATCCAAATCTCTTATGTTTAATCCAATATAAACAGTTAATATGACATGACCATCCTGGGAGTATTTCTTTTGTCCACTGGCGCTTGCTGCTTTCATGCTGTCTGCCAACTGACAAATGAGCGAAAGAGCTATGGAGGGAAATTAAGGAAGAGCTGGCAACATTAGCTGCCGTTATAGGAGGGTGGCACTTGATATGCCGGCTGTCGGGATCCCGGCGCTCAGCATACCGGCGCCAGAATCCAGACAGCCAGCATACCGACAACTATTTTCCCTCTTGGGGTGTCCACGACTCACCTGGAGGGAGAATAAATAGCGTAGCGTGCCACCGTGCTCGCAGCGAGCCTGCAAGGGGCCCCTTAGCGCTCGCCCAGCTTCCGGTATACCGTCAGTCAGGATACTGGTGCCGGGCATACCGTAGTAGACCCCGTTATAGGAACCAATTTTTTTTTTTTTTTTTTTAAGAAGTGTTTTTTTTTTTCTGTTTGCCTCTACTCCTGCAGTGTCTAAAGAGCTACAAGGCAGTAACCTGCACTCAGATTGGTTAATAGCATAGGTTGCTTCCGAGTGGTTACTTTGACAACTACAATTACACAATTAAAAGTAATTTAAGATACAGCTGGAGGGAGGAGAAACTGCTGTCTCATGTATTATAACTTTTGTCAGAACCCCAAAATTGCAGTAAATGGAATGGAAAAGTAATCTTCCATTATATTATACTTTCTGCCCTTCAAGCTACCTATTAATCATCAACATATACAGGTTTAGTCTCCTATATCCGAAATGCTGGGGACCAGAAGTCTTTTGGATTTCAGATTTTTTCTGTATTTTCAAATATTTGCATACCATCATTAGATAGATATTTTGAAACACATTTATGTTTCATATACACACAGCCTGAAGGTACTGTAATTTTGTATTTTTAACAAAGATTGTTGCAGCAAAGCAAAGGTGTTACTATCTCAGTTACACTCAAAAAATTTAGGATTTTGGGATAGTTTTGATATGGGAGACTCGCCCTGTACATTAATTTTCTTTCCTAATTGCAAATGCCATTTGGTTCCAAAATTTCTATATCCATTTTTAGAAATGCATTACTTTTTATATACCGTAATCATATTTTCTTCTATGAAAATATACAATTTGGTGATGTTTGTATTAAAGGCTATTTGTATCCCTTCTAAATCAAAGTAATTCAGATATTTCCACCACCTGGTTACTATGGTCTACGATAAAGCTATTTAATCTCCTTTTCAGAACTGCAATGTCATGGTTAATTCTGCATTATTGAAACACTTTGAAATTCATAAAATAGTGACTACATTGGTGCTTTAGTAGAGAAATGTTCCGGGTGATAACATAATTGATAATGCTTTTCCAGACACAAAGAGCTGTCTCTTATTTGAAAGAAAATATAATATACTAAGGTTTCTTGCTTCCAAGTAAGCTTAGCGACATCCTCTTTAATTAAATGGATTTAATAATATCTCACTGTTTAAGGTAGTTGTAAAATTTGATTGTGTTCTGCGCCTCATAGAATTTTTTTTTTTTAATGTTTTAGTCCAGAGGAAGAGTCATCCACATCTTCTAGTGATGAAGAAGAGGATGAGGATAAAACTGGCGATGAATTACTTGGGAAGGTTGTCTGTTTTTCTGTGAACATTGGAGACAAAAAGAAATCTGCTTGGGTTCCAGCACTGGTAAGTTTTAATGATATAAAATCTGTACTACAATTCAAAAGACAATTCTTATTTTCTTAAATATTATTTATTTAGTGCAAACACTGTAACACACAAAATACAATACACCTGAGATGCATTAAACTATCCAGTAAACATATTAGAATTTCAGTGAATTCTATTAGACCCAGTAAATTACCAGGTGTGAAAAAAGGTGGTATTCTCGGGCTTTAACGCCTGGAGCGATTCAGTTTTTTTCACCCGGTAAATTATCCTGTTATCAGGTGTTAAGTTTCTGGGCCTGTGTGTTAACATGGTTCTAGCACCCGATAACTGTCTGTTTATCATGGATTTGCCAGTTATCTGCTGCCTGCCTTTGGGCTCAATGAATAGTCCCAGGGGATTACCTAGCCCATGGTAAATTACTAATTGAATTTCCCCCTATATGTGTAAAGGAGGGTACGCATTAGGCGATGTGCTCATTAAGCAACATCGTGTTTCCCCTTCCGAGCCGCCCGACGGCGGAGATACACACTGTGCGATATCAGTAATGATATTACAGAGTGACGTCATGCCGCGGCCGGCTGGAGCATGCAACTTTGGACAATAAGTTAAAATTGAGCCTCGTGCACGCTCAAGACCAAGGGTCGTTAATGACCCGCGGGGTCGTGCGTCGCTTGGCGCCATACACACTGGGTGATATAGTAAACTATATCGCTCAGGAGGGGAAAAATGAGCGATATAGTTCAGTATATAGCCGTGTACCCACCTTAAGAACCACTGAAACACTGTTAAATTGTAGCAACACCGTTTCGTATATTAGGAAAAAACGTAAATTCATAAAGTAGTGAGAGAGAGGTTTGTGGATGGGGGCATATCTGTGGAAGTTGAATGAAACATCCTTAATTTACTGCTTTCCAAAAAATTACAGATCCATTATTTTATTAGTTACAATGCCTTCTTAGACCCAAAGGAATTTACCAGTTTACCTAATGACTTAAAGTCCTTATATTTTGTTCACCACAGCTATTCCCTCTATACAGATGTGTCCTTGTAAACCTGACATCTTTACACTATACGGCATGAGACTATGGCACTCTGAGAAGAGAAGCATACCATATATTTCTTTAATTGGGGCATCAGAATCTGCAGAAAGCTGTTCACAGTGATACGCTGCTACATTAATGGCACAGGGATTGATTTTACACATGTACAAAGTCACAGATTAAGCACAATGGAACTTAGTGTGAGAAAAAGCAGCAGCCACTGCATTGGAGCCCATTTGCCGCAAATTCAAACCCTGGCACACAGATTTGCAAATGGTGCACATCAAAGTAATCTCTGTGACAGCAATGTAGTTTTGTTGCTCTCAGTTGTTTAGTTTATGCATATACAGTAAGATGTACATTTTGAGTAAGACAGGTGCGCACCTGAGTCGTCTGGGACCTGACATGCCGAGAAGGGCTTTTTGGCTCACCTGAAGCCACAGTGTAAAAGGACACATCTGTGTAATTCAGTAGTAAGTGTTTGTGGTACATATTTTCAAGAAAAATGCCTTTTCACCATACTCTGTAACGGATTTCGCTTGAGCAAGATGACCTTGTAACAGAATTAATACTTGTTTGATTAGGATTAATACATTTGTCACTACACTAAGGATCTTTTGAGCAGGCATTTTTTGAATCTAATAAAATTAAATTTTACTGCATGCACATACTTTGTCCCTAGTATACCTACAACAATAGAACTTTCTTTGTTCTAATCAGTATCTAGCTTAAGGGTTCTAAGGGTAGTACTCCCTCAAAAAATGTAGAATATTTGCATATGTAAATGTAACAGATAAATGGATATTAAGGTTTTCTTGATAAATTGGTGACTTAGTGCCTAGTGCTGGGAATATACAGTATGTGATTGTGTCTAAGGACTAGAATAGTGTAAGGATTGTTGATGTAGAAAACCCACATTAGTGTAGTGAAACATGAGCTCTGTGCAGAGAAAAGTTTTTGTTTGAAAAAATATCAAAATTCCCTGTACTGTATAACAGTATTAGGGGATACATCATCTCAAAAAATTAGCTATGTTCTTATTACAATACTTCCAATTTTGGGTACATAAACCTAATGCTCGGTCTAGTTATATGACCTTGTGGATAATCAATCCCTGACAGCAAAATGTCAGCCCTTCCATCTCAAGTGCAAGAAGAATGAAAATCCCTGTTTCAACCCGTAGTGTGTGGTAAAAATGTATGTGTTAAAACAGTGATTGCTAACCTTGACACTCCAGCTGTTGTTGAACTACACATCCCAGCATGCCCTGCTACAGTTTTGCTGTTTGGCCATGCTAAAACTGATGCAGGGCATGCTGGGATGTGTAGTTCAACAACAGCTGGAGTGTCAAGGTTAGCCATCACTGTGTTAGAAGATGTTTTCAACCCATCTTGTGTGGTGTAAAAATGTATGTGTTAGAAGATGTTCTCAACCCGTATTTTGTGGTAAAAATGTATGAGTTAGAAGATGTTCTCATCCCATATTGTGTGGTAAAAATGTATGTGTTAGATGTTCGCCTTTGTCCAGGAGCACATGCTTACCAACCTTGATAGATTTGAATTGTGTAGTAATCATGAGAGACGTGTTTAGTATCTCTAGGCTTTTGTAGGATAGTTTCCCTCACAATAAATTAGCAGTCCACATCCCTGCATCGTTCGCCTAAGCATCATTCGCCTAAGTTTAGGAGCTTCATAAGTTCTGTATACAGTAGTCCTATCAGGGAGCAGTGTGAGGGTACAACTGCAGCCTCTGTTCTCAGGGTCACCTAAATGGGAATGTAGTGTTTGTATTTTATTAACTTTATCTGAAAATGAGATAAAAAGAACCCCATAACTCACACCAGTGTACAAAGATTGAATTTTGGGCCTGGTGCGTACTTATTACAAATGTTTCAGACAAGGTTTACAGTGGGCAGAAAGGTTACCATTTTAAAATCCATGGTACAGTTAATAACAGACAGATTGCTATCTAAATATAAGGTTGCAATGTAGTGCTGGTACAGTTGTGGTTCAAAATCTTCAGACACTGTACAAATTTGTTTCTACCTAGTTTCTCAACACACACTGTAGTGCCACATGTCAGGGTATAGGTTCCTAGAATTGTGTAGGACCCCCTATAGCCCAGCGAAGTGCAGCAACTCAACATGGCATTGATTCCACAAGTTAACAGAAGACCTTGGAGAGCTGCTTGGCTTCCCACAACTCCCTGATATTTGTAGGTGCAAGATCTTGGGTGCAAATGGGCTTCACCACCACGTCCCATAAATGCTCAGTTGGATTCTTGTCGGTGAATGTGGTGGCCACATCATTCGTCAGAACTCTACAGAATTCTCCTTCAACTAATTCTGGACAACTTGGGGCCAATGACAAGGTGCATTTTCTTGCTGAAATATTACATTGTTGTGGGGGATATATGAAGTTAATGAAGACCTGCAAATGGTCACCAAGTACTGTAACACTGTAGTTGCCAGTCAATGACGTGTTCAGGCAGATCAGTGGACCCAACTCATGCCACGTCAACACACTCCACACCATTATGGAATCACCACCTGCCTGCACGGTGCTTTGTTGACAGCTGGGATCCATGACCTCATGTGGTATGTGCCACACTCAAATCCTTCCATCAGCCTGAAACAACTGGCTGGAAACATTACTCATCATGCAGCTGGCCTCAATTATTAAGCACTCCTAGTCGGCCACTGCGCTCTCCACTGTGGGGGGTAATGCTTTCCTTGAGGTATTCAAGGTACACGCGTGACACCGTAGATTGAGAAATGTTGAGTGTTTGCACAACTTCAGAAATGACTCATGAGAGATGCCTTTCCAAGACATCACAGTATGGTGGCGCCACCTATCATTACCTTTTACGTACTGCTATCCCATAACTTTTGGCACTTCAGTGTAATGAGGTATAAAATATTCCAGTTTAATAACTATTGATGATAAATTATAAATAACTTGTTAACGATTTAATAAGTCTATTACCTGAGACTTCAGTCCAAACTGATGGCACAGAGACTTCAGTCCAAACTGATGGTTTTAGGGCACAAGGTAGTCACATACATTTGTTTGCCAATGAGCTTTTCTGATGCCTAAAGACATACTCAGTCACTTGTGTAATGTTTTGGCATGTAGCCGCATCCAGCCAACTTGTATTCATTTTATATGAAATGGTCAATTTCATAGAGTATGTTAAAGTTACACATAAAGATGATAATTTTTATGTGACAAAAAAAAAATGTAGTGACTAGTCCTGCAAAGTCAGGTAGGAAGGTTGCCCAAGTGTAACCTTTATAAGGTACAACATGGCAGAAGGGAGAAGTTAAGTTGCGCTTATGAAAGGAGAACAATATTGAGATGGAAACTGAATGTCACTGACCTAGGTTGGGGGTGTTGTGAACTCGGGGGTTCTCCCGATGGTAGGGGAGAGGAACCACAGTTGGGTCGGAACAGGGATGGCTTGATATAGGTCTTCCTCATACAGGACTCTGACAGTAAAGCTTGGTGAACTTATTAAAGAACTTTATTGCAGGAAGGGAGCAACACAATGTCCCATAGCAGAGAAGGAACGTATGGAGGGAATGTCCAGGCCTATAGGAGAACTTGTAAGCAATGTTAAAGATTCCAGGAAAAGAAGTACTTGTGAGTGTTGGTACAAGATAATGGTGACTGAAGAACTTGTGAGTGATGTTTTTAAAGATACTGATGATTTGAAGAACTGGTGAACGGTGGTTAAAGACTCTGATGATTTAAAACACTTGTGAGCGGTGGTTGCTGATGATTTGTATGACTTGAGAGCGATGACTAAAGATACTGATGATTTATAGAACTTGTGAGCGGTGGTTAAAGACACTGATGATTTGTATGACTTGAGAGCGGTGATTAAAGACACTGTAGAACTTGAGAACGGTGGTTAAAGACACTGATGATTTGTATGACTTGAGAGCGGTGATTAAAGACACTGTAGAACTTGAGAACGGTGGTTAAAGACACTGATGATTTGTATGACTTGAGAGCGATGATTAAAGACACTGTAGAACTTGGGAGCGGTGGTTAAAGACACTGATGACTTGTAGAATTTGAGAACGGTGTTTAAAGACACAGATGACTTGTAGAACTTGAGAGCGGTGTTTAAAGACACAGATGACTTGTAGAACTTGAGAGCGGCGTTTAGCCCGCAGCCCACGCTGACTCCAAGAAGCACTGGTGACTGGATTGCAGAGGAACACACCAGCCGCTGTATACGCTGGAACTGTGCAGCAACAGGCACCTGGAAGCGCCGGAGACACTAGGGTACGACTGCAGAGAGACTCGCCGGGAGCACTGGCATCCATTTCAGGGGAAAAGACGATACTCAGGCGCCGAGGCGCTGCCCGGCGTCTGCCTTTGAATCTCCGGCCTCCGCTGGATTGGCGGAACAGTCTGATGACGTCACCTGCTCCCCGCCCACGTGATGCCGGATGTCATGGCGGCGCCCCTGCCCCGGGGGAACCGCCGGGAGCCGCGCCAGCCAGGCTCCGGAGCCCGTGGACCATCGAAGGCGGAGGCCGCAACACAGACCAGCAGGCACGCAAGGGTAAGCGCGGTGAACGCCGCCTATGGCGTGTGACACTGAACTAGTGTTTTGAAGCAAACTATAGATAAGGAAGTAAGAAGACGACCATAACAAAAAATATTGTATAATGCAACAATAGCGTCGGTTCTACACTGTTAAAGCTTTGCATTGATTTCAAATGTAGTTGTAGTTGATTTCAAAGATGTGTTGTCAGGAGTAATGATCACTTTTTTACCTTTTCTGTGATTTATTCTATAAATGCTTTTTCATTCATTTTATTAAATACTTATCATTTCATCAACATCTGGTAATACAAATATTCATTAATTCCTCATTAAGCGCTGTTAATCTATTTTTTTTTTACTTGATTTAAAATTTAGTCCTACAGACAGTTACAATATAAATGCAAATGTGATTCAGAACTTGGGAGTAGAATGAACCCAAACATTGGCTTGTGATGGGTAATGCGTTGTAAGATCCAAGAACAGCATCAGGAAATAAACATCGTTTTGGCTTTGAGAAAGGTCATATATTGTAGTTGCCCGATTGCGGTTTATTTTCTGATGCTATTTTCTCTACCTGAGACGTTGTATACTTGTGAAATCAGAGGGCCACTGTAAAGACATAGAGAACGTGTCCAGCCTAGTTGTTGTTGGTATCCTACATCCACACTACTATCATGTCTACTGTATATTCATTGGGCGGAATTCAAATCTTATCGCACCTCATATCTCCCGTCTGAAGTGACGGGACATAGAGGGCCGATATTCAAATGGGCCCCCATTATCGGGTTGATCGCACCCTTTACAGTCTGGTTTAGGCGCGCAAAGCACCTAAACCCGACTAAAGTAATAGGCTCGATCGTGGAAAGACCAGTTCGGGCACCAAAACGGGTCTCTACGCACATTTCAGCTCACTACCCCCAGGGGTAGCGAGCTGAAATGAACTTGTCGCGCCTGTCAGCAGTAACATAAGAATACTGCAGGCTGGCGCAATTGTGTCTGGGGGGGGGGGGGGGGGGGGGGGACACATTTGAATCCAGCCCATTGTAACCTAAACATCCCATTTCTCTTATGTCCTAGTATCATTACTGGGCTCCACATTAGTACCATGGATATGGACTGGTCCACTAGGAGCCATGGGCACTTTAAGAAATTGATAGTGTGGGCTGGCTCCTCCCTCTATGCCCCTCCTACCAGACTCAGTTTAGAAAATGTGCCCGGAGGAGCCGGTCATGCTTGGGAAGCTCCTGAAGAGTTTTCTGCATTTATTTTCTCTTTTGTTGTTTTCAGGCATGTCTGGCTGGCACCAGACTGCCTGCTTCGTGGGACTTAGGGGGGAGGGTGGCCCAACCTCCCTAGGGTTAATGGTCCTGTTCCCCGCTGACAGGACACTGAGCTCCTGAGGGTCTTATTCACAAGCCCCACCACAGTGAGCGTACAGACCCGCAGCACGCAGCCATCCCTAACAGAGCCAGAAATAAGAAGAGTGGCGAGTAGGTGGCCGGCGTCCCAGTTAGCGGGTTGCCGGCTCTAATGGCGGCACAAGGGGTAGGAGCGCAGCACTGACAAGCAGGCTGCTGCTTTAGGCTTCAGAGGCATACAGGGTGCTGTGTGTTCCGCTGTGAAGGGCGAGATGAAGCCACAACAACCATATACCCACACTGGCAGCAATTCAACGGGGGTTTTAACCCACTGTAGAACAGAAATGACCTCAGCCAGTATAAAAAAAACCGGGAAGACCATGCGCCATTAAGGGGGCGGGGCCTTCACTATGAGCGGATCCAGCAGCTCACCAGTGCCATTTTCCCTCTGCAGCTATACACAGGCAGACTGGCAGGGAAGCACAGCTCCTCTACAAGTACTCCAGAGCACCTCAGCGGTACCAGGGGGTCATAGCAAAGGGGGGGGGGGAGCAGTATTTGGCATACTAAACCCTATTAACCGGTACTTAGTTTGCGGCCCAGCTGAACTTATACTTTAGCTATAGAGGCGCTGTGTGGCTGGCTCCATTATACTCTGTGTCTCCCTATAAGGCCCTTTGTGAGTTAACTGTGTTTTACCCTATTTTCCTGTGTGTGTGTGTGTGTGTGTGTGTGTATGTGTGTTTTCTTTCACATTTACAATGTCAAATGAGTGTGTATCATGCACAGCAGAGTGTTTTTCTCAATCTGGGGATCACTGCTGTGTACTCAGGATAGTACACATTCTCAGGCTAGTGGATCTGAACCAGTATGGTTAGATTCATTAAAAGGGATGATTTCAAATATTTCAAATAAATTATCCCAAAATGAGAAGGAGACGCAATACTTAAGGCAATCTGTTGATGACCTGATGAATAGAGATTCAGTGGTAATTCCAGCATCTCAGACCACTGCCATTTGTCCACAGAAACGTAATCTGGCCCAAATCATGCATGCTGCTGATGTATCAGACCCAGAGGAGGGTGAGGTGGACTCAGGAGGGGGGGGATGCAGCTTTGTCACAGGGAATACAGGCCCTGATAGAATCTATTAGAGATGTCCTGCACATCCCTGACAAAGTGACAGAAGAAGATGAGGAATTATATTTTAATGTAGAAAAGAAATCCTCAGCTACTTTCCCTGCATCTAAGGAACTAAATTCCCTATTTGAAGCAACATGGGTAAATCCTGACAAGAAGTTTCAGATCCCAAAACGGTTACATCCTTCCCGTTTCCTCAGGATGATAGGAAAAAATGGGAAAACCCACCGATTGTTGACGCATCTGTTTCTAGGCTGTCACATAAGATAGTTTTTACCTGTTCCTGGGGCAGCTTCCTTGAAGGATGCTGCAGACCGCAAGTTTGAGATCACTCTCAAATCTCTGTACACAGCTGCGGGGGTGGCCCAGATACCCACTATAGCTTGTGCATGGATCTCTAGGGCCATTTCAAAATGGTCAGGTAATCTAATTGACGGGTTAGATTCCTTACCCAGGGGGGAGATAATTTTACTCCTACAGCATATACAGGATTCAATAACTTTATGGTGGAGGCCATAAAGGAAATTGGTTTACTCAACGCACGCACCACTGCCATGGCAATGTCAGCACGCAGGGGCTTGTGGCTACTCCAGTGTATTGTGGACGCGTATTCCAGGAAAGGCGTTGATATCCAAGGCTACGACGGGTAAGTCTACATACGTACCTTCCTTACGCAGCTCCCCTGACTAGAAAATCCTACACTGCTCCAACTCTGCAGTCCTTTCGGACAGCGATATTTAAAAACAAAACCAAAAGCTGCTTCTACGGCCTTCAAAGGCAATAGAGGTAAACCCAGAAAACCAGCAACTGCAGGTTCACAGGAACAGAACCCTGTTTCTGCTTCCTCTAAGCCTTCAGCATGACTGTGGACTGCACTGCCTATAGACAGGCAGGTTGAAGCCCGTTTGAGATTCTTCAGTCACGTATGGGCAACGTCATGCCAGGATCCCTGGGTCACAGATCTTATAGCCCAGGGCTACAGACTGGAGTTTCAGGAACTCCTACCTCACAGATTCTTCAAATCAGGCTTACCAACTTCTCAAGAAGCTAATATGACTTTACATGAAGCAATTCTGAAACTGGGGGCAGACTCAGGTCATTGTTACAGTTCCATTTCAGCTGCAAAACCAGGGTTATTATTCCAACCTGTTTGTAGCTCGGAAAACGGACGGTTCGGTAAGGCCCATTTTCAACCAAGTCGTTTAATCCGTACTTATGGGTGTTCAAGTTCAAGATGTAGTCTCTGAGAGCGGTGATCTCAGGTCTGGAAGAAGGGAAATTCTTGGTGTTTCTGGATATCAAGGATGAGTACCTTAATATTTCGATTTGGCTGCCTCATCAGGCTTATCTAAGGTTGGCATTACAGGACTGTTACTACCAGTTCTAGGCCCTGCCATGTGGCCTCTCTCTACAAGGTAATGGCAGAGATGATGTTTCTCCTCCGCAAACAGGGAGTGAACATAATACCGTACTTGGACGATCTGCTGATAAAGGCACCGTCCAGGGAGAGGTTGTTAGTCAACATTGCCCTCTCAACCCGGCTACTCCAGGATCATGGGTAGAGTTTGATCCTACCAAAATCTCATCTGGAACCAACACGGAGGCTTCCGTTCCTGGGGATGATATTGGATATGGAGGCGCAGAAGTTATTCCTTCCGTTGGAAATGTCATTGGTGATCCAGTCGATGGTGCGGGATGTTCTGAGACAAACCCAGATATCTGTGCATCTATGCATTCGCCTTCTGGAAAAGATGGTAGCCGCTTACGAGGCGCTGCAGTACGTAAGGTTTCACGCAAGGCCCTTCCAGCTGGATCTGTTGGACAAATGGTCCGGATCGCATCTTCACATGCACGAGAGGATCCGTCTGTCGCCAAAAGCCAGGATTTCTCTTCTGTGGTGGCTTCAGACTTATCACCTGACCGAGGGCTGACGGTTCGGGATTCAAAATTGGATTCTGCTAACCACAGATGCAAGCCACAGAGTTTGGGGAGCAGTCATCCAGGGATATCAGTTTCAAGGAAAATGGTCAAGTCAGGAAGCCATTCTTCCAATCAACATTATGGAACTAAGGGTCATATGCAACGCCCTTCTACAGGCATTGCATCTTCTTCAAGATCAAGCAATTCAGGTTCAGTCGGACAATGTGACGGCAGTAGCGTATATAAACCGACAAGGTGGAACGAAGAGCTGGGCAGCAATGGCAGAGGTAACAAGGATTCTCCTCTGGGCAGAAAGACACTCTGTGGCGTTGTCCGCGATCTTCATTCCGGGAGTAGACAACTGGGAAGCAGACTTCCTCAGCAGACACGACCTGCACCCATGGGAGTGGGGCCTTCACCCGGAGGTGTTCAGGTGCTTGACACGTCAGTGGGTATGCCACAAATCGACATGATGGCCTCTCATCTCAACAAGAAGCTCAAGCGGTATTGTTCCAGGTCGAGGGACCCACAAGCAGTGGTGGTGGACGCTCTGGTGACTCCATGGGTCTACCAGATGGTGTACGTATTTCCACCACTTCCATTGATCCCAAAAATTCTCAAAAGAATAAAAAGGGAAAAGGTTCAAGCAATTCTCATTGCTCCGGACTGGCCAAGAAGGGCCTGGTATGCCGATCTACTGGAGTTGCTCCTAGAGGACCCGTGGCCTCTACCTCTTCACGTGGACGTTCTTCAACAGAGGCCATTCGTCTATCAAGACTTACCACGGCTACATTTGACGGCATGGAGATTGAGCGTCAAATTCTAACCCGGAAAGGGATCCCGGGCAGGGTTATTCCAACCCTGATCCAAGCCAGAAAGGGGGTAACTTCAAAACATTACCACCGTATTTGTAAAAAAATATGCCTCTCGATGTGAGTACAGGAAACTTCCTGCGGTGGAATTTCAACTGGGGCATTTCCTTCCTATTTCTGTAGTCAGGTGTGGATGTGGGCCTACGTTTGGGCTCCATAAAAGTACAGATTTCGGCCTTGCCCATTTTCTTCCAGAAACAATTTGCTTCTCTCCCTGAGGTTCAGACATTTTTGAAGGGGGTCCTGCACATCCAACCGCCCTTTGTGCCTCCTACGGCACCTTGGGATCTCAACTTGTTGTTGCAGTTCCTGCAATCGGAATGGTTTGAGCGTTGACGTCAAGTTTCTTACGTGGAAGGCCGTCACACTGTTGGCCTTGGCTTCTGCGAGGTGTGTGTCGGAGCTAAGGGCGTTGTCTCACAAAAGCCCCTATTTGATTTTTCATGAAGATAGAGCTGAACTCAGAACTTGTCAGCAATTTCTTCCAAAGGTGGTGTCTGCGTTTCATATCAACCGACCTATTGTGGTTCCGGTGGTTACCGACACCTCTGCTACTTCGAAGTCCTTGGATGTTGTGAAGGCTTTGAAGATTTATGTGAAGGGGACAGTTCGTCACAGAAAATCTGACTCACGTTTTGTTCTCTATGATCCCAGTAAAATTGGGTGTCCTGCTTCAAACTAGACAATTGCACGCTGGATCAGGCTTACTCTTCAGCATGCTTATTAACGGCAGGTTTACCGTGTTCAAAATCTGTACAGGTCCACTCTACTAGGTCGGTGGGTTCTTCCTGGGCGGCTGCCCAGGGTGTCTCGGCTTTACAGCTATGCCGAGCAGCAGCTTGGTCAGGTTCGAACACGTTTGGTAAGTTCTACAAGTACGATACTTTGGCCTCTGAGGACCTTTAGTTTGTCAATCAGTTCTGCAGGAACCTCAGCACTCTCCCGCCCGGTTTGGGAGCTTTGGTACATCCCCATGGTACTAATGTGGATCCCAGTATCCTCTAGGACGTAAGAGAAAATAGGATTTTAATTACTTACTGGTAAATCCTTTTCTCGTAGTCCATAGATACTGGGGGCCGCCTAGCGCTTCGTTTCTTCCTGCACTGTTACTTGGTTAAGTATTGTTGGTTCAGCGTTTGCTGTTCCTGATTTAAAGTTTGGTTAGCTTGGCTTTCCTCTAGTTTGTGTGTGCTGGTTCGGAATCTCACCACTATCCTTTTATATCCTTCTCTCAGAGTATGTCCGTCTCCTCGTGCACCGTTTCCTAGACTGAGTCTGGTAGGAGGGGCATAGAGGGAGGAGCCAGCCCACACTATCAATGTCTTAAAGTGCCCATGGCTCCTAGTGGACCTGTCTATACCCATGGTACTAATGTGGACCCCAGTATCCTCTACGGACTACGAGAAAAGGATTTACTGGTAGGAAATTAAAATCCTATTTTCTATATTGTGTTTTTTGTCTCATTGTAATTTCTGAGTGGGAGCAAAGATAAATTAATGTGCTTTCATTTAACAGGTAGTTTCACCAGACTGCCGTGATGATATAGCAGTAAAAAAAGATTTCATTCTGGTACGCTCATTTAAGGATGGCAAATTGTAAGTAAAATTTAGAAGTTCCTTGATAGGCGATAAATTGGTTATGGATTTGCAGACTCTAACAGTCTTTCTTACGTTTTACAGTTTTTCTGTTGCAAAAAACGATTTTCGAGATATTGATGACGCCTCCTTTAAAAACGACTGTATCTTAAAGCCAGGTAAGAGAAATTTGACCTGGAAGTTTTTATTTATTTTGTTTTATTTTCTAGACTCTCCAGAAAATGTATTGCCTCATTTTGTTTATCTCAAGTCATAGGGACAGTGCCATTTTCTTACTGGCAACATCCACAAATTCACTTCCTGTCATCAGCACATCATGTAATATCCACAACAAGAAAGCTTAACAAAAATTGCAAACTCAAAATCTAGCAAATAGAATAGGATATGTTCCTTTTCCAAGAAATCCTTTCTGAGTGGATTTTCCCTCCTGTGATATTGTCCTTTTGTGACAGAAGTCCTCAAAGGAACCACAAAACTGGAGAAACCTTATCCAAAGCAAAGTTATTGTTAAGCCAATATAGGGAGATGGAGCGAAGAATTTTTTTTTTTTGAAGTGCCGTCAATTAAACTCTTCATACAATCAGCCTAAGGAAGTGGTTCCCAAACTCGGTCCTCACGGCTCCCCAACACTCCAAATTTTAAGGCTATCCATGCTTAGGCACAGGTAAATTAATTAGTACCTCAGTTTGAGTATACCCTCTGTGCACAAGCAGGGATATTCCTAAAACCTGGACTGCTGGGTCCCTTAAATACCACGTTTGTGATCTACTGCCCTAAGGTGTTACACTTACAAGATAGAGATGTAAATCATGCCCCATCATTATGTGGAACAACAATCTGCACACAAGCTTTCATATTGCCCCTCTGTTATTTACACTGATGTAGCCAGGTCCAAAAAATAAAAGAAATATTTAATAGTGTGATATTGTTAAAGTTCCATACTCATATAAAGTCTTTAAACATGAAAAAACACTTAAACACATCCCTAAAAAACAAGATGCTATGGCACCTACCTGAAAGATGTTTTAAGGGCATGAAGTAAATAAGGTGAGTCCAGGCACGTTACTCTGTCCACTGCTTCCCAATCAGGTAGGGAACTACCTGTACTCCAAGCGAATGCAGCATACCTTATCTCGCAGTTCAGAGATGGACATCGATCCCTAATATATATTTTTTAATATTATTAGTATTTCCTTTAACAATAAGTGTATCTGTGTTCATGCCTGATACATAATGGATGAATTCTGCACACATGGAACATGATTCAGAGATGGACGCAGTGTCGATAATGCGCAGAAATGCCGATGCATGTTTCTGGAAGGTAACAGATGTGGCGAAGCCGAAACAGATGTGAGGTTGAAAGCAGCTGCTTTCACAGACTCTCAGCTGCCCACACAGGAGAGCATACTCTGATGTAGAACTACACCTGCCATAGGGCTGGTACAAGTTTCAGTGGTGCACTGATGATGCTTCTAAATACGCACAGTGACGGGAATTCACTGTCCTAAGACGCTGCAAGAGGGCATCTCCGTTTTGAAAATTAGACATTGCATTGCGAAAACGCAGCCACATCTGCGTCCACGTTAGTATCCGGTCCATGATGTACTGCATTGATCTAATTACCTCTCTTAGTATCATAATAAAATCATCTCAACACCATGAAAGCATTAAACCCCTAATTGATAATTTTACCTAACCTAAGATCCCCCCCCCCCCCCCCCCCCCCAAAAAAAAAAACTTTAACCTACCTTTTGAAGATTTTTTCTGTTCATTCTTGTTGCAGCCACGCAGCAGTGCTCAGAAGGCAGGAAGCAGCAGCCGGTTAGTGAGGTCCTACTAAGGCTGCTTCTGTCAGTGAGGAGGGGGAGCCATACAGGGACAGCCGATATGCAGCCTATTGCTGTAGAGCACGGTTTCTGGGAGGGAATAACTCTATGCTTCCCCTCCTCCTTTCTTTCCTTGTTTGCTTGCAGCTGCTGAAAGAGCTGCTGCTTAGGCTCCTTTGTTGGCTCCACTGCTGTCACCCTAGGAAACATGACCTTCCTGGGCCTCCTTCCCCTTTAGCCGAGCCTTGGGTGTAATATACACTATTGTAAAGGAAATTATGGGAATATAAACATAATTACCACAAAATATATTTTCTCTAACGTCCTAGTGGATGCTGGGGACTCCGTAAGGACCATGGGGAATAGACGGGCTCCGCAGGAGACAGGGCACTTTAAGAAAGAATTAGGAATACTGGTGTGCACTGGCTCCTCCCTCTATGTCCCTCCTCCAGACCTCAGTTTGAATCTGTGCCCGGACTTTAGTGAGCTCTCCTGAGCTTGCTGAATAGAAAGTATTTTGTTAGGATTTTTTTATTTTCAGAGAGGTCTGCTGGCAACAGACTCTCTGCATCGTGGGACTGAGGGGAGAGAAGCAGCCCTACTCACTGTGGATAGGTCATGCTTCTTAGGCTTCTGGACACCATTAGCTCCAGAGGGATCGAACACCGGAACGCACCCTTGGTCGTCCGATCCCAGAGCCGCGCCGCCGTCCCCCCTCGCAGAGCCAGAAGCCAGAAGCTGGCGTGAGAAGCAAGAAGACTTCAAAAGCGGCGGCAGAAGACTCCAGTCTTCACATGAGGTAGCGCACAGCACTGCAGCTGTGCGCCATTGCTCCCACATTAAACCCACACACTCCGGTCACTGTAGGGTGCAGGGGGGGGGGGCGCCCTGGGCAGCAATTAGAGACCTCTTGGCAAAGTGGGCATATATACAGTTGCGCACTGTATATATGCATGAGCCCCCGCCATTATTTTACACAAAATCGCGGGACAGAAGCCCGCCGCTGAGGGGGCGGGGCTTCTTCCTCAGTACTCACCAGCGCCATTTTCTCTCCACAGCTCCGCTGAGAGGAAGCTCCCCAGGCTCTCCCCTGCAGATTCAAAGAGGGTAAAAAGAGAGGGGGGGGCACATAAATTTTGCGCAAAATCAGTATATACAGCAGCTACTGGGTAAACACTAAGTTACTGTGTAATTCCTGGGACATATTGCGTTGGGGTGTGTGCTGGCATACTCTCTCTCTGTCAATCCAAAAGGCCTTGTGGGGGTTCTGTCCTCAAATAGAGCATCCCCTGTGTGTGTAGTGTGTTTGTACGCTTGTGTCGGCATGTTTGACGAGGAATGCTATGTGGAAGCAGAGCAGGTACAAATGAATGTGGGATCGCCGCCGACGCCCGATTGGATGGATATGTGAAAGGTTTTAAATGATAATGTTAATTCCTTGCATAAAAGGTTGGATACAGCTGAAGCCTTAGGACAGTCAGGGTCTCAACCCATGCCTGCTCCTACAGCGCAGAGGCCGTCAGGGTCTCAGAAGCGCCCACTATCCCAAATTGTTGACACAGATATCGACACGGATTCTGACTCCAGTGTCGATGGCGATGATGCAAAGTTGCAGCCTAAAATGGCTAAAGCCATCCGCTACATGATTATAGCAATGAAGGATGTATTGCACATCTCAGAGGAAAACCCAGTCCCTGACAAGAGGGTTTATATGTTTGGGGAAAAAAGGCACGAGGTGACCTTTCCCCCTTCACATGAGTTAAATGAGTTATGTGAAAAAGCTTGGGAATCTCCAGATAGAAAAATGCAGATTTCCAAACGGTTGCTTATGGCGTATCCTTTCCCGCCAACGGACAGGTTACGCTGGGAATCCTCCCCTAGGGTAGACAAAGCTTTGACACGCTTATCTAAGAAGGTAGCCCTGCCGTCACAGGATACGGCCACCCTAAAAGATCCTGCGGATAGAAAGCAGGAAGGTATCCTGAAGTCCATTTATACACATTCAGGTACCCTACTAAGGCCGGCAATTGCGTCGGCCTGGATGTGTAGTGCTGTAGCAGCATGGACAGATACTTTATCTGAGGAACTTGATACCTTGGACAAGGATACTATATTACTGACCCTGGGGCATATAAAAGACGCGGTCCTATATATGAGAGATGCCCAGAGAGACATTAGCCTACTGGACTCTAGAATAAATGCAATGTCGATTTCTACCAGAAGGGTCCTGTGGACTCTGCAATGGACAGGTGATGCCGACTCAAAAGGGCACTTGAAGGTTTTACCTTACAAGGGTGAGGAATTGTTTGGGGACGGTCTCTCGGACCTAGTTTCCACAGCTACGGCTGGGAAGTCAAATTTTTTGCCATATACAGGTTGAGTATCCCTTATCCAAAATGCTTGGGACCAGACGTATTTTGGATATCGGATTTTTCCGTATTTTGGAATAATTGCATACTATAATGAGATATCATGGCGATGGGACCTAAATCTAAGCACAGAATGCATTTATGTTACATATACACCTTATACACACAGCCTGATGGTAATTTTAGCCAATATTTTTTATAACTTTGTGCATTAAACAAAGTGTGTGTACATTCACACAATTCATTTATGTTTCATATACACCTTATACACACAGCCTGAAGGTCATTTAATACAATATTTTTAACAACTTTGTGTATTAAACAAAGTTTGTGTACATTGAGCCATCAAAAAACAAAGATTTCACTATCTCAGTCTCACTCAAAAAATTCCGTATTTCGGAATATTCCGTATTTCGGAATATTTGGATATGGGATACTCAACCTGTATTCCCTCACAACCTAAGAAAGCACATTATTACCAAATGCAGTCCTTTCGATCACAAAGAGGCAAGAGAGTCCGAGGTGCGTCCTTTCTTGCCAGAGGCAGGGGTAGAGGGAAGAAGCTGCACAATACAGCTAGTTCCCAGGAACAGAAGTCCTCCCCGGCTTCCACTAAATCCACCGCATGACGCTGGGGCTCCACAGGTGGAGCCAGGATCGGTGGAGGCGCGTCTCCGAAATTTCAGCCACCAGTGGGTTCGCTCACAGATTGTATCTCAGGGATACAAGCTGGAATTCGAAGTGATGCCCCCTCACCGTTACCTCAAATCGGCCCTGCCAGCTTCCCCCATAGAGAGGAAAATAGTGTTAGCGGCAATTCATGCATGTCCCCATTTATCCACCTCATCAGGAGTACCTCAGATTTGTGGTACAGGACTGTCATTACCAATTCCAGTCGTTGCCGTTTGGTCTGTCCACAGCACCGATAATATTTACCAAGGTAATGGCAGAAATGATGGTGCTCCTGCGAAAGCAAGGAGTCACAATTATCCCATACTTGGACGATCTCCTCATAAAGGCGAGGTCCAGAGAGCAGTTGCTGATCAGCGTAGCACACTCTCGGGAAGATGCATCGGCTGATCACCCTATCCCCCAGGGCCAGGGTGTCTCTTCTGTGGTGGCTGCAGAGTGCTCACCTTCTCGAGGGTCGCATGTTCGGCATTCAGGAATGGGTCCTGGTGACCACGGATGCAAACCTCCGAGGGTGGGGGGCAGTCACACAGGGAAGAAATTTCCAGGGTCTGTGGTCAAGTCAGGAGACTTGTCTGCACATCAATATCCTGGAACTAAGGGCCATATACAACGCCCTAAGTGAAGCGGAACCTCTGCCTCGCAACCATCCGGTGCTGATTCAGTCAGACAAGATCACCGCAGTGGCTCATGTAAACCGCCAAGGCGGCACAAGGAGCAGGGTAGCGATGGCGGAAGCCACCAGAATTCTTCGCTGGGCGGAGAATCACGTGCAAGCACTGTCAGCAGTGTTCATTCCGGGAGTGGAGAACTGGGAAGCAGACTTCCTCAGCAGGCACGACCTCCACCCGGGAGAGTGGGGACTTCATCAAGAAGTCTTCACACAGATTACAAATCGATGGGAACTGCCACAGGTGGACATGATGGCATCGCGCCTCAACAAAAAGCTACAAATGTATTGCGCCAGGTCAAGAGACCCTCAGACGATAGTTGTGGACGCACTAGTGACACCGTGGGTGTTCCAGTCGGTTTATGTGTTTCCTCCTCTTCCTCTCATACCCAAGGTGCTGAGAATCGTAAGAAAAAGAGGAGTGAGAACAATACTCATTGTTCCGGATTGGCCAAGAAGGACTTGGTATCCGGAACTGCAAGAAATGCTCACAGAGGACCCATGGCCTCTGCCTCTCAGACAGGATCTGTTGCAACAGGGGCCCTGTCTGTTCCAAGACTTACCGCGGCTGCGTTTGACGACATGGCGGTTGAACGCCGGATCCTAGCAGAAAAAGGCATTCCGGATGAGGTTATTCCTACGCTAATAAAGGCTAGGAAGGACGTGACGGCTAAACATTATCACCGTAGATGGCGAAAGTATGTTGCTTGGTGTGAGGCCAGGAATGCCCCTACAGAGGAATTCCAGCTGGGCCGTTTCCTTCACTTCCTACAGTCGGGCGTGACTTTGGGCTTAAAATTGGGGTCCATTAAGGTCCAGATTTCAGCCCTATCCATTTTCTTTCAAAAGGAACTGGCTTCTCTTCCTGAAGTTCAAACGTTTGTAAAGGGAGTGCTGCATATTCAGCCCCCTTTTGTGCCACCAGTGGAACCTTGGGATCTTAACGTGGTGTTGAGTTTCCTGAAATCACACTGGTTTGAGCCACTTAAAACCGTGGAGTTAAAATATCTCACGTGGAAGGTGGTCATGCTATTGGCCTTGGCTTCGGCTAGGCGTGTGTCAGAATTGGCGGCTTTGTCACATAAAAGCCCCTATCTGGTTTTCCACATGGACAGGGCAGAATTACGGACTCGTCCGCAATTTCTGCCAAAAGTGGTGTCCTCTTTTCATTTGAACCAACCTATTGTGGTTCCTGTGGCTACTCGTGACTTGGAGGATTCCAAGTTACTAGATGTAGTCAGGGCTTTGAAGGTTTATGTAGCCAGAAAGGCTGGAGTCAGGAAAACGGAGTCGCTGTTTATCCTGTATGCATCCAACAAGCTGGGTGCTCCTGCTTCAAAGCAAACTATTGCTCGCTGGATCTGTAACACGATTCAGCAGGCTCATTCTGCGGCTGGATTGCCGCCTCCAAAATCATTAAAAGCCCATTCCACAAGGAAGGTGGGCTCTTCTTGGGCGGCTGCCCGAGGGGTCTCGGCATTTACAGCTTTGCCGAGCAGCTACTTGGTCGGGTTCAAACACTTTTGCAAAGTTCTACAAGTTTGATACCCTGGCTGAGGAGGACCTTGTGTTTGCTCATTCGGTGCTGCAGAGTCATCCGCACTCTCCCGCCCGTTTGGGAGCTTTGGTATAATCCCCATGGTCCTTACGGAGTCCCCAGCATCCACTAGGACGTTAGAGAAAATAAGATTTTACTTACCGGTAAATCTATTTCTCGTAGTCCGTAGTGGATGCTGGGCGCCCGTCCCAAGTGCGGACTTCTTCTGCAATACTTGTATATAGTTATTGCTTAAATAAGGGTTATGTTATGGTTGCATCAGGTTTCTCTGGTGCTCTGTTCTTGTTCATACTGTTGACTGGGTAAGTTTATCACAAGTTATACGGTGTGATTGGTGTGGCTGGTATGAGTCTTACCCTGGATTCCAAAATCCTTTCCTTGTACTGTCAGCTCTTCCGGGCACAGTTTCCTTAACTGAGGTCTGGAGGAGGGACATAGAGGGAGGAGCCAGTGCACACCAGTATTCCTAATTCTTTCTTAAAGTGCCCTGTCTCCTGCGGAGCCCGTCTATTCCCCATGATCCTTACGGAGTCCCCAGCATCCACTACGGACTACGAGAAATAGATTTACCGGTAAGTAAAATCTTATTATTTCACTGTTGGCTTTGTAACCTTCTATTAATGCCATGTTCCACTTCGAATATAATCTCTCCTAAATACCCATCTTTACCCATGCTGTTTTTTGTGGGACTCCTCGTCATAGAGCCACTACATTGCACTTTATTTATCAAAGTACAAATACTCCAATTTTTGCCTGACCCTCATCTGCAGCATTGCTTGGATTTCTGCTTGCCGTAATCAGCCTATGATTTATACAAGGTATGGGGCTGTATAAAAAGAAGTGACATGCAGGCTTCAATATACTGTAGCCAGTCACAGAACCTGTGTAAAACTTAGTTGTCCCGGATTAAAGTGATATCATGGCTATGTGAGTGTAAAGCCTTCGCATTGAAAAAGTAGAGAATTTAGTAAAGATATTCAAAGTTGAAAATCCATTTAAAGGGCGATTCTTCGTGATGCACGGGACAGCTACACAAATTTAAATGACATACTCCTCCAAAATAGCAAGATTTTAGTTAAGGTTATGAATGTGTGCTGACACGCTTTGCCATGTAAAGGAGGCTCCGAAGACGACAGTAGTAGTTGTGTACTCCTGTCTTGGGGCTTGTTTACATAGGTGTATTATTCCTCCGATATTTTCTTCCTGTGTAAATATAAGCAATTTGCTCACAAGTATGGGGATTTTCTGTTTCAAATGTTTTAAAACCAGATTCCCTCAAACCTCCACTCTAATCAAGTACTGTGTAGTCCGTGTATGCTGCTCAGCTCTTTGTCCGTATGATAACAAATTTGACATGTTTATAGACCTGCATTTCAATACAGATCCATTTTCCCTGCAGTGCACAGTCAGCACATTACAGTGAAACCTACAGTAGCATTAGAATGTACTTACAGTTATAACATTACAATTATACAGTAGGGAAGCCTACATGGCAATGCAGGTCTGTGGATCCATCTAGTTCACTGCCATGAAGTTGGCAGTAATAGTACTGTTTGCCCATCCCGTGTTTGTCAGATACATCTGTTTTTTTTTTAATATATATTTTTATTGCAATAAAGGGATTTTTTATTAAGATCACCAGTCAATGGCAAAAGTTGTGTGACACCTACAAAAGACACATAGTTATAAGTATTGTACGACATGGCATAAATAGAAAACAATAAGATGCATCATAAATACCAAGTCAAAGTTAACAGTGATCAGAATCGAAAATACAGAGGTAAAACAATAGAGAGACTCACAATGAGCGGCAAAGGAAAGGGAGGGAAAGAGAAACCATCTGAGAATATGTAAAAAGAACTGATTTGAATATGGAGCGAGTTAACGAGTCCCGCTAGTGTAGCCTGAATAGGAGGGAGGTTCTTTAAATAAAAGCTAAGATCCCCAGACGGCACTGAACTCTGTATTTAGAAGAACATAATATATAATGTAAGATCGTCCATTGCCATATAGAACTCTAGACTGGTGAACTCTACATGTTTTTGAGAGTCTGAGATCTCTAGTAGATCACAATTACAGCCTTAGCTGCACTGTTAAGATGCTTGAAAAGTGACTTTTTGTAGGAAGAAACAGGACAATCAACAAGAAAACGGGTTTCGAGCGAACGTATTCTCTTTATCTAAATAAAGAGATTAGCACATAATCTCTCTATCTAAAGAAATCACAGAGTTCCAAAAGGGGCATAGGGCAGCACATTCTCACCAGATATGGAATGGGGAGCCAACAGCCAAGGCACATATCCAGCATGTGGCAAAAATCCCTGGGAATATTATAGCAAGCACAGCGGGCCATCTGTAGCATTGGGCAAGGAATTTAAACTGAGTCTTTACCACCGAATAACTGACCAAGCAGAACATGGTGGTATGAAAGATCTTGTCCCAATCTTTAGGACTTAGCTGGACACCCAGATCCCTTTCCCAGTCAGTCATGAAGCGCGGCAATGAAGCAAAAGGATACTCTATGAAAAGTTTATAGTCTGAGGAGAGAAAATGCTGAGGATGGGTCTGGGATTGGCAGAATGATTCTAAAGACGTCTACAAGCAGCCTCAAATCTGTCCACTGGATAGAAAATGTTGAATAGGGAGGTATCTCCATATCACGGAGGTAGGTAGATCCCAGGTCTCAGACGTGGTTGAAGGAGTGCACATCAGATGCAGTCGTCAGCTGGCCAATGCATACGACCCCAGCCTGTATACAAAGATGAAAAGAGGAAGAAGTCATTCTGGACGGAAAGTCAGGGTTGTGAAAAATGGGTGCATAGAAGAGAGCAGAGAACACACACTCTCTTAAAGATTTCCGAAGAGTCAGAGTTGGGCCTACAGTCAAGTGCGAGCTTGAGGGAAGGGGCGACATCCATGCCGCCATTCCAAGCCGTACTGGGAGTCCATGACACTCAATCGCCACCCACTGTCCATCTGACTCCGGCCTGAACCATTGCAGAACTCTGCTGAGGGACAGTGCCTTACAATATGTAAAGAAGTGGGCTGGATAAAAACTACCTAAATGTCTGCATAGAAAGAGTACATCTTGTCAGATGTGAGTTTCCTCCCCCCAAAAAAAACTAAACAAAAAAAAACCTCTTACCGACGATGGATTCTCAGAAACAAGCTCTTGGGCACATGTATCAGGAAGGTTTGGAGAAAGTAGAGTATTCTAGGAAATACATTAATTTTAATGATACTTAGCCGACCCAACCACGAGAATGTCCCCGTCGCTAGTCTTAAAGCTCACCTCCGATCTTTGTTAGAAGGGGTAGAAAGTTGTCAGAAAACAGCAATGACAGGTCTTGAAGCACCCTTCAGAATTTCCACTACCATGGGGGTGACCGTAAAGTTAACCGCTATAATTTTGCAATAATTAATTTGAAAGTACGAGAGACCTATTCTCTAAACTCAGATATTAGATTGAGTATAGAAACAGAAGGATTGGACAGGGAAACCAAGCGGTAGTCCGTGAATAAGGCCACCTTGTATTCATGGCCACCTATTAACAGCCCAGATATGTCGGAGTTCAAGCAGATTGACTTAGCCAACGCTTCCATACACATGAAAAAAATGAGGGCAATAATGAGCAACTTTTTCGGGTGCCATTGGTGATCTGAACTGGAACTCATATAAGGCCATGATCCTATGTAAAGAGGTAGGGCTCAGCCCCATTTGTGCTAACTACCACCTCATGAGCAGCCAGTTATTCTGCTGAGCACCTTTTCTGCATCTGTCGAGTTCAGGAAAGCCAGAGACTGCTCTGACAAAGCAGATTAATCACCTTAGAGGTGTTATCCAGTGCTTCACGGCCCAAAACAAATCCAACCTAATCAAAATAGATCAGTGTAGAATGGAGAATCTTAAGTCAGTTTGCAATAAGTTTAGCGAATAATTTGACTTCTGGGCTCAAGAGGGAAATCTGTTATAGCAGGAGCATAGGGCTGATTACTTACCCTACTTATGGATACCCATAATGTGCTTTGAGGGACTGTGAAAGTGAAACCGGCCCTATCCGAGATGGAATTAAATGCCAACATCTTAGGTAGAATAGATTGAAACATTTTATAGTACAAAACTGTATAACCATCAGGGCCAGGACTCTTGCCAGTAGCCATATTTTCTCTTACGTCCTAGAGGATGCTGGGGACTCCGTAAGGACCATGGGGTATAGACGGTCTCCGCAGGAGACATGGGCACTATAAAGAACTTTAGAATCGGTGTGCACTGGCTCCTCCCTCTATGCCCCTCCTCCAGACCTCAGTTAGATCCTGTGCCCAGAGGAGATAGGGTGCACTACAGGGGAGCTCTCCTGAGTTTCTCTGAAAAATAATTTTGTTAGGTTTTTTATTTTCAGGGAGCACTGCTGGCAACAGGCTCCCTGCATCGTGGGACTGAGGAGAGAGAAGCAGACCTACTTAAGTGATAGGCTCTGCTTCTTAGGCTACTGGACACCATTAGCTCCAGAGGGAGTCAGAACGCGGGTCTCCCCCCGCCGTTCGTCCCAGAGCCGCACCGCTGTCCTCCTCGCAGAGCCTGAAGATAGAAGCCGGGTGAGTATAAGAAGAAAAGAAGACTTCAAGGTGGCAGAAGACTTCGGATCTTCACTGAGGTAAGCGTGCAGCGGTAACGCTGCGCGCCATTGCTCCCACACACACACTAGCGGGCACTGATGGGTGCAGGGGGGGTGCCCTGGGCGGCATTACAACCTCTGGATCTGACATAGACACTGCGGAGGCAGTAATTTTTTATATCCCCCGCCAGTTTGAAATATTTTGAGCGGGACCGAAGCTCGCCACGGGAGGGGGCGGAGCTTGGTCCCTCAGCACTAACCAGTGCCATTTTCTCCACAGAGATCTGCAGAGAAGCTGGCTCCCCGGTCTCTCCCCCGCTGAACACGGTGACACAGGGCTGAAAAGAGGAGGAGAGGGGGGAAGGCACTTGTAAGGCGCAGTGAGTGTATTACACAGTAATCTAATATAAAAGCGCTGTTATCTGGGACATTATTTTCCAGTGTCAGTTGCCGCTGGGTGTGTGCTGGCATACTCTTTCTGTCTCTCCCTGTGTGTGTGGGGGTGTCGGTACGAGTGTGTCGGCATGTCTGATGCGAAAGGCTCAGCTAAGGAGGAGGTGGAGCAGATGATTGTGGTGTCGCCGTCGGCAACGCCGACTCATGATTGGATGGACATGTGGAATGTTTTAAATGCAAATATGACCTTATTATTGGACAAAGCAGAGTCCAGGGAAAGAGCAGGGAGTCAATCCACGGCTTTGGCTGGGTCACCGGGCTTTCTGGGTCTCAAAAACGTCCTCTATCCCAGATAGCAGACACTGATACCGACACGGACTCTGACTCCAGTGTCGACTACGATGAAGCGAGGTTGCACCCGAGGGTGGCAAAAAGTATTCATTATATGATTATTGCAATAAAAGAGGTTTTGCATATCACAGATGACCCCTCGGTCCCTGACACGAGGGTGCGCATGTATAAGGAAAAGAAACCTGAGGTAACCTTTCCCCCATCCCATGAACCTAACGAGTTATTTGAAAAGGCTTGGGAAACTCCTGATAAAAAACTGCAGATTCCCAAGAGGATTCTTATGGCATATACTTTCCCTGCACGGGACAGGGTACGTTGGGAATCCTCACCCGGGTTGGACAAAGCTTAAACACGCCTGTCCAAGAAAGTGGCGCTACCGTCTTCGGACACGGCAGCCCTCAAAGATCCTGCTGGTCGCAGGCAGGAAACTACTTTAAAGTCTATTTATGCGCATACAGGTGCTTTGCTCAGACCGGCAATAGCATCGGCATGGGTGGGAAGTGCAGTTGCAGCTTGGACAGATACTTTGTCAGCTGACCTTGATACCCTAGATAGGGATACCATTTTATTAACCTTAGGCCACATTAAAGACGCAGTCTTATATATGAGGGATGCTCAAAGAGACGTTGGGCTGCTGGGGTCGAGAGCCAACGCCATGGCGATTTCTGCTAGGCGCGCCCTGTAGACTCGCCAATGGACGGGTGATGCCGACTCAAAGAAACATATGGAGGTTTTGCCATACAAAGGTGAAGTTTATTTGGGGAAGGTCTCGCGGACCTGGTTGACACAGCTACCGCGGGTAAATCTACCTTTTTGCCTTTTGTTCCCCCACAGCAAAAGAAAACTCCACAGTATCAGATGCAGTCCTTTCGGTCGTGTAAGTCCAGAAGAGGTCGGGGCTCATCTTTCCCCTCCACAGTATCAGATGCAGTCCTTTCGGTCGTATAAGTCCAGAAGAGGTCGGGGCTCATCTTTCCTCGCCAGAGGTAAGGGTAGAGGGAAAATAATGCCTGCTATGGCTAGTTCCCAGGAGCAGAAGTCCTCCCCGGCTTCTACTAAATCCACTGCATGACGCTGGGGCTCCACTGAGGGAGTCAGCAACGGTGGGGGCACGTCTTCGACTTTTCAGCCAGGTCTGGGTTCTGTCATACGTTGATCCTTGGGCGATGGATATTGTATCCCAAGGCTACAAGCTGGAATTCGAAAAGGTGCCCCCTCGCCGATTTTTCAAGTCGGCCTTGCCAGCTTCTCCCCCAGAGAGGGAAGTAGTGTACGCTGCAATTCAAAAGCTGTATCAACAGCAAGTGATTGTCAAGGTTTCCCTAGTCCATCAGGGGAAAGGGTACTATTCGACCCTGTTCGTGGTCCCGAAGCCGGATGGTTCGGTCAGACCCATTTTAAATCTAAAATCCCTAAACCTGTACTTGAGAAAGTTCAAATTCAAGATGGAATCGCTCTGGGCAGTGATTTCCAGTCGGGAAGAGGGGGATTTTATGGTGTCACTCGACATAAAAGATGCATACCTTCATGTCCCCATATATCCTCCTCATCAGGCGTACCTCAGATGCGCTGTACAGGACTGTCATTACCAGTTTCAGACGTTGCCGTTTGGGCTTTCCACAGCCCCGAGGATTTTCACCAAGGTGATGGCGGAGATGATGGTGCTCCTGCGCAGGCAGGGAGTCACAATTATCCCATACTTAGACGATTTCCTGATAAAAGCAAGATCGAGAGATTAATTGCAGAAGAGCGTGTCGCTCTCCCTGAGAGTGCTACAACAACACGGTTGGATTTTCAATCTGCCAAAAGTCACAATTGATTCCAACGACTCGACTATCATTCCTAGGCATGATTCTGGACACGGAACAGAAGAGGGTTTTTCTCCCGATAGAAAAAGCCCAGGATCTCCAGAATATGGTCATAGACTTGCTAAAACCAAAAAGAGTGTCTGTTCATCAATGCACTTGAGTTCTGGGGAAAATGGTGGCAGCCTACGAGGCCATCCCCTTCGGCAGGTTTCATGCAAGAACGTTTCAGTGGGACCTCCTGGACAAGTGGTTCGGGTCCCATCTACTAATACATCAGAAGTTAAGCCTGTCCCCCCGGGCCAGGGTGTGTCTCCTGTGGTGGCTGCAAAGTGCTCACCTTCTAGAGGGTCGCAGGTTCGGCATTCTGGACAGGGTTCTGGTGACCACGGATGCGAGCCTCCGAGGATGGGGAGCAGTCACACAAGGAAGACATTTTCAGGGGCTATGGTCAAGCCAGGAGGCTTGTCTACACATCAACGTACTGGAATTGAGGGCCATAGACAACGGCCTATGACAAGCGGAGGATCTTCTTCGCGACCTACCGGTTCTGATTCAATCAGACAACGTCACAGCCGTGGCTCATGTAAACCGCCAAGGTGGGACAAGGAGCAGAGTGGCAATGGCGGGAGCCACCAGGACTCTTCGCTGGGCGGAAAGTCACGTACAGTAAGCGCTCTTTCAGCGGTCTTCATTCCGGGAGTGGACAACTGGGAAACAGACTTCCTCAGCAGACACGATCTCCATCCAGGAGAGTGGGGACTTCATCAAGAAGTTTTTACAGAGATAGCAAGTCTTTAGGGAATTCCTCACATAGACATGATGGCGTCACGCCTCAACAAGAAGCTTTGGAGGTATTGTGCCAGGTCAAGGGACCCTCAGGCAGTAGCGGTGGACACCTTGGTGACACCTTGGGTGTTTCAGTCGGTCTATGTGTTCCCCCCCCTTCTTCCTCTCATCTCAAAAATATTGAGAATCACAAGACAAAAAAGGGTGAAAACAATACTCATTGTTCCAGATTGGCCTCGAAGAGCCTGGTATTCAGATCCTCAGGAGATGCTCACAGAAAATCCATGGCCTCTTCCTCTCAGGGAGGACCTGTTACAGCAGGGTCCTGCGTGTTCCAAGACTTACCTTGGTTATGTTTGACGGCATGGCGGTTGAACGCCGAATTCTAGCTGGGAAAGGTATTCCAGAGGAAGTGATCCCTACTCTGATAAAGGCTAGGAAGGAGGTGACGGCAAAACATTATCACCGTATCTGGAGGAAGTATGTTTCTTGGTGTGAAGCCAAGAATGCTCCTACGGAAGATTTCCATCTGGGCCGTTTTCTCCACTTTCAACAGACAGGAGTGGATATGGGCCTAATATTAGGCTCCATTAAGGTACAGATTTCGGCCCTATCTATTTTCTTTCAGAAGGAATTGGCTTCTCTCCCAGAAGTCCAGACTTTTGTAAAGGGAGTACTGCACATCCAGCCTCCTTTTGTGCCCCCAATATCACCTTGGGACCTTAACGTGGTGTTACGGTTCCTGAAGTCTCACTGGTTTGAACCTCTTCAAACGGTTGAATTGAAATTTCTCACTTGGAAGGTGGTCATGTTGTTGGCCTTGGCATCTGCAAGGTGGGTGTCCGAATTGGCGGCCTTGTCTCACAAGAGCTCCTATTTGACCTTCCATGTGTATAGAGCAGAGTTGAGGACTTGTCCTCAATTTTTGCCTAAGGTGGTTTCTTCATTTCATATGAACCAACCTATTGTGGTGCCTGTGGCTACGAGTGACTTGGAGGATTCCAAGTCCCTGGATGTTGTCAGGGCCTTAAAAATCTATGTAGCCAGGACGGCTCGAGTTAGGAAAACAGAAGCACTGTTTGTCCTGTATGCAGCCAACAAAGTTGACGCTCCTGCTTCGAAGCAGACTATTGCTCGCTGGATCTGTAACACGATTCAGCAGGCTCATTCTACGGCAGGATTTCCGTTATCAAATTCGGTAAAGGCCCATTCCACTAGGAAGGTGGCCTCTTCTTGGGCGGCTGCCCGAGGCGTCTCTGCTTTACAGCTTTGCCGAGCAGCTACCTGGTCAGGTTCAAACACTTTTGCAAAGTTCTATAAGTTTGATACCCTGGCTGATGAGGACATTGCGTTTGCTCAGTCGGTGCTGCAGAGTCGTCCGCACTCTCCCGCCCGGTCTGGAGCTTGGTATAAACCCCCATGGTCCTTACGGAGTCCCCAGCATCCTCTAGGACGTAAGAGTAAATAAGATTTTAAACCTACCGGTAAATCTTTTTCTCCTAGTCCGTAGAGGATGCTGGGCGCCCGTCCCAGTGCGGACAAAATCTGCAAGGCTTGTACATAGTTGTTGCTTACATAAGGGTTATGTTACAGTTGAGATCAGTCTTTAGCTGATACTGTTTTGTGTTCAAACTGTTAACTGGTTGCGTATATTCCAGTTTATACGGTGTGGATGGGGTGGGCTGGTATGAATCTTGCCCTTAGATTAACAAAATCCTTTCCTCGTATTGTCCATCTCCTCTGGGCAACAGTTTCTCTAACTGAGATCTGGAGGAGGGGCATAGAGGGAGGAGCCAGTGCACACCCATTCTAAAGTTCTTTATAGTGCCCATGTCTCCTGCGGAGCCCCTCTATACCCCATGGTCCTTACAGAGTCCCCAGCATCCTCTACGGACTTGGAGAAAAAGATTTACCGGTAGGTTTTAAATTTTATTTTTATAAAGCTACTTGCAATTCCTCCAACGTGAACAGGTAGTCTAACCAGTTCCTGTCCTCATCAGAGATGGTGGGGATACAGACCTTCTGAACGTAGGCAGATACTCTCTCTTGAAAAGGAGATTGCAAAGATCTTAGGTTAATCAGTTTCTAATAATATTAGTGAATGCTGAGACAATTTCTGAGGTCAACCTACAGTCCCTACCTGTCTCATTCTTAACCACCTCTATAAAGGAGACCGCCCACTGAGCCAGTAGGTCACTTGCTAACAGTTTACCCAGTTTATTCCTCCCTGATTCATGTGTTTTAAGTAGCATTATGGGGGTTTGTAAGTGGATACATAAGTAGGGGCATATTTCAATCCCTTTAAATTATAGCTACTCTGTAATTTTCATATTCCTTAATATCGAATGTGCACTGTATGTTGAAGTTATAATGCTCTTCCCGGGATCCCAACACACGTGTACTGCTACTTACAGCATTTTCTCACCGGGTGGTTAAAGTTATAAGACCCGCATAGTTGCAATGCTTCCAGCAGTATTAGACCTGTGTAAGCATTGTCATGTCCACAGTCACTGTGCGCGTAGTTATGTCAACATAACATACCCCACAACTTAATATAACTTTATAATATCTTTTATTAAAGTCTCTACATAATAAATATAGGATTTTTTTTATTTGTTACAGTTGTAAAAACATTAAATTGAAATAAAGTATCAAGTCATTCTTTTTAATGACATACAAAGTGTCTTATGTAAATGTCAAGTTTCAGAAAAATAATGAAGATAGGCACTAGACTGTAATATTTAAAGCATTTTTCCCCCCCCTTCTATTAAATTACACATGATCATCTAGTCACGTAAATGTCTTTTTGTTAATTACTATTTTAATTAATATTTGCTTTTAGTGTTCGACCATGCCATGGAATTTATAAGAACCAAAACTATACCTGCTAACTGGAAAGCAGAGTTAAAAGAGGAAAGCTCGAGTTGTGAAACTGAAGATGAAGAAGAGGAGACGAAGGATGATCCAGAAGACAACAGTAGTGATGATGAGGCAAGTGGTTCTTTAGTTTTTCTGTAGCTTCCATTTACCTTTGAACCGTTTGCTAAGATCTAAAACGTGTTTTGCGCACATGGTAATTCATAGTATTCAATTGTAAAGTTCAATGGAATATGATTGCACTATATGAATTAAAGTAAAAAATATTAAGCATATCAAAATATTTGTGAACGTACTTTTATATTTGATGTCAGTTATTTTGTTTTTGCTTCTTTCTCTGGGATCATCAGATGAAAATTGTCAATGTTGCTGAGTGAAATATGGCTTATTGGTAGCTAAAGTTAGCTACCGGAGTAGAAAAGTGTTGTTCAAAACATATAATTATTTATAGAAATAATTAGACCTTTAGTCTTTCACCCGGGGGACCTTAGTTCTGAGTTCCCTGATGCAGTGGGGACCAAGGTGAGTCTCCTTTGTTAAACTTGACTGAAATTCTAATTTTATTGAGCAGTCTTAGTCTGTTTTCAAAAATATATTCAAATTTGTTTATCACAGTTTTTGTATGTTATACAGTAATCAATTAGGAAGTAGAAAAATAAGAAAAGAAAACAATCAATCAGCCCCACAGCTTCCTTGGCAGAAATAATATATCACATTATTTTATATGCATTCCATAAAGTTGAAGGGTCATTCTGTGTCAAATCAACACACTGATTTTACTTAACCAGCTCAGATTTTGCTACAATTTGGTATATGCAGAGTATCTATGTAGTCTAAGGGTGTGTACACATGGTGAGATATTTTCTTTCGATTTTGACTATATAGTCAAAATCGCAAGAAAAGTTAGTGCAGATCGCAAGGTGAAAGTCACCTTGCGATCCCGATGCGCGGTCCCGCCAGGTCGGCAACGCAAGAAAAGATAGATTGTGCAGGCAAGTCAATCCTTGCTAGATCGGTGTACTATCTAGTTCATCTCACATGTCAATTACATCTCACATAAGCCAAAATCGTAAGCACACATAGTCCATATCTCAAGAAAAGTTATTAAAAATCTGTGCTATCTGGGCTCAAGGGAGTTCAAGGGAAATCACAAGTGAAAATCGGGCATAGCAAGGATCTCACCGTGTGTACACACCCTTAGAAAAATTACAAAATATTATTTTAATATCTCATGCCGTTTCCAAAATCTGTCAAAAACACACAACCAGCTTATTTTCAAATTTCCAATGCAGCTCTCTTAACTAAGCTTGAGTGGTATAATTTTACTGTGTTTTGTATGCCCTTTCCTATGATATACAACACAATAGGCTTTGTGTGCAAAAAAATTTCCAAATTCAAACTGAAATTTTTTGATCATGATTATCTCAAAAAGTGCATTGACAAAAAAGTTCAAAAAATGGCAGGAAACAGTCTATACTAATGTTAAATGTTTGTCAAAATGTAAAAAAAGGGAAGATAATGGGTTCACAGATAAAAATAATTTCTCTTACGTCCTAGATAATGGGTTCACAGATAAAAATAATTTCTCTAATCCATTTAGTACCATGGGGTATAGACGGGTCCACTAGAAGCCATGGGCAATTTAAGAAATTGATCGTGTACACTGGCTCCTCCCTCTATGCCCCTCCTACCAGACTCGGTTTAGAAAATGTGCCCGGAGAAGCCGCTCACGTCTCTGGAAGCTCCTGAAGGGTTTCTGCATTTATTTTCTTAGTTTGTTATTTTCAGGCAGGACTGGATGGCACCAGCCTGCCTGCTTCGTGGGACTTAGGTTGGGGGGAACGGCCCAACCTCTCTCACGGTTAATAGTCCCGTTTCCCGCTAACTGGACACTAGCTCCTGAGGGAACCATTCGCGAGCCTCACCACGGCGAGCATACATTCCCGCAGCACGCCGCCACCCCTAACAGAGCCAGAAGAATGAAGAGTGGTTAGTACTGTAGGTGTCCGGCGTCCCGATTAGTAGGTCACCGGCCATTATGGCGGCATGAGGGTTCGAAGACGCACGGCTTCTAGACAAGGCGGACTGCGTCTCCCGCTGTGTACGGACACAGGCGCTGAACAGCGGACATAGTACCCAGACTGGAAACAAAGCCATAAAAGGAGTCTGTCTCCATTTTATGCACATAGACTCATACAGCCAGTAGTATAAAAAAGAGAGGAAATACCGTGCGCCATTGAAGTGGCGTGGCTTCACTATGAGCAGATCCTGCAGCTCCCCGGCGACATTTTCCCTCTGCAGCTGACACAGACGCTGACTGACAGGGACGCGCAGCTCCTCCGGAAAGTCTCCAGATAACCTCAGCGGTACCAGGGGGTCATAGCAGGTGGGGAGTGATTATTAGTGTACTAAGGGGCAGATTTATGAAGCCTGGTGAAGTGATAAAGTGGAAGGGGATAAAGCACCAGCCAATCACCTCCGAACTGTCATTTTTCAAACCCAGCATGTAACATGGAATTTAGGAGCTGATTGGTTGGTACTTTATCACCTTCCACTTTATCACTTCACCAGGCTTAATAAATCTGCCCCTAAGTCCCTAATCTGGGTACTTAGTCTGCGACCTGGCTAAGCTTGGCATTTGCGTTAATGGTGCAGTGTGCTGGTTCCATATTCTCTCTGTGCCTCCTTGTAAGGGCTCTTTGTGGGTAAATTGTGCATTTAACCTTTTCCTGTGTGTGTGCTGTCACTGTTACAGTATGTCAGGGTAAGAGTGTGTTTCCTGTAAGGCACAGTTTTCCTCTTCTCCAGGGGGTTCACTAGTGTGTACACAATGTAGTATCCCTTCCCAGACTGGTGGGGCAGAACCAGCATGGCTGGACTCTATTAGGGGGAACGATTTACACAATTTCTACTAAGTTATCTCGGAATGAGAAAGAGACGCAATACTTAAGACAATTTATGACTGAGTTTATGAAAAGAGACTCAATACCCAAACCAGCGTTTCAGTACCCTGCCATTTGTCCGCAAAAACATACTTTGGCCCATATTCTGCATTCAGATTCTGATGATGAGGGGTCAGAAATGGAGGAGGGTGAGGTGGACTCAGAGGTGGGGGAGGGTACTCTGTCGCAGGGAATAGAGGCTCTCATAGAGGCTGTCAGAGTAGTTCTGAATATCCCTGACAAGGCGACAGTGCAGAGTGAGGTATCTTATTGTAATATAAAAAGGAAATCCTCAGCCACTTTTCCTGTGTCCAAAGAACTAAATACCCTGTTTGAAGAACCGTGGGTTAATCCTGATAAGAAATTTCAAATCCCTAAATGGTTGTTATCATCTTTTCCTTTTCCTCCCGAGGATAGGAAAAAAATGGGAAAATCCACCGATAGTGGATGCATCAGTATCCAGGCTCTCACGAAAAATTGTATTGCCTGTCCCGTGGGCAGCCTCCCTAAAAGACGCGGCTAATCGCAAAATTGAGATTACGCTCAAATCTTTGTATGCAGCTGCTGGGGTGGCCCAGAGACTATAGCATGTGGGTGGATTACAAGAGCCAAATGGTCAGTAACTGATTTAGGGGTTAGACACCTTGCCTCAGGAAGAAGTTATCTTATTCCTGCAACATATACAAGACTCTGCAAACTTTATGTTTGGAAGCCATAAAAGAAATAGGCTTGCTTAATGCACGCACTACAGCTATGGCAGTGTCTGCACGCAGGGGCTTATGGCTACGCCAGTGGACCGCGGACTCCAGAGAAGGCGTGAAAGGCCTATCCTTCACAGGCAAGGCCTTATTTGGAGATGAACTAGACAAATGGATCTCCAAGGCTACTGCAGGTAAGTCCGCATACCTTCCTTCTGCAGCTCCCCCGACTAGGAAGGCCTACTCAGGACCCAATTTACAGTCCTTTTGGACTGCCAAGTTTAGGGGCAAGGCCAGAAGTTCTTATACCGCCACCAGATGCGCTAGAGGTAAACAATGTAAACCAGCGACTGCTGGTTCGCAGGAACAGGGCTCAGGCTTTGCTTCCTCAAAACCTTCAGCATGACGGTGGAGCGCGAGGCCTGGAGGACTGGTGGGTGGGAGCCCGGCTAAAATTCTTCAGTTACATCTGGAAAACTTCGTGCCAGGATCCATAGGTCATAGCTCTTATATCCCAGGGCCACAGACTGGAGTTCCAGGAGCTCCCACCTCACAGATTCTTCAAATCAAGCTTACCAGTTTCACAAGAGGTAATTATAATCTTACAGGATGCCATTCAAAAACTGGTACAGACCCAGGTCATTGTTCCAGTTCCACCTCACCTACAAAACAAGGGTTACTATTCCAGTTGTTTGTAGTACCGAAGCCGGACAGTTCGGTAAGACCGATTTTGAACATGAAGTTGTTGAACCCGTGCTTACAAGTATTCAAATTCAAGATGGAGTCTCTGAGAGCCGTGATCTCAGGTCTGGAGGAGGGGAAATTCCTATTGTGTCTGGATATCAAGGATGCGTACCTTCACATTCCGATCTGGCCACCTCATCAGGCTTATCTATGGTTTGCTCTGCAGGACTGTCACTACCAGTTCCAGGCCCTGCCATTTGGTCTCTCCATGGCACCGAGGGTGTTTACCAAAGTGATGGCAGAGATGATGTTACTTCTCCGCGAGGAGTTAACATAATTCCGTACCTGGACGATCTTCTGATAAAGGCACCGTCCAGGGACCAATTGTTGGAGAACATTGGTCTCTCAACCATACTGCTCCTGGATGGTTTCTGAAACTACCAAAATCTCACCTAGACCAACGCAGATGCTTCATTTCCTGGGACTGATACTGGACACACAGTCTAAGAAAATATTCCTTCCCTTGGAAAAGGCAATGATAATCCAGTCGATGGTTCGGGCTGTCCCGAAGCCAACCCGGATCTTGGTGCATCTCTGCATACGCCTTCTGGGGAAAATGGTTGCTGCTTACGAGGTGATTCAGTACGAAAGGTTTCATGTGAGGCCCTTCCAGCTGTATCTGTTGGACAAATGGTCCGGATCGCATCTTCACATGCACCAGAGGATTCGTCTGTCACCAAAATCCAGGATCTCTCTGCTGTGGTGGCTACAAACTTGTCACCTAATCGAGGTTCGATATTCAGAATTGGATTAGACTAACCACAGACACAAGCCTCAGAGTTTGGGGCGTAGTCACCCAAGGGATACAGTTTCAGGCAAGATGGTCAAGTCTTGAGGTCATCCTTCCGATAAACATCCTGGAACTCAGAGCTATCTACAATGCTCTTCTGCAGGCCTCGTATCTTCTTCAGAATCAGGCCATTCAAGTCCAGTCGGACAATGTGATGGCTGTGACGTACATAAACCGACAGTGCGGAAAAAAAGCAGAGCAGCAATGTCAGAGGTGTCAAGAATTCTCAGAAAACTGGGAAGCAGACTTCCTCAGCAGACACGACCTGCACTTGGGGGAATATGGCCTCCACCCGGAGGTGTTCCAGAGGCTGACGCATGGTGGGGTTATCCACAAATCGTCATGATGGCATCTCGACTCAACAAGAAGCTCCAGCGGTATTGTTCCAGTTCAAGAGACCCACAGGCAGTGGCGGTGGACGCACTGACAACTTCATGGGTTTACCAGCTGTTGTACGTATTTCCCCCACTTCCTCTGATCCCAAGAATTCTAAAAAGAATAAAAAGGGAAAAGGTTCAAGCAACATTCATTGCTTCGGACTGGCCAAGAAGGGCCTGTTATGCGGATCTTCTCGAGATGCTGATCGAAGATCCGTGGACTCTGACTCTTCGCAGAGAATCTTTTGCAACAGGGCCAGTTCGTCTTTGAAGACTTACTGCTGCTACGTTTAACGGCATGGAAGTTGAATTTGCTGATTCTAGCCAGGAGAGGGATTCCTGACAACGTCACCCTGACAATAATAAATAAAGCCAGAAAGGGGGTAACGTCTAAGCATTCCTATCATATCTGGAAAAAATATGTCTCTTGGTGTTGGAGCAGACAATATTCTGCGGTGGAATTTCATCTGGGACGTTTCCTGCTTTTTCTGCATTCGGGAGTGGATATGGGCCTACGCCTAGGCTCCATTAAAGTTCAGATTTCGGCCTTGTCTATTTTCTTTCTGAAACAATTGGCTTCTCTCACTGAGGTCCAGACGTTCTTGAAAGGTGTTCTGCACATCCAACCTCCCTTTGCGCCCCCCACGGCATATTGGGATCTCAATTTGGTGTTGCAGTTCCTCAAATCGGACTATTTTTGAGCTGTTGCAGGATGACTCTACTAGGTCGGTGGGTTCTTCTTGGGCGGCTGCCCGGGGTGTCTCGGCTTTACAGCTCTGCCGAACAGCTACTTGTTAAGGTTCGAACACGTTTGCTAAGTTTTACAAGTTCGATACTTTGGCCTCTGAGAACCTTCAGTTTGGCCAGTCAGTTCTGCAGGAACCTCAGCACTCTCCCACTCGGTTTGGGAGCTTTGGTACTTCCCCATGGTACTAAAATGGATTCCCAGTATCTCCTAGGATGTAAGAGAAAATAGGATTTTATTTACCTACTGGTAAATCCTTTTCTCGTAGTCCATAGGGGACACTGGGCGCCCGCCCGGTGCTTTGTTCTTCCTGCATTGTTACTTGGTTAAGTATTCTGGTTTGTTCAGCTTTTGCTATTCCTGTTTCAAGTTTGCTTAGCATGGCTGTCCTCTTGTTCTGTGTGTGCATGTTCGTAATCTCACCACTTTCCTTATCTATTCTTCTCTCAAAGTATGTCTGTCTCCTCAGGCACAGTTTCCTAGACTGAGTCTGGTAGGAGGGGCATAGAGGGAGGAGCCAGCGCACACTATCAATTTCTTAAAGTGCCCATGGCTCCTAGTGGACCTGACTATACCCCATGGTACTAAATGGATTCCCAGTATCCCCTACGCACTACTAAAAAAGGATTTACAAGTACAGATGTAGCCACCTTTATCTTGACTGGCTGAGGCGTTTGTCCCGATCGAGCATACGCAGCGTAGGGAGGCGCGCCTAGTCACAGAGAGGCGTACCTAATCGCACGGAGGCAGACAGAGCGTTTGGCGTTACCTTTACGTGTAATACCTGCGATCAGCCACCAGATGTCGCTTTTTACAATCACCACTGAGCATGCGTGTGGTCTCCCGTAAAATACAATACTGAAATATATAATAAGGACTACTTTACTAAGGCGTCTCATTACGCTGCATACAGTAAATACTCATTACGCTGCATTATTTAATACAGTATATACGATACAGACACAGATAGTACAGCATACAGTATATGATCCATCTACAGTACTTTATGAATATGTGAGCGTCCAAGTCCCGCAGACAAAACAACATAAAACCAGTAGTGTACACTGTCGCAAATGGACGTGTTAGAAGTTCACTATTGCCTCTTGAGATTAGGAATTTTGTACAGTATGTTAGCGTCCTAATCCCGTAGTCATTACAGCATAATCAAAACCAATGGATTTATTCATCCGTCTGTGGCAAATTGGTGAAGTGTTCCGCTTCCTATACTCAGAGTCCTGAGTTCGATTCCTAAAGTACAAATGCATGTTAGTTTTTTCCAGACACTTTATTATTTTTTTTATTCACATAAACCAGGGCAAAGCTGCATGAGCGGTTCTACTGTTAAGGTTCTATGCACCGTACAGTACACATACAATTCTGTAGCTGGGCAGACTCAATAGAAATGGCTACCACCTATGACTCCTTGCCCCACAGAGGCCCTAGGCTACAGAGCAAGTAACAGTCCAGATTTTACAGGCTATGGGGCAATGCTGAAGGAGCGTCACAATCCCCTAGCTAAAATACACAGGGGCGATGGGAATAAGCGAGGTCTATGCACATTATGGTACACCGGACTCGATCGCATAGCACACTGGCAAAATGGCCGCCGCCCCTGAACCCTTGTGCATGGGGCAATGCTGAAGGAGCGTCACAATCCCCTAGCTAAAATATACAGGGGCGATAGAGATAAGTAAGGTCTATGCACATTACGTTACACCGGGCTCGATCGCATGGCAAACTGACAAAACACAAGTTTTACATAAAGCAGGGCAAAGCTGCAGGAGAGTTTCTACTGTCAAGGTTCTATGCACTTTACGGTACACATACAATTCTGTAGCAGGGCAAACTCAATTGAAATGGCTACCGCCTGTGACTCCTAGCTCCATGGAGGCACTCTGCTATGGAGCAAGTAACAGCACAGATTTGAGGCAATGCTGAAGGAGCGTCAGAATCCCCTAGCTAAAATACACAGGGGTGATGGGGATAAGCGAGGTCAATGCACATAACGATACACTGCAGAGTACCCCATGGTTTTGATTATGCCTTTTCTTTGAACACTGTATTTTCCACTGCCTCGCCCTACCCCCATCCCACTTTCCCCTTCCCCCCTGGGAGCCTGCAAAGTACATGCAGTAGACAGGGAGGGAGTTCCGATAAGGTTACAAGACATGTGCAACAGTATACTACTGTATGTAGGAAAATCCTCCACCTACTCTGATTTATGTGAAACCTGTGTGCACCCTTTCATTGAATGTATAACAAAGAAAAAATAATAATAAAGTGAATGTCACGGGAACATAGAAAAAAAAGGTTGGCACTTTGGGACTCTCAGCGTGGGAGGTGGGAGCCTTCATCGCTAGGTTGGTATGGAAGGGGAGACAATTAGCTACCGGAGGGTATTAACCCCAAGTTTCTGTGACCCCCACAAGGCTCATGGCAAGCGTCGGAACCCATGGTGGGTCTGAATTAACGGGCCCATTATAGTCTATGGGAAAATGGGTCCAATTTGCATACTGATATCTCTGGTTCTGGGTGTCCCAGAGACTCAGGACTGGTACCATACAAAAGAGGAGACTCTTGGCTTTCGGGGCAGACCAACCACTAGTTTATGTGACACTGGAAAGGGAAACGGGAAGCAACCGTGTATCGGGTCCCCTCCAGTTGTCCCCTTGCACAGGATGCAGGGTTTCTGGCTAGATAGGAAATACTGTACAGAAATGCTAAGCATGGTAATTTGACATCCAGGAACATAGGGAGGAGTTTTTATCTCTCTCCATTATACTTAGAAAAATTACACTTGCCACTGTACGTTACAAGCTGTTCGTGCTAATTAGTACACTAGTAGAACATACTGTACAGAGATACTAAGGACAGTGATTTGGCATCCACGAACTTAGGGAGGAGCTTTAATCTCTCTCCATTGTAATCTTTCTAAGTATAATGGAGAGCGATAAAAGCTTCTCCCTAAGTTCCTGAGTGCCAAATTACAGTCTTTAGTATCTCTGTATTCTATGTTCTACTAGTGTACTAATTAGCATGAACAGCTTGTAACGTACAGTGGCAAGTTTAATATTTCTATGTATAATGAAGAGAGATAAAAGCTCCTCTGAAAGTTCCTAGATGCCAAATCACCGTCCTTAGTATCTCTGTACAGTATGTTCTACTAGTGTACTAATTAGCACAAACGGCTATTAACGGAATACCAAATCACCGAACTTAGTATCTCTGTACAGTATGTCCTATTAGGGTACTAATTAGCATGAACAGCTTGTAACGTACATGGCAGGTTTAATCTTTCTATGTATAATGGAGAGAGAGAAAAGCTCCTCAGTAAGTTCCTGGATGCCAAATCACCGTACTTAGTATCTCTGTACAGTATGTTCTATTAGGGTACTAATTAGCTGTTCGTGCTAACTAGTACCCTAATAGAAAATACTATACAGAGATACTAAAGACGGTGATTTGGCAACCAGGAATTTACGGAGGAGAAAGATCAAACCTGCCACTGTATGTTACAAGCTGCTCGTGCTAATTAGTACACTAGAAGAACATGCTGTACAGAGATACTACGGACAGTGATTTGGCATCCATGAACTTAGGGAGGAGCTTTTATCTCTCTCCATTATACTTAGAAAGATTACAATGGAGAGAGATAAAAGCTCCTCCCTAAGTTCCTGGATGCCAAATCACTGTACTTAGTATCTATGTACAGTATGTTCTACTAGTGTACTAATTAGCACGAACAGCATGTAACACAGTGGCAATTTTAATCTTTCTATGTATAATATTGAGAGATAAAAGCTTCTCCCTAAGTTCCTGGTTGCCAAATCACCAAACTTAGTATCTCTGCATAGTATTTTTTATTAGGGTACTAATTAGCACAAACCGCTAATTAGTACCCTAATAGAACATACTGTACAGAGATACTAAGTACGGTGATTTGGCATCCAGGAACTTACTGAGGAGCTTTTATCTCTCTCCATTATACATAGAAAGATTAAACTTGCCACTCTACGTTACAAGCTGTTTGTGCTAATTAGTACACTAGTAGAACATAGAGTACAGAGATACTAAGGACAGTAATTTGGCATCCAGGAATTTAGGGAGGAGCTTTTATCTCTCTCCATTATACTTAGATAGATTACAATGGAGAGATTAAAGCTCCTCCCTAAGTTCGTGGATGCCAAATCACTGTACTTAGTATCTCTGTACAGTATGTTCTACTAGTGTACTAATTAGCACGAACAGCTTGTAACGTACAGTGGCAATTTTAATCTTTCTATGTATAATATAGAGAGATAAAAGCTCATCCCTAAATTCCTGGTTGCCAAATCACCATCCTTAGTATCTTTGCATAGTATTTTCTATTAGGGTACTAATTAGCACAAACAGCTAATTAGTACACTAGTAGAACATAGAGTACAGAGATACTAAGGACAGTAATTTGGCATCCAGGAATTTAGGGAGGAGCTTTTATCTCTCTACATTATACTTAGATAGATTACAATGGAGAGATTAAAGCTCCTCCCTAAATTCGTGGATGCCAAATCACTGTACTTAGTATCTCTGTACAGTATGTTCTACTAGTGTACTAATTAGCACGAACAGCTTGTAACGTACAGTGGCAAGTTTAATCTTTCTATGTATAATATAGAGAGATAAAAGCTCCTCCCTAAGTTCCTGGTTGCCAAATCACCATCCTTAGTATCTTTGCATAGTATTTTCTATTAGGGTACTAATTAGGACAAACAGCTTGTAACGTACAGTGGCAATTTTAATCTTACTATGTATAATATAGAGAGATAAAAGCTCCTCCCTAAGTTCCTGGTTGCCAAATCACCATCCTTAGTATCTCTGCATAGTATTTTCTATTAGGGTACTAATTAGCACAAACAGCCAATTGGTACCCTAATAGAACATACTGTACAGAGATACTAAGTATGGTGATTTTGTATCCAGGAACTTATTCAGGAGCTTTTATCTCTCTCCATTATACATAGAAAGATTAAACTTGCCACTCTACGTTACAAGCTGTTCGTGCTAATTAGTACACTAGTAGAACATAGAGTACAGAGATACTAAGGACAGTAATTTGGCATCCAGGAATTTAGGGAGGAGCTTTTATCTCTCTCCATTATACCTAGATAGATTACAATGGAGAGATTAAAGCTCCTCCCTAAGTTCGTGGATGCCAAATCACTGTACTTAGTATCTCTGTACAGTATGTTCTACTAGTGTACTAATTAGCACGAACAGCTTGTAACGTACAGTGGCAATTTTAATCTTTCTATGTATAATATAGAGAGATAAAAGCTCCTCCCTAAGTTCCTGGTTGCCAAATCACCATCCTTAGTATCTCTGCATAGTATTTTCTATTAGGGTACTAATTAGCACAAACAGCTAATTGGTACCCTAATAGAACATACTGTACAGAGATACTAAGTATGGTGATTTTGTATCCAGGAATTTATTGAGGAGCTTTTATCTCTCTCCATTATACATAGAAAGATTAAACTTGCCGCTGTACGTTACAAGCTGTTCGTGCTAATTAGTACCCTAATAGAACATACTGTACAGAGATACGAAGTATGGTGATTTGGCATCCAGTTAAAAGCTGTTCGTGCTAATTAGTATACTAGTAGAACATACTGTACAGAGATACTAAGAATGGTGATTTGGCATCTGGGAACTTCCAGAGGAGCTTTTATCTCTCTCCATTTTACATAGAAAGATTAAACTTGCTGCTGTACTTTACAAGCTGTCCGTGCTAATTAGTACCCTAATAGAAAATACTATACAGAGATACTAAAGACGGTAATTTGGCACCCAGGAATTTAGGGAGGAGCTTTTATCTCTTTCCATTATACTTAGAAAGATCACAATGGAGAGAGATAAAAGCTCCTCCCTAAGTTCGTGGATGCCAAATCACTGTCTTTAGTATCTCTGTACAGTATGTTTTACTAGTGTACTAATTAGCACAAACAGCTTGTAACGTACAGTGGCAAGTGTAATTTTTCTAAGTATAATGTAGTGAGATAAAAACTCCTCCCTATGTTCCTGGATGTCAAATTACCATGCTTAGCATTTCTGTACAGTATTTCCTATCTAGCCAGAAACCCTGTATCCTGTGCAAGCTAGGCGGACAACTGGAGGGGACCCGAAACACGGTTGCTTCCCGTTTCCCTTCCCAGTGTCACATAAACTAGTGGTTGGTCTACCCCGAAAGCCAAGAGTCTCCTCTTTTGTATGGTACAAGTCCTGAGTCTCTGGTACACCCAGAACTAGAGATATCAGTACGCAAAGTGGACCCATTTTCCCATAGACTATAATGGGACCGTTAATTCAGACCCACCATAGGTTCCGACGCTTGCCATGAGCCTTGTGGGGGTCACAGAAACTTGGGGTTGGTACCCTCCGGTAGCTAATTGTCTCCCCTTCCATACCAACCTATTGATGAAGGCTCCCACCTCCCATGCTGAGAGTCACAAAGTGCCAACCTTTTTTTTTCTATGTTCCCGTGACATTCACTTTATTATTTTTTTTCTTTGTTGTACATTCAATGAAAGGGTGCACACAGGTTTCACATAAATCAAAGTAAATCTGCAGCAGCGATTCATTCCGCTATATACAAATACACAGCAGTAATGAGTATAAATTAGTGTATTCCGACGCAACTAACTGAGCAACACAGTACTGTAGATCGTCAGCATTTGTGTATTGTACCTGACCTGAACTCCCTCCCTGTCCACTGCATGACCTGTGCAGGCTCCCAGGGGGGAAGGGCGATGGGGGTAGGGAGAGGCGGTGGAAAACACTGTGCTTTTGAAATACAAGTATTAACGTCCGAGTCCCCTAAGGCATAAACCAACACCAATGGGAAGGAAGTGCCAACCTTTTTTTAATGTGTTCCTGTAACATTCACTTTATTATTATTATTATTTTTCTTTGTTATATATTCAATGGACGGGTGCACACAGGTTTCACATAAATCAGAGTGGGCGGTGGATTTTCCTACATACAGTAGTATACTGTTGCACATGTCTTGTAACCTGATCGGAACTCCCTCCCTGTCTACTGCATGTACTTTGCAGGCTCCCAGGGGGGGAAGGGGAAAGTGGGATGGGGGTAGGGTGAGGCAGTGGAAAATACCGTGTTCAAAGAAAAGGCATAATCAAAACCATGGGGAACTTTGCGGTGTATCATTATGCGCAAAGACCTCACTTATCCCTATCACCCCTGTGTATTTTAGCTAGGGGATTCTGACGCTCCTTCAGCATTGCCCCGTGACCTACCAAATCTGTGCTGTTACTTGCTCCATAGCCGAGGGCCTCCATTGGGCGAGGAGTCACAGGCGGTAGCCATTTCAATTGAGTCTGCCCTGCTACAGAATTGTATGTATACCATATGGTGCATAGAACCTAAACAGTACAACTGCTCCTGCAGCTTTGCCCTAGTTTATGTGAATAACTCCCTCCCTGTCTACTGCATGACCTGTGCAGGATCCCAGGGGGGAAGGGCGATGGGCAAGCGGGAGGCGGTGGAAAATACTGTGCTTTTGAAATGCAAGTACTGTATGAGTCTGAGTCCCCTGTAGCCTCCTGCTAGCCCATCGCCCTTCCCCCCTGGGAGCCTGCACAGATCATGCAGTGGACAGGGAGGGAATTCAGGTCCTGTGCTATACACAAACGCCGAAGATCTACTGTACTGTTTTGCTCACTCAGAATACACTCATTTCTACTCATTACCGCTGTGTAGATGCATTTAGCGTAAAGAATCGCTCCTGCAGATCTACTCTGATTTATATGAAACTTGTGTGCATCCTTCCATTGGATGTATTAGAGAGAAAAAAAAATATTAAAGTGAATGTCACGGGAACACATAAAAAAAAAAAGGTTGGCACTTCCTTCCCATTGGTGTTGGTTTATGCCGTAGGGGACTCGGACGCTCATATAATTGCATTTCAAAGGCACGGTATTTTCCATCGTCTCCCCCTACCTCCATCGCCCTTCCCCCCTGGGAGCTTGCACAGATCATGCAGTAGACAGGGAGGGAATACAGGTCCTGTGCAATACACAAACGCCGAAGATCTACTGTACTGTTTTGCTCAATTTGTTACGTCAGAATACACTCATTTCTACTCATTGCCGCTGTGTAGTTGCATTTAGCGTAAAGAATCGCTCCTGCAGATGTAATCTGATTTATATGTAACTTGTGTGCACCTTTCCATTGACTGTCTTACAATGAAAATAAAATAATACAGTGTATTATTACAATAAAAAAAAAAGAAGGCACATCAGGTCTCGAACCCTGGACCCTCAGCGTGGGAGGTGGGAGCCTTCACCCCTAGCCCACGATGCCTCATGAGAGATTCCCAATTTCATGTGTAAAAGTACTGCAAACAGCGCCCGGCCCCCACCCCATTGGTGTTGGTTTGTGCCTTAGAGGACTCGGACACTCGCATTTGTAAAGCACGGTATTTTCCACCGCCTCCTGCTAGCCCTCCATTCCCATTATGCCTTAGGGAACTCAGACGCTCATGTATTTTAAAAGCACGGTGTTTATACATTGTACTGTACATTCTTCCTTTTACACAATTAGTTGCGTCTCCATACACATACAGTACTCTACAGTAGGTCACCATCTTTTTCCACCGCCTCCCGTTACGCCTACAGTATTAACATTACAGTCGTCACTGACCAATTGCCAGAGCTGTACAGGTACAGGTAGATCAATCCGCCGCTATACTGTACGATCGAAAGTACTGGATTAGTGGAGCATTAGCCACCCAGTGGTGGAGATGTGTAATGCATGCTGAGTATCTAGATCGCCTCAACGCGCCTGCCTGTGATTAAACTCAGCTATCGCCTTAGCGTGACTAAACGGACGTCTAGGCGGAGAATCGGTCAAGACAAAGGTGGCTACATCTGTAGGTAATTAAAATCCTATTTTTAAATTAAAGTAGTTTATAAAAAAAGATGGGTGTATTAAAGATTGAGTATCCCTTATCCAAAATGCTTGGGACCAGAAGTATTTTGGATATCAGATTTTTCCGTATTTTGGAATAATTGCATATCATAATGAGATATCATGGTGATGGGACCTAAATCTAAGCACAGAATGCATTTATGTTTCATATACACCTTATACACACAGCCTGAAGGTCATTTTAGCCAATATTTTTTATAACTTTGTGTATTAAACAAAGTGTGTGTACATTCACACAATTCATTTGTTTCATATACACCTTATACACACAGCCTGAAGGTCATTGAATACAATATTTTTAATAACTTTGTGTATTAAACAAAGTTTGTGTACATTGAGCCATCAGAAAACAAAGGTTTCACTATCTCAGTCTCACTTGAAAAAGTCCGTATTTCGGAATATTCCGTATTTCGGAATATTTGGATATGGGATACTCAACCTGTAATATATTTGATGGCTTCATTAGTTTAATTACATAAATCAAGTTGAATAGAAATACTTGACATTGTATTAGTCAGTCAGCAATGTTATCTGAAGATAGTTTGATAGTGCCTCAGTGGTTTTTAAAGTGTCATTAATAGACATGACAAATTCCAGTTGGAGTTATAGGGTCGACTTTGCATAAGACATCTATTAGAGGTATCCATAGTACATCAGGCCCTTGGATAGAAAAATGATGGTGAAGGTCCAGCTGGATTAAGGAAGGTCACTTTTAGTTCATCTTCATTCTTGTCCATTATATAAGCAAGCCAACTATTCTTGTTATACACAAAGGATATATAACTTTTTGAAAGGGTAGTATAACATATATCTGTAATTAATTTGACGTTCACAAGAAGACTATATTAAGTCTGAAACATTTTTGAATGATCATTTCAGCCAAAACTGTTCAGGGAACACAACAGTATCATGATTTTATACCTGTTGATTTAAGCACATCAAACATATCTGTGAGAACCTTTTCTAAGGTTACGTCATCATCTACAGTATTCGTTACAAAATCTGTAGACAAACTCCAGTTGACACAAATAAATGTCTATGTATCCTTTGTGTATCCCAGAAATGTTTAATGAGTAATCCTTAAAGCATTTGTTGGGTGACTAATAGGCCATATGTATCACATGTGCATATACAGTGTAATGTGGTAGTTTTAATGTGAGAAAGTGTTCTGATGGACCCCAACAGGATCCTCAAGAAAAACAGTAATGACAGCTTATTCACAGATGAGGCTAAATTGCGTCTGGTCAGACCCAGTATTCTTTATTACTGTAGTGGAGGACTGTTTAACATGTATTTGGTTATACCCGATGATTGCCCGTCAAGATTTGACGACTGGTAATAACTGGTCAGTGCTCCTTAAGATTTTATATACCTAGTAAATGGCCATTAGGCTTTTTATATGCCCAGTGATTTCCTGTCAATTTTTGAAATGAGCTGTTATTGCAGATTAAGTTTTAATATGCCCACTAATTACATTGCTGGTTTTTATATGCCTGTCAATTGCACATCAAGATTTAAAATGGACAGAAATTGCCCATAAAAGTTCAGTTTCCACGGTTATTGATAGTCAGGACCTGTCCGGTAGTTGGCTATTAGATACCAGTATGTAATGTGCCCCATAATTGCAGAGGAGCATATTCAGTCCCTGTGTTCTGCACCATAGATGATGTTGCTTTGTGTTTTTATCCCATACCCTCTAAAACTGCCTCCTCGTTGCATTCCAGCCCCAGCAGTACTCAGTGTCACTCATTATGTGACTGGATAGTAAATGTCACATTGCGATTTGCCTTTAAGGTCTCTTTTGTAATCTACTGATTAATATAACAGGTGATCGGCAGTTACCTGAAGAAATATTCAAATACGCTGTATATGTTAATTTTCATGGAAGTCTGCAGAGAATAGGATAAAGATTATGGTGGTGAAAAGGGATCAGTATGAGATCCCAGGAGTCGGGAAAATAAGGAACTTGGAAAGTATATTGCTTGTAAGGGTAATAACATTGTGAAGGCCTGCTATAAAATAAAGACCGGAAAGCTGCTTGAAACGACTTGTTTTCATACAGGCTGGGACCATTTTATAGTAAATGAATATTGCCTTATACATGATCTTGTCCTTAATTAGACCTAACCTGTGTGTTGAAAGTCGTAACACTCTAACCCACCAGAATAATAAATATATATAGATATATATAGATATATATATGTGTGTGTGTGTGTGTGTGTGTGTGTGTGTGTGTGTGTATATATGTGTGTATGTGTATATATATATATATATATGTATGTATATATATATATATATATATATACATACATACAGTTGGTGGTCCGGCTCTCCCGTCAGTGATATTTATGCGCTGGGTGCCTGAACAGGGAAGTGACAGCAACAGCAAGTGGATGGTACGGCACTCCAAGCGTCTGAATCATTCTTAAACCAGCATAGGGAACGACAACGTTTCAGTGCTTTTATTGTAGCTGACCTGACGAAAGTGCTACAATAAAAGCACTGAAACGTTGTCGTTCCCTATGCTGGTTTAAGATTGATTTATTCAGATGCTTGGAGTGCCGTACCATCCACTTGCTGTTGCTATATATATATATATATATATATATATATATATATATATATATATATATATAATTTTTGCTGGTATACTTTTATATTTGTGATTTATTTTTTATTCCCCCCCACATTTTCCTAATGTAGGATGAATTGGAACCGTTTCCTGGTGAAAGTGAAAACTTTTTGCAACAGTTATACAAATTTATGGAAGACAGAGGTGATTATTAAAGTTATTGCTATCATTATTATTATTACTGCTAGTCCTCTTTCATTGAGATATGAGATTTGTCTCATGTTTATTTAGTTGTAGATTTGCTGAGATTTGTCTCGTGTTTATTTAGTTATGAAGGATGTTTCTACAAAATGTTTGTTTTGAGATATTCTGTTTAATAACATTTTCACCTGTAATGTGACTTGGCTGAATCACTATCTGTGTTTTGCATCAGTGGTGTAAGAAATCCATCTGAAATCATACAGACCTCTGCGCACGCTCACCACTGAATAGTTTGCAACTCCATCTGCACACCCACGATAGTTGTGACTCAACTTATCTTCATTGTCACCCAGTTACACCCATTAAGATGCCTGTTGAGATGCGTCTATGAAGTTTATGATCCTGATAAGATACATGCGTCTGCAGGTTAAAGCCACAAGATCTGATTGCAAACTGGACTTGCATATTACTCTGAAACTTGCCATTAGGGATTGACTCAGCGGGGTATTAAGAGAGAAGGGGGTCCAAATTGTAAAATCAATTTGTTAACATGCTTAGGTAATTGGCACACCGGTGCTCATAAAAATAGCGATGCCAGGGTGAGAGGGGAGCTCAGAGGGGCTACAGAAGTTACAAGTGATTGAATCATCCAGAATAAAAAATAAAATTAATAACGGACTTCACATCACAGAGTCACATTACCACACTATAATCTAGATAAAGTGGTGCAGTAGAACAGCGTTTTAGAAATAATTTGCAGCATTAATGTGGATGTCGCCAAAAAATAAAGGTTGTTAAACGTGTATGTGCCAAGGTACTTTCATCTTACTTTATCTTATTTTGCTTTAGCAACTTTAAAACATGTCCTCAAAATTCAGTTTAATTTCTCTAACGTCCTAGTGGATGCTGGGGACTCCGTCAGGACCATGGGGAATAGCGGGCTCCGCAGGAGACAGGGCACATCTAAAAAAGCTTTTAGGTCACATGGTGTGTACTGGCTCCTCCCCCTATGACCCTCCTCCAAGCCTCAGTTAGGTTTTTGTGCCCGTCCGAGAGGGTGCAATCTAGGTGGCTCTCTTAAAGAGCTGTTTAGAAAAGTTTTTTTTTAGGTTTCTAATCAGTGATTCCTGCTGGCGACAGGATCACTGCAACGAGGGACTTAGGGGAGAGACTTGCAACTCACCTGCGTGCAGGAGGATTGAAATCTTAGGCTACTGGACACTGAGCTCCAGAGGGAGTCGGAACACAGGTCAGCCTGGGGTTCGTCCCGGAGCCGCGCCGCCGATCCCCCTTACAGACGCTGAAGAACGGCAGAACGGAGGTCCGGAAACAGGCGGCAGAAGACTCCTCAGTCTTCATGAAGGTAGCGCACAGCACTGCAGCTGTGCGCCATTGTTGCTACACGGCTCACTGATCTCGGTCACGGAGGGTGCAGGGCGCTGCTGGGGGCGCCCTGGGCAGCAATATAGATTACCTTAGAGGCAAATAAATACATCACATATAGCCATTAAGGCTATATGTATGTATTTAACCCAGGCCAGTTTTCCTAATAACCGGGAGAAAAGCCCGCCGTGAAAGGGGCGGAGCTTATTCTCCTCAGCACTCAGCGCCATTTTCCTGACCAGCTCCGCTGGTGAGGAAGGCTCCCACTCTCCCCTGCACTACAGAAACAGGGTTAAAGAGAAGGGGGGCATAAATTGGCGATATAATTATATATTAAGAGCCCATATATAGAAACAACACCTTCTAGGGTTGTTATATACATTATGGCGCTTTTGGTGTGTGCTGGCAAACTCTCCCTCTGTCTCCCCAAAGGGCTAGTGGGTCCTGTCCTCTATCAGAGCATTCCCTGTGTGTGTGTGCTGTAGGTCGGTACGTGTGTGTCGACATGTATGAGGAAAATGTTGGTGAGGAGACGGAGAAAATTGCCTGTAATGGTGATGTCACTCTCTAGGGAGTCGACACCAGAATGGATGGCTTACTTATGGAATTACGTGATAATGTCAACACGCTGCAAGCCGGTTGACGACATGAGACAGCCGGCGGACAAATTAGTATCGGTCCAGGCGTCTCAGACACCGTCAGGGGCTTGTAAAAACGCCCATTTACCTCAGTCGGTCGACAGACACTGACACGGACACTGACCTCAGTGTCGACGGTGAAGAAACAAACGTATTTTTCCTTTAGGGCCACAAGTTACATGTTAAGGGCAATGAAGGAGGTGTTACGTATTTCTGATACCACAAGTACCACAAATAAGGGTATTTTGTAGGGTGGGAATAAACTACTTGTAGTTTTGCCTGAATCAGATAAATTAAATGAAGTGTGTGATGATACGTGGGGTTCCTCCGACAGAAAGTTATGGGCGGTATACCCTTTTCCCGCCAGAAGTAAGGGCGAGTTGGAAAACACACCTTAGGGTGGATAAGGCGCTCACACGCTTATAAAAAACATGGCGTTACCGTTTCCAGATACGGCCGCCCTCAAGGAGCCAGCTGATAGGAAGCTGGAAAATATCATAACAGTATATACACACATACTGGTGTTATACTACGACCAGCAATCGCCTCAGCCTGGATGTGCAGCGCTGAGGGGGCTTGGTCGGATTTCCTGACTGAAAATTTTGATACCTTTGACAGGGACAGAATTTTATTGTCTATAGAGCATTTTAAGGATGCATTTCTATATATGTGTGATGCGCAGAGGCATATTTGCATTCTGGCATCAAGAGTAAATGTGATGTACATATCTGCCAGACGAAGACACGACAGTGGTCAGGTGAGGCAGATTCCAGACGGCATATGGAAGTATTGCCGTATAAAGGGGCGGTCCATTGGACCTGGTGGCCATGGCATCAGCTGAAAAATCCACCTTTTGTTACCCCGAGTCACATATTGGCAGAAAAGGACACAGTCTTTTCAGTCTCAGTCCTTTCGTCCCCATACGGGCAGGCGGGCGAAGGCCAGTCATATCTGCCCAGGGGGAGAGGAAAGGGAAGAAGACTGCAGCAAGCAGCTCATTCCCAGGAACAGAAGCTCCTCACGGCTTCTGCCAAGTCCGCAGCATAACGCTGGGGCCGTACAAGCGGACTCAGGTGCGGTAGGGGGTCATCTCAAGAGTTTCAGCAACACTCGCAAGGGAACTCCGGGATCCTACATGTAATATCCCAGGTGTACATTGGAAATTCGAGACGTCTCCCCCTCACACAATTCACAGGCTGTATTCCCAGCAGGTGATAATCAAAGTACCCTTCTTACAACAAGGAAGGGGGTAGTATTCCACACTATATTGTGGTACTGAAGCCAACCGGCTCGGTGAGATCTGAAATATTTGAACACTTACATACAAGCGTTCAAATCAAGATGGAGTCACTCGGAGCAGTGATAGCGAACCAGGAAGAAGGGGACGATATGATGTCACTGGATATCAGGGACGTTTACCTACAGGTCCAAATTTGCCCTTCTCACCAAGGGTACTTCAGGTTCCTGGTACAGAACTGTCACTATCAGTTCAGACGCTGCCGTTTGGATTGTCCACGGCGCCCCGGGTCTTTACCAAGGTAATGGCCGGAATGATGATTTTTCTTAAAAGAAACATGGACGCTTTCCTGATAAGGGCAAGGTCCAGAGAACAGTTGGAGGTCGGAGTAGCACTATCTTAAGTAGTTCTACGACAGCACGAGTGGATTCTAAATATTCCAAAATCGCAGCTTTTTCCGACGACACGTCTACTGTTCCTAGGGAAGATTCTGGACACAGTCCAGAAAAACGTGTTTCTCCCAGTGGAGAAAACCAGGGAGTTATCCGAGCTAATCAGGGATCCTCCTAAAACCAGGAAAAGTGTCAGTGCATCATTGCACAAGAGTCCTGGTAAAAATGGTGGCTTATTACAAAGCAATTCCATTCGGCAGATTTCCCGCAAGAACTCTTCAGTGGGATCTGCTGGACAAATGGTCCGGATCGCATCCTCAGATGCATCAGCGGATAACCCTATATCCAAGGAAAAGGGTGTCTCTCCTGTGGTGATTACAGAGTGCTCATCTTCTAGAGGGCCGCAGATTCGGCATTCAGGATTGGATGCCGGTGACCACGGAGGCCAGCCTGAGAGGCTGGGGAACAGTCACACAGGGAAAAAATTTCCAGGGAAGTGTGATTAAGTCTGGAGAATTCTCTCCGCATAAATAAGCTTAGAGCAAATTTATAATGCTCTAAACTTAGCTAGACCTCTGCTTCAAGGTCAGCCGGTATTGATCCAGTGGGATAACATCACGGCAGTTGCCCACGTAAACAGAAAGGGCGGCACAAGAAGCAGGAGGGCAGTGACAAAACTGCAAGGATTTTTCGCTAGGCGGAAAATCATGTGATAGCACTGTCAGCAGTGTTCTTTCCGGGAGTGGACGACTGGGAAGCAGACTTCCTCAGCGGGCATGACCTCCACCCGGGAGAGTGGAAACTTCATAGGGAAGTTTTTTCAACATGATTGTGGACCGTTGGCAAAGACCAAAGGTGGACATGATGGCGTCCCGCCCGAACAAAAAACGGGACAGGTATTCCGCCAGGTCATGAGACCTTCAGGCGATAGCTGTGGATGTTCTGGTAACACCGTGGGTGTACCAGTCAGTGTATGTGTTCCCTCCTCTGTTTCTCATAACCAAGGTATTGAGAATTATAAGACATAGAGGAGTATGAACTATACTAGTGGCTCCGGATTGGCCAAGAGGGACTTGGGACCCGGAACTTCAAGAAATGCTCACAGAGGACTAAGGGCCCGGGGAGCTAAGAAGGGACTTGATTCAGCAAGTACCATGTCTATTCCAAGACTTACCGCGGCTGCGTTTGACGGCATGGCGGTTGAATGCCGGTTCCTGAAGGGAAAAGGCATTCCATAAGAGGTCATACCTACCCTGGTCAAAGCCAGGAAGGAGGTGACCGCACAACGTCATCACCACATGTGGTGAAAATATGTTGCGTGGGTGAGGCCAGGAAGGCTCCACGACGGAAATTCAACTAGGTCGATTTCTACACTTCCTGAAAACAGGAGTGTTTTGGGCCTCAAATTGGGGTTCATTAACATTTAAATTTCGGCCCTGTAGATTTTCTTCCAGAAAGAATTGACTTCAGTTCCTGAAGTCCAGATTGTAAAGGATGTATTGCATATACAGCTTTTTGTGCCCCTAGGGGCACCGTGAGATCTCAACATAGTGTTGGGATTTCTTAAAATCATATTGGTTTGAACCGCTCAAATCTGTGGATTTAAAATATCTCACATGGCAAGTGACCATGCTGTTGACAAATATCTCACATGGGAAGTGACCATGTTGTTAGCCCTGGCCTCGGCCAGGCGATTGTCAGAATGGGCGGCTTTGTCTTACAAAAGCCCATATTCAAAAATTTTCCATTTGAACAGGACAGAACTGGGACTCGTCTCCAGTTTCTTCATAAAGGGGTGTCAGCGTTTTCACCTGAAACAACCTGTTGTGGTGCCTGCGGCTACTAGGGACTTGGAGGACTCCAAGTTACTAGACGTGGTCAGGGCCCTAAAAATATATATATATATATATATATATATATATATATATATATATATATAGTTGGGACGGCTGGAGTCAGAAAGTCTGACTTGCTGTTTATATTGTATACACCCAACAAGCTGGGTGCTCATGCTTCTAAGCAGTCTATTGCACGCTGGATTTGTAGTACAATTCAGCTTGCACATTCTGTGGCAGGCCTGCCACAGCCGAAATATGTAGATGCCCATTCCACAAGGAAGGTGGGCTCATCCTGGGCGGCTGCCCGAGGAGTCTCGGCATTACAACTTTGCCGAGCAGCTACGTGGTCAGGGGAGAACACGTTTGTAAAATTTTACAAATTTTGATACTCTGGCTAAGGAGGACCTGGAGTTCTCTCATTCGGTGCTGCAGAGTCATCCGCACTCTCCCGCCCGTTTGGGAGCTTTGGTATAATCCCCATGGTCCTGACGGAGTCCCCAGCATCCACTAGGACGTTAGAGAAAATAAGAATTTACTTACCGATAATTCTATTTCTCGTAGTCCGTAGTGGATGCTGGGCGCCCATCCCAAGTGCGGATTGTCTGCAATGCTTGTACATAGTTATTGTTACAAAAATCGGGTTATTACTATTGTTGTGAGCCATCTTTTCGGAGGCTACTTCGTTTTGTTATCATACTGTTAACTGGGTTCAGATCACAAGTTGTACGGTGTGATTGGTGTGGCTGGTATGAGTCTTACCCGGGATTCAAGATCCTTCCTTATTGTGTACGCTCGTCCGGGCACAGTACCTAACTGAGGCTTGGAGGAGGGTCATAGGGGGAGGAGCCAGTACACACCATGTGACCTAAAAGCTTTTTTAGATGTGCCCTGTCTCCTGCGGAGCCCGCTATTCCCCATGGTCCTGACGGAGTCCCCAGCATCCACTACGGACTACGAGAAATAGAATTATCGGTAAGTAAATTCTTATTTTTTTGTATTCTTTGTGCACAGCAATAATAATATTTTTTTTAATCCAGGAACACCAATTAACAAGAGACCTGTGTTAGGCTACAGAAACTTGAATCTTTTTAAACTGTTCCGTCTTGTACATAAACTTGGAGGATTTAATAATGTAAGTAACAGAGTGTCTATTTCTACTTTATTCTTTATTCAATAAAGTTTATTGGCAAACTGAAGAAAAATAGGAAAGTTCCCAGAAGTAATCTTTACATACATTTTTTTTTTATGTAGATACAACCAGTTTACCCCTTAACCCCTTCGGTGGTGTGTTTTTTATTTAAAAACACACCCTGGGTGGGGGGGGGGGTTAAATTGGCTGGGTCTTTTCGCGCACACGCCCATTACTTTAGTTGGGTTTAGGTGCTTTGTGCGCCTAAACCCGAGTGTAATGGACACGATAAGTGGGGACATATATCACCCCTCGATCTCCAGTCAGTTTATCTGCAACCACTGTTGTCATCTGCAGTACTTAGTGAGACTTATTTCCTTTTCTACATATTATGTTAATATAACCTATGGCTTTAGTGTCAACTCGGCTCCAGCAAACACACCATAGTGGAATGTAAATGAATACTTCACAGCAAAGTTTTTGTGTAGTATATGGAATTTAGCAATCACAGCAGCAGCATGTGTGTCCTTTCTGAACTTGAAGTTGAGGGTAAATCTGATTAATTCTGTTGCAGAGCAGATTTATGTATGTATTATATGTGCTTAAATTGTAGTCCTTGTCCACTTCACATTGCTTTCTGGTTCCAGGTGAGGGCAGCGATATCATGGATGAGCATGAGACAAATGTGTAGATGCATCAAGCCTGCTAAAGAGTGGCATGGTGCCCCATGGTAGCCAATCAGTTAGTAGTTGTCATTCATCAAGTAGATTCTGTAAAATAGTAGGTAGCTGATTGGTTTCTATGGGAAACATCTCCACTCTTTAGAACGCATGACACATCTTCCCCAAATAATGGTATTTTGCTGATGCACACCACATTTACTCTCAATCTGTATATGTAGTTAAATTATTACTATTTATTCCTGTTCTCTGGACTTTAAAATATTTATTGAAGATTAATATTTCAAATGTAAAAGTTCCATGAAACCAGGGGCGAGATTTATCGGAGCTTGGAGAGAGCTAAAGTACCAGCAAATAATTTTTACAGACTGTAAACTGACAGTAGCTGATTGGTTGGTACTTTGTCTTCACTTTCTCTCCCCAAGCGTTGATAACTTTACCCCCAAAGTCCTGTCTCTTGAAATTATTTTCAAATATTGCTAACTAAGATGATGTTCAGTTACTGCGGGCAACAATGTACAGGTTCTTACAGGCCCTCAGGACAGACTAAGTTGCTTTCCTATATATAATATACTATCTTAAATAAATGTATCTCATTATTCTTTGATAAAATGTTTACATGTATGTCTTCTAAAGATTGAAAGTGGAGCAGTTTGGAAACAAGTTTATCAAGACCTTGGAATTCCCGTCTTAAATTCAGCTGCTGGGTATAATGTCAAATGTGCTTACAAAAAGTAAGTTTCATTTTTATTTCTTCCTCTGTTTAGTACAAGTTAATAGCATAGATCAGTGGTACCCAAACTCAAGCACTAACGGTCTAGCCTTCAAGTATATCCATGCTTGGCCACAGGTGACTTAATTAGTATTTCAGTCAATATGATTTAACCATCTTTACTGAGCCATGAATATACTTGAAACCTGGAGTATTAGTGCTCTTTCAGAACTGAAATAATGAAGACTCTGGCATATATCAATACAATACGGAAAGACATTCCAATAAAGGTTGTCTTATCCACGTGGTTAGAAAGTTATTGAGAATATAACTCCTCCTTTTCAGTGGCGGCACTGGGGTTGATGATATTTGGTGCGGGCAAGAGCTTCACTGCAAGTGTATCTGAAAAGGGGGCATGGCCACGCTGAGGATCCCGCTGACATCACTATAGAGGGCATGAGCTCATGGGAAGCCCCCGATTACCTCGCTCCAGCGGCGTGCCCAGCATCCCTAGAGATGCTGGATTGCCCCTGGAGACTCTGGCTACACTGCCGGCTACATTTTAGTGACAGGAGCCGAGTGCTGCAGGATAATGTTACACAGTAGCACCTGTCACTGCAGAGGAGCCAGCATGTTGTTGTCACCTCCTGGAAGGGGGACACCCTGGTGCGGACCACAGCCCCATTGTGAGACCTCTGATTCTTTTATTACACATCACACTTTGGCGTCACTTTTCCCAGTATCCTTAAATAAATACATTTATAGATCATCGTACTTACTGACTCTTTTGTTTCATTTGTATACACATTCAAGGTCCCTCTGTGTCCTGTAATTATTTCTTTCTATGTTTAGTACACTATGTTGACAAAGTGATTGGACACTGACAGCAAATAGATCAATAAGATTTTATTGACATCAGTACTTTTTTCGTTCCTCCACGTGCAATGATTACGGCAGACACCCTTATTGGCAAACTGTCCACAAGTTCCTGCGCAACAGCAGGCGGTAAGTTTTTTGCCATTCTGCCTTAAGTACAGTGACCAACTATGGCACTGAAGAAGGTTGAGTCAGCCTAGAATGCACCCGGCACTCCAATTCGTCCCACAGGTTCTCGGTGGGATTAAGATCTGGACTCTGAGCTGATCAATCCATCCGGGTTACTTAACTTCCTCTATACCAGTCCAGCGTTGCCCTGGAAACACGATACGTGGCGTTGCTGTCCTGATAAAAACATTTATTGTTTCCATAGAACTGCCACAGTGTAGAGAACACTGAGTTATCGAGAATATCTCTATACTTCTCAGAGTTAATGTGACCATGCATTGCAACTAGTGGATCCAATCACGCAGCCTACGATGATACCCTTTTCAGACCTTTTATCTCCTTCCGGCAAGGAATTTTGCTAGCAAATGATCTAATCAGTGCCCCTCTACCCGTTTTATACCTTCACAAACACGTGTCTGCTGCAGGAGCACATCATTTCGCTTGCGCAAGGGAGTCCAATTACTTTTGTCTACACAGTGTACTTTACTATCACTAAATGATAATGGTAAATGTTGTGCGCTTAAAAATAAGTGTACTCTTTTGCATAGTATATTGTCTTCTCAACAGATTTTTTTTTTAACAACTTTAAGCTTAATTTGCTAAAAAATTATTGGTCTATGAGTCCAGATTAAAAAAAAATTTCAAATCACCACAAAAAGTTGTACAAAAACACACAAACACAGGGTTCTAGCTCTTTTTACTTTATAATAACGGGGTGGACCGACTCCAGCATCCTGACAGCCATGATCCCAACAGTTGTAGGGTAAGCATGCTACGCTTGTCCCCTACCTCTCCTCAACCGTCTTTTTCCACAGCCTAATGCCCCCCCCCCCCCCCCCCCGGTTCCCCCCCATGGCGCCCTAAGCCGACCCTCCCACATCCTAACCTTAACACACACCCCACGGCCTAACCCTAACCTACTCCTAATACTTCCGCTTGAGATTCCAGTTTCAGTGTTCCATCTGCCAGCGTCCTGAGCACTGGGATGCCAACTACATCCCATAATAACAGCCACTGAAAAATGTCCCTTTCCTTTAATAATGTTACGTAACTTGTAAATGATCTTATTTAATGGTCTGCAAAATGCCTATCCAGAAAAAAATATATGCTGCAGTTTTAAATCTGCTCTTTTTTAATGAATGTTGCTTGAAAAAATTTGGTTATACTTCTTTTTTTGCTATTGGACTTCAAAAATAGCAAAAAATTCACTGCACAATATTTTAGAACGGTACTAGGTAATCTTATCACAGCAACGAAAGAAGTTTGAAGTCTGATATTTCGATATTTTGATATGTCCAGTTGGGTAGTTCGCTTCACTGATGTCATGCTAAAATAATGTTTTCCTTTGGAGATATAGGCAGCTGAATTCCAGCTTTACATGACAGATTATTATTTTTGTTTTGCCTACTTTGGCCTCACACTGTGAAAAAAGTAAAAGTATGCAATTCTTAGAACTGCGAGTTTCAAATTCAATGCTAAAAGTTGTGCTGGCATGTCCGCTTAAACAACTTTTACTCTCCTAGATCCGCCACAGCAATAACCTAGAACTCTGCTGATCAGTGACCGTTGATCCCACGTTTTGGGGGTCCATAGTTTTGCTACTATTGCATGTTATGAACTAAATTTTTTAATATTTGACAATTTGGGGGACATTATTCAAAAGATATAAGCCAGTTAGGTGCTTAAATACATCTACATTTAGTGTTAAAGAGATTTCAAATAGGCCAGCAGTGATAAAGTGTCTGTATGAGAAATAAGTAGCTAAAGTTTATGTTGGTATTATATAAATATATGTTAATATTGCCATTGAACCATAAACAGGAAATGCCAATTTGGGCTCTTCTAATATCAGTTTTTGTCATTGAGACAAAATATAAATTAAGTTGTAACTTTTTATGTTCATTTTTGTTTGGATGGATTTGCTGTACTTAATTTATGAAAATAAATAGTTTATTGTATTTTTCAGATATTTGTACGGTTTTGAAGAGTACTGTATTTCCACCAATATTGTGTTTCACATGGACTTGCCAATGAAAATGGCAAAATCAAGTAAAGAGACTGAGCTAGAACAAAAAGATATTTTAAAACAGGAAACTGAGAATGTTAAAGAAGATTTTGATTCAAAGATTGATGTTTGCAATGATAAAGATACATCTCTAATAAATGAAGAGGAACATAACCTAGTAAGTAATTGTCAAAGTAATCTATTAGAACATATGATTTTGACGCTAGTTTTAATTTTATTCTTTGTAATACTTCCACACTAATGTGAATGCTTTTGTGAGTTTAATAGTAAATGAAGTACAGATCATTTATCTGGGATTTTTATATGGGCTTTATTTTTTATTTATTAACAATTATTTATATAAAGTATATTTATAGCACTTTACAGAGAATATTTAGCCATTCACATTAGTCCCTGCCTCAAAGGAGATTATAATTTATATTCCCTACCACATGTACACAAACACATAAAGTACCATTATATTGCTTTTAAAACGTCACTGCAAAGATCTTTAGGGACTTTTATTGTTAAGATAGGAACTGGAAATTGAATATTCATAGGATTGTTCAGCTCTCAATAGAAAATAAATTGATTGTTTTACTTTTTTTTTTGTTAGGTGTGTGCTGAGCTTTGATAGATAATTATATTTAGATGCAGTTGTCCAAAAGGGAGCAGCCACTTTAAACTCAGATGGATAGTCCAAAAGAAAACAATCATATTAAAAATGGACATGAAATGAAAAAAAAAAAAAAAAAGTTTTATAAAAAATAAAGCACATAAAATTTATTTAAGTACATTTTGGAAAACTGGATAACATATAGATGAACCATTTTTGACATATACTCTTTTATTATTATTAATGTTTTTCTTTTTCTTTTTTTATATATATAATCTGATTAAGTTTAAGTTAAAGTGTAACAAAGAATTTATAACAGAAGATTTTGTTGTATTCTATAGTTTCAGTATATAACGGTCATGGTGAGCTCTTCACACAGGGATGCATCTGCAGAAGTATAAGCTTGTATTAAATGTGCCTTTTCTGCAGATGGTTCTTTTTGTTCTCAATATTTGAAAATTATTTGATTAAGAATAATAGAGATCTGACAAACACTAGGGTCTGTGCCTATGCATGACGAAAAATGTGTTACTTATCACTATATTGCATATTGCATCAGTTTGATGCGATATTTAGCTTTAATAAGTTGCAATTCATGTATACTCACCTTTCCGGTGATGCATCCGGTATCCTGGATTTCAGCGCTGCTTTCTTCTCCTGCTGTGCTTTGAGTCATCCGGCAGGTCACTTTTGCGCATGTGCTGGGAGTTCAGGGTGCCAGGTAGAGAGCAGGGAAGCATTGAGCTGAGCTTTACGTCCTTTCATGAATCGCACTCACCATACTAAAGTATGGTGATGCGATTCAGACACAAAGCAGCGGTGCCGCTGGAGAAGTCAGGAACATTTCTATGGTAACCTGCTTCGTGAAGAGCCCAAAGCAGAGAAAAGCCATGTTTCTCTGACGTCCTAGTGGATGCTGGGACTCCGTAAGGACCATGGGGAATAGCGGCTCCGCAGGAGACAGGGCACAAAATAAAAGCTTAAGGATCAGGTGGTGTGCACTGGCTCCTCCCCCTATGACCCTCCTCCAAGCCTCAGTTAGATTTTTGTGCCCGGCCGAGAAGGGTGCAATCTAGGTGGCTCTCCTGAGCTGCTTAGAATAAAAGTTTAGTTTAGGTTTTTTTTTTATTTTCAGTGAGTCCTGCTGGCAACAGGCTCACTGCATCGTGGGACTAAGGTGAGAAGAAACGGACTCACCTGAGTGCAGAGTGGATCGGGTTTCTTAGGCTACTGGACATTAGCTCCAGAGGGACGATCACAGGTTCAGCCTGGATGGGTCACCGGAGCCGCGCCGCCGTCCCCCTTACAGAGCCAGAAGAGACGAAGAGGTCCGGTGAAATCGGCGGCAGAAGACATCCTGTCTTCAGACTAAGGTAGCGCACAGCACCGCAGCTGTGCGCCATTGCTCTCAGCACACTTCACACTCCGGTCACTGAGGGTGCAGGGCGCTGGGGGGGAGCGCCCTGAGACGCAATATAACAGTATATACCTTAGGTGGCAAAAAGAATACATCACATATAGCTCCTGGGCTATATGGATGTATTTTAACCCCTGCCATTTTTACACAAAAAAGCGGGAGATAAGGACGTCGTGAAGGGGCGGAGCCTATCTCCTCAGCACACAAGCGCCATTTTCCCTCACAGCTCCGCTGGAAGGACGGCTCCCTGACTCTCCCCTGCAGTCCTGCTTCAGAATCAGGGTAAAAAAGAGAAGGGGGGGCATTTTTGGCAGCAAATAACGATAATAACAGCAGCTATAAGGGAATAACACTTATATAAGGTTATCCCTGTATATATATATAGCGCTGGGTGTGTGCTGGCAGGCTCTCCCTCTGTCTCTCCAAAGGGCTAAGTGAGGTCCTGTCCTCTATCAGAGCATTCCCGGTGTGTGTGCTGTGTGTCGGTACGCGTGTGTCGACATGTATGAGGAGGAAAATGATGTGGAGGCGGAGCAGTTGCCTGTGTTGGTGATGTCACCCCCTAGGGAGTCGACACCTGACTGGATGATTGTATTTAAACAATTAAGTGATAATGTCAGCAATTTGCAAAAAACTGTTGACGACATGAGACAGCCGGCAAATCAATTAGTGCCTGTCCAGGCGTCTCAGACACCGTCAGGGGCGCTAAAACGCCCGTTACCTCAGTGGGTCGACACTGACCCTGACACAGATACTGAGTCTAGTGTCGACGGTGACGAGACAAACGTAATGTCCAGTAGGGCCACACGTTACATGATCACGGCAATGAAAGAGGCATTGAACCTTTCTGACACTACAAGTACCACAAAGAAGGGTATTATGTGGGGTGTGAAAAAACTACCAATAGTTTTTCCTGAGTCAGAGGAAATAAATGAGGTGTGTGATAAAGCGTGGGTTTCCCCCGATAAAAAACAGCTAATTTCTAAAAAATTATTAGCATTATATCCCTTCCCGCCAGAGGTTAGGGCGCGTTGGGAAACACCTCCTAGGGTAGATAAGGCGCTCACACGTTTATCTAAACAAGTAGCGTTACCGTCTCCTGATACGGCCACCCTCAAAGAACCAGCTGATAGAAGGCTGGAAAATATCCTAAAAAGTATGTACACACATACTGGTGTTATACTGCGACCAGCAATCGCCTCAGCCTGGATGTGCAGTGCTGGAGTCGCATGGTCGGATTCCCTGACTGAGAATATTGATACCCTGGATAGGGACAATATTTTGTTAACTATAGAACATTTAAAGGATGCATTACTATATATGCGTGATGCACAGAGGGATATTTGCACCCTGGCATCAAGAGTAAGTGCTATGTCCATCTCTGCCAGAAGAGCGTTATGGACGCGACAGTGGTCAGGGGATGCGGATTCCAAACGGCACATGGAAGTATTGCCGTATAAAGGGGAGGAGTTATTTGGGGCTGGTCTATCGGACCTGGTGGCCACGGCAACGGCTGGAAAATCCACCTTTTTACCCCAGGTCACTTCACATCAGCAGAAAAAGACACCGTCTTTTCAAACTCAGTCCTTTCGTTCCCATAAGTACAAGCGAGCAAAAGGCCACTCCTTTCTGCCCCGGGGCAGAGGAAGAGGAAAAAGACTGCACCATGCAGCAGCTTCCCAGGAGCAGAAGCCCTCCCCTGCTTCTGCCAAGTCTTCAGCATGACGCTGGGGCTTTACAAGCAGACTCAGATATGGTGGGGGCCCGTCTCAAGAATTTCAACGCGCAGTGGGCTCACTCGCAAGTGGATCCCTGGATTCTACAGGTAGTATCGCAGGGGTACAAACTGGAATTCGAGGCGTTTCCCCCTCGTCGGTTCCTGAAGTCTGCTTTACCAAAGTCTCCCTCCGACAGGGAGGCAGTTTTGGAAGCCATTCACAAGCTGTATTCCCAGCAGGTGATAATCAAGGTACCCCTCCTGCAACAAGGAAAGGGGTATTATTCCACGCTGTTTGTGGTACCGAAGCCGGACGGCTCGGTGAGACCAATTTTAAATCTGAAATCCTTGAACACTTACATAAAAAGGTTCAAATTCAAGATGGAGTCACTCAGAGCAGTGATAGCGAACCTGGAAGAAGGGGACTATATGGTGTCTCTGGACATCAAAGATGCTTATCTCCACGTCCCAATATACCCTTCTCACCAAGGGTACCTCAGGTTTGTAGTACAAAACTGTCATTATCAGTTTCAGACGCTGCCGTTTGGATTGTCCACGGCACCTCGGGTCTTTACCAAGGTAATGGCCGAAATGATGATTCTTCTACGAAGAAAAGGCATTTTAATTATCCCTTACTTGGACGATCTCCTGATAAGGGCAAGATCCAGGGAACAGTTAGAAGTCGGAGTAGCACTATCTCAAGTAGTGTTACGTCAGCACGGGTGGATTCTAAATATTCCAAAATCGCAGCTGATTCCAACGACACGTCTACTGTTCCTAGGAATGATTCTGGACACAGTCCAGAAGAAGGTGTTTCTCCCGGAGGAGAAGGCCAGGGAGTTATCCGAGCTAGTCAGGAACCTCCTAAAGCCAGGCCAGGTCTCAGTGCATCAGTGCACGAGGGTCCTGGGAAAAATGGTGGCTTCTTACGAAGCGATTCCATTCGGAAGATTCCATGCAAGAACGTTTCAGTGGGATCTACTGGACAAATGGTCCGGATCGCATCTGCAGATGCATCAGCGGATAACCCTGTCGCCAAGGACAAGGGTGTCTCTCCTGTGGTGGCTGCAGAGTGCTCATCTACTAGAGGGCCGCAGATTTGGCATTCAGGATTGGATCCTGGTAACCACGGAGGCCAGCCTGAGAGGCTGGGGAGCAGTCACACAGGGAAGGAATTTCCAGGGCTTGTGGTCAAGCATGGAAACATCTCTTCATATAAACATTCTGGAACTAAGGGCCATTTACAATGCCCTAAGTCAAGCAAAACCTCTGCTTCAGGGTCAGGCGGTGTTGATCCAATCGGACAACATCACGTCAGTCGCCCACGTAAACAGACAGGGCGGCACGAGAAGCAGGAGGGCAATGGCAGAAGCTGCAAGGATTCTTCGCTGGGCGGAAAATCATGTGATAGCACTGTCAGCAGTGTTCATTCCGGGAGTGGACAACTGGGAAGCAGACTTCCTCAGCAGACACGACCTTCACCCGGGAGAGTGGGGACTTCACCCAGAAGTCTTCCACCTGATTGTAAACCGTTGGGAAAAACCAAAGGTGGACATGATGGCGTCACGTCTAAACAAAAAACTGGACAGATATTGCGCCAGGTCAAGGGACCCTCAGGCAATAGCAGTGGACGCTCTGGTAACGCCGTGGGTGTACCAGTCAGTGTATGTGTTCCCTCCTCTGCCTCTCATACCAAAAGTACTGAGAATCATAAGAAGGAGAGGAGTAAGAACTATACTCGTGGTTCCGGATTGGCCAAGAAGGACTTGGTACCCGGAACTTCAAGAGATGCTCACGGACGAACCGTGGCCTCTACCTCTAAGAAAGGACCTGCTACTGCAGGGGCCTTGTCTGTTCCAAGACTTACCGCGGCTGCGTTTGACGGCATGGCGGTTGAACGCCGGATCCTGAGGGAAAAAGGCATTCCAGAAGAAGTCATCCCTACTCTGGTCAAAGCCAGGAAGGACGTAACCGCAAAACATTATCACCGCATTTGGCGTAAATATGTTGCGTGGTGTGAGGCCAAGAAGGCCCCTACAGAGGAATTTCAACTGGGTCGTTTCCTTCATTTCCTGCAAACAGGACTGTCTATGGGCCTAAAATTAGGGTCCATTAAGGTTCAAATTTCGGCCCTGTCTATTTTCTTCCAGAAAGAACTGGCTTCAGTACCTGAAGTTCAGACATTTGTAAAAGGGGTGCTGCACATACAGCCTCCTTTTGTGCCTCCAGTGGCACCTTGGGATCTCAATGAGTCACATTGGTTTGAACCACTTTCCACTGTGGACTTAAAATATCTCACATGGAAGGTATCGATGCTGTTAGCCTTGGCTTCGGCCAGGCGTGTGTCAGAATTAGCGGCTTTATCATATAAAAGCCCTTACTTAATTTTTCATTCTGACAGGGCGGAATTGAGGACTCGTCCTCAATTTCTACCTAAGGTGGTTTCTGCATTTCACATGAACCAACCTATTGTGGTACCTGCGGCTACCAGGGACTTAGAGGACTCTAAGTTGCTTGACGTTGTCAGGGCCTTGAAAATATATGTTTCCAGGACGGCTGGAGTCAGAAAATCTGACTCGCTGTTTATCCTGTATGCACCCAACAAGCTGGGTGCTCGTGCTTCTAAGCAGACGATTGCTCGTTGAATTTGTAGTACAATTCAGCTTGCACATTCTGTGGCAGGATTGCCACAGCCAAAATCAGTAAAAGCCCATTCCACAAGGAAAGTGGGCTCATCTTGGGCGGCTGCCCGAGGGGTCTCGGCTTTACAACTTTGCCGAGCAGCTACTTGGTCAGGGGCAAACACGTTTGCTAAATTCTACAAATTTGATACCCTGGCTGAGGAGGACCTGGAGTTCTCTCATTCGGTGCTGCAGAGTCATCCGCACTCTCCCGCCCGTTTGGGAGCTTTGGTATAATCCCCATGGTCCTTACGGAGTCCCAGCATCCACTAGGACGTCAGAGAAAATAAGATTTTACTTACCGATAAATCTATTTCTCATAGTCCGTAGTGGATGCTGGGCGCCCATCCCTAGTGCGGATTGTCTGCAATACTTGTATATAGTTATTGTTACAAAAATTCGGGTTATTATTGTTGTGAGCCATCTTTTCAGAGGCTCCTTTGCGTTTATCATACTGTTAACTGGGTTCAGATCACAAGTTGTACGGTGTGATTGGTGTGGCTGGTATGAGTCTTACCCGGGATTCAATATCCTTCCTTATTATGTACGCTCGTCCGGGCACAGTATCCTAACTGAGGCTTGGAGGAGGGTCATAGGGGGAGGAGCCAGTGCACACCACCTGATCCTTAAGCTTTTATTTTGTGCCCTGTCTCCTGCGGAGCCGCTATTCCCCATGGTCCTTACGGAGTCCCAGCATCCACTACGGACTACGAGAAATAGATTTATCGGTAAGTAAAATCTTATTTTCTCTAGCATCCATGAGGGATATTGGGGAGACTTAGTACGATGGGGTACAAAGGAGTCGGTGCACTTCAAATTTCTTCACTGGGTGTTCTGGCTCCTTCTCTTTATGCCCCCTCCCACAGGCATTTAGTAAAAAGTGCGCTCAGGAGAGGTTGCACATCTCTGCAGCTCCAGAGAGTTTTCTTCAATTTCTTTTAAACTTTTATTATTTTTGGTATGCTGTTTGGGCAACAGCATACCTGCCCCAGGGATGTTAGTGGGGGGGATGGTCACCGGCCTTGCGAGGTGTCAGAGCCGCTTCCCCCTTGCAGGACCACCGTTCTGAGAGGTAGTTTGTTCAGCGGGGCACTGCGCCTTAGCAATCGCAGCTTGCCGCACACCCCTAACAAAGGCCTGAAGGTGACGACTGTGGTGAGTACAAGCCGGGGGCCCCGCTAGGGGGGGTCCCCCGGTTTATGGTGCAGCTAAACACGGGCGCGGCATACGGGACCCTCCTGAGGGGGACCCGCTAGAGCCCCCGTGTCAACTGGCTAGCGGTGGCTTAAACTAGCACTTGTGTGATGTTTTTAAGCAAACTAGGAGACATTGCTAGTATAAAAATCTCTGTAGCTCTGGCACCATTGGGGGGGTGGAGCTACCTCAGAGCGGGACCAGCGGCATTTTGGCACTCTCCTCTCCTTGATGCAGCAGCAGCAAGCACACACAGCTCCTCCTGACTCACAAGACATGCTGGAAAACTGGTACAGGGTGTAGCAAAGAGGGAGAGCCGCTATTGTACACAATCTGTGTCCTATACAGGACAGAAATCAGTGTTTCACTGTGATATAGTAAGCTGACAGCCTCACTGGGGCTGTATAGCTGGTGTATACTGGTCTTCTCTCTGTGTCTCCTCTCACATACAGTAAGGGCAGGCTTGCTAAGTATTACTGTCTGTGTGAATGTCATTGTGATTACTGTGAACATGGGTAAACACAAACTATGCAGTGTATGTCAGACCAGATTCTCTCCCTTATCATCTGATTCTGTTTCATGTGAACATAGCAGCCAATCTTCACAGCTCAGTGAAGGGGCTGGGGGAGAGGGACCAGAACCATCCTGTTTAGGGTCTCTTAAGACTATGATGTCTGATATGTCATCACAACTCACTGCTAATGTTCAAGAAAACTCAGCTACTACAAAAGCCTGTTGCAGACTTAGCTGCTAGGGCAGATGTTACACAGCCCCCCTCTCTAACTCAGGACCACAAAAGCATGGTTTACCTGCTCTGCTCTCTGATTCAGATGAGGTAATACAGGAGGATGGGGATGACTTGGATCCCATTAGTGGGGATTCCGCTTCTGCTCAGGGTATTGAACCCCTCAGCCTGGCTATACGGGACATGTTAAAGCTCCCTCTAGGGGACGCTGCGTCACAGCAGTAGTTTTTGTTTACACAAAACAAGCCTAATGTCACTTTCCCTGATTAAGCAGAGTTAGATGACTTATTCAAATTAGCCGGGAAAAATCCAGACAAAAAAGTGTCAAAACGATATTTGCACTCTTTCCCATTTGCTCCTGAAGGTAGGAAATTCTTGGAAGATCCCCTGGGAGTTGACGTCTCAGTCTCTCGACTGTCCAAAAAGGCAGTGCTGTCTAGCCCGGGCTTCTTTACCATAAAAGACCTTGGGGACAGAAAGACAGAGACTATAATAAAGTCTATCTACACAGCAGTAGGTGTATCGCAAAGGCTGGTCATAGCGGGTTGCTGGATGACCCATTCCATTCATACGTGGGCTACTCAGAGTCAGGAGGGCCTCTCAGGGGATATGCCTCTGGTCACTACGGTGACTCTCCTGAAGCACATTCAGGACACTGCACACGTCCTGTGTGACTCGCTCAAGGAAATGGGCAATATTAATGCTAGTACGTCTGCCATGGCTGTGTTGACACGCAGGGCATTGTGGTTGCTTCAGTGGATAGCGGACGCAGAGAATCCAAGTGCAATGTGGAATCCCTCCCCTTTTCTGGGGAATGGCTCTTTGAGGTTGAATTGGATACGTGGATTTCCAAAGTCACTGCAGGGAAATCTACATTTCTCCCCTCTGGGGCCCCGCCGGCTAAGCGTTCCTACCCAGGGCCGTCTGTTCAGCGCTTGCGGTCTAACCGATTTCGATCTAGGGCCAAGGGTGCCTTCAATGTGAATAGAGGCACAAGAGGTAAGACAAAAAGACCTGCAAACAGCGGTTCTCAGGAACAGAGCTTCTGCTTCCACTAAGTCCTCAGCATGACTGTGCCCACCGAGGGGATCTTGAGGTGGGAGCTCGACTGCGTCACTTCAGCTGCGTATGGGAGGTTTCCTGCCAGGATACCTGGGTCAGGGACCTCATTTGTTAGGGCAAGCTGGAGTTCGACGGTGCTCCTCCCCAACGCTTTTTCAAATCAAGCTTACCAGCTTTGGAGGAAATGCAAGTTACATTACAACAGGCCATCCAAAAGTTGGTCCAGTCTCACGTCATTGTTCCAGTACCAATACCACAACGAGGCAGGGGTTATTACTCCAACCTGTTTGTGGTACCAAAGCCAGACCGTTCGGTAAGGCCCATTTTGAATCTGAAGTCCTTGAACCCTTACCTAAAGGTTTTCAGGTTCAAAATTGGAATCCTTGAGAGCAGTGATTGCGAACTTGGAAGAACAGGAATTCCTGGTTTCCTTGGGACGCCTACCTTCATATTCCTATTTGGCCACCTCATCAGGCTTATCTGAGGTTACTCCTCTGGACGGAAAGAAATGCAAGAGCAATGTCAGCAGTCTTCAGTCCGGGAGTGGACAACTGGAAAGCGGATTTCCTGAATCGTCATTGTCTCCACCCCGGGGGAATGGAGGCTCCACCATCAGGTGTTTCAGCAGATCATCGACCGGTAGGGTTGCCCACAAATAGACATGATGGCTTCTCGACTCAACAAGAAGCTTCACTGGTATTGCTCATGAACCAGGGACCCTCAGGCGAGAGCAGTAGATACACTGACATCGCCTTGTCCTTACTGGCTGGTCTACCTGTTTCCTTCGTTTCTGTTACTCCCAAGGGTGCTCAAGCGAATCAAAAATCAAGGAGTCCATGCAATTCTGATTGCCCCGGATTGGCCTCGGAGGGCGTGGTACGTGGATCTTCTGGACTTGTCTATCGAAGACCCTTGGCCTCTACTACTAAGAAGAGATCTTCTTCAACAAGGACCGTTTGTCTACCTGGACTTACGGCGACTTCGTTTGACGGCATGAAGGTTGAGTGGAACATGCCAGCTCACAAGAGCCTTTCCAAAAAGGTTATTGCTATCATGGTTCAGGCCAGGAAATCTGTGACGAAAAACACTATCATCATATCTGGAGAAGATATGTCTTGATAATGTCGATATTATCTTAGACCGAAAAACTATACCTCTAGATACACTATTACCGTGGAGCCGCTATGGCCGCTAGACTGAATACACGTGCTACGCACTTTGTACGCTATTTGCGTACAGAGTCCCACACGTGGTACGTACTTGGCGTACACACGCCGCGCTGAGTGTAGAGTACACAGCGTGCGCACACACAATTGATAACCTTTAAACCTTGCTAATGATACAATGCAATGATATGATTACACTTTAAACCCTTAGCAGCAAAGTACTGCAACGATGTTATACCTTAAACCTTAAGTAGCGCTGACGGTACAAAGTACCCGCAGTGCGTACACCTTATCAATACTTATACACCTTATACAGATAAATACACTCTAAAACCCTTGCAGGAAAGTGAAGACACAACACTGATTTGTAGTTGCAACCACAGGGTTCTAAGGCCACAGTGGATTAATTCCAAAAGGTAAAACAGTTCAAATCATACACTACAGGCTAACAAGATAATTCTAAACAGAATAATGGCTACAGAGAATGTACATACGTGAGAATGTTCGCAAGCGCAACCCGGCCGGTCCTCCGCTGGTCTTACAGATAGCGTTCAGAGTCTTCTGACCGGCCAGGCAACAATGGGCTTTTTATACACAACATGCATACACAATACAATGGTCACTGTAATCTCATTGTCCATTGGACACAGGGATGTGTCTTTACATTACAGAAGAGGTCATAGGTTGATTTGAATAGATGGGCGATGTCTTTCCCCAACTGCTCTTGTGTGTGGTATCCTCTGGATTCCCGCCGCATACATAATATACAGTAAATACAGTTAATGTTCATATTCTACTTTTGCGCATAACTATACGCAGGAACAAGCGATCTTTCTCTAACCAACACCGAAATGTTACCCTTAAAATACCCTACAGCTGGATACTAGACATCACCTTCTAACCTTTGTCTGACCCTTCCTATCATGCAAAGGCGAATCCCTTTGTCCAGGAACTGTTTAAACTATTAATACTCGCTGATATGGTGTAGGGGAACTATATCTAAAATGTACACTATTTGGGTTAAATATGTAATGTTCTAGTAACCCTCTATGCGTTCACAAACTCTACCGTTAATGTGCATACCACGCTCTAAGGCGCATGACCGTGGAAAGCTACTTTACGCAAATTGCGGATATGTGCACGCACGGCAGACTGAGTGCACGCGCAGCCGGCATGTGCATGGGGTTAGTACAAGGCATATGCATTACAATATTTTTCGACTTTGACAGTCTCTTGGTGTGAGGTACGCAAGTATCCGCCTGCGGAGTTCCACTTGGGACGTTTCTTACGTTTCCGGCAGGCTGGTGTGGATAAGGGCTTACATCTGGGTTCCGTTAAGGTCCGGATTTCAGCTCTCTTCATTTTCTTCCACAAGAGATTGGCACTTTTGCCAGAAGTTCAGACCTTCTTGAAAGGGGTGCTCCACATAAAACCTCTTTATGTGCCGCCTGCAGCACCCTGGGATTTGAATGTGGTGTTGGAATTTCTACAGTCATCCTGGTTTGAACCCCTGATGGTGGGAAACAAGTACCTCACGTGGAAGATTGTTATGTTACTGGCCCTGGCCTCTGCTAGACATGTCTTAGAATTAGGGGCCTTATCGTGTAAAAGTCCATACTTGGTCTTTTACGAGGACAGAGCGGAGCTCAGGACTAGACAGCAGTTCCTGACTAAGGTTGTCTCTGCGCATCACCTGAATCAACCTATTGCGGTTCCGTCAAGTTCTGACGCTTCTGCTCCTACAGAGGCATTGGATGCTGTGCGAGCCTTAAAGATCTATGTCAAGCGGACAGCTCGGCTCAGGGAGACGGATTCCTCGTTCGTGCTCTATCATGCAGAGAAAAAGGGTTGTCCTGCTTCAAAGCAGTCCATTGCTGGTTGGCTTAGGCTTACTATCCAACAGGCCTATGTGTTGGCAGCCTTACCTGTTCCTAAGTCTCTGAAGGCCCATTCTATAAAATTGGTGGGCTCTTCCTGGGCGGCTGCCCGTGGAGTGTTGGCCTTGCAACTATGCCGAACTGCTACCTGTTCGGGGAAGAACACTTTTGTAAAGTTCTACAAGTATGATACCCTAGCCACACTCACTGAAGAAATTTAAAGTGCACCGGCTCCTTTGGACCCCGTCTATACCCTATCGTACTAAATATCCCCAATATCCCTTATGGACTACGAGAAAAGGATTTACCGGTAGGTAATTAAAATACTATTTTCCACAAAACAGGGCTTTTCTCTGCTTTATGAATAGACCCCATTGTCCTTTTCCAACTAACTTTGACATAACAATTTATTTTGTACAGTATCTCATAATTGCTCATTAAGTTCAATTTACATAAAATCTAAATAACATTCGCACGTTAGTTTGAATATATTATTTCCCTTGTGCTAAATGAATTTGTATAAAATTATATTTAGAGATACAGGTTGAGTATCCTATATCCAAATATACCGAAATACGGAATATTCCGAAATACGGACTTTTTTGAGTGAGATAGTGAAACCTTTGTTTTTTGATGGCTCAATATACACAAACTTTGTTTAATCCACAAAGTTAATAAAAATATTGTATTAAATGACCTTCAGGCTGTGTGTGTAAGGTGTATATGAAACATAAATGAATTGTGTAAATGTAGACACACTTTGTTTAATGCACAAAGTTATAAAAAAATACTGGCTAAAATTACCTTCAGGCTGTGTGTATAAGATGTATATGAAACATAAATGCATTCTGTGCTTAGATTTAGGTCCCATCACCATGATATCTCATTATGGAATGCAATTATTCCAAAATACGGAAAAATCCAAAATACCTCTGGTCCCAAGCATTTTGGATAAGGGATACTCAACCTGTATAGTCTATTTCTATTTTGTGTACACATTGTTACTGTTTTTAATTCTGTGTTTTGTATGCACTAGGTTAAAGAGGTAGTGGCTCCATGTCAAAATGAGAGAGACCTAAAAGAAGAAGATGAGAACATTGGTGAGAAACAAATCAATACACTGAAAGGAGGAGAAATTCATCAAAAACCGAAAGTGGACTTTGTTGATGAGAAAAATGAAGAGTAAGGGTTCTATTTTTTTTTTATTTGTAGGGTCATCACGGAGATAGAAATAAGAGAATACTTTAAATTGTACTTGATTGCATATCACATTTATGGAAATATTGGGCCACAAGCTTGTAACTATTACATTAAGCCCACGCAAAAAAACGGTAATGTTTTGTATAGTAAGCAAAGGAGCAGCAACTAAGACACAGCATATTTCTGACAATGTTTTGGATAAAGAATATTGTACCTGGTGGCACTCACGTTAAATGGAAAGTCAACCCTTGTGCCCTCCTTAGATACTCCAGCAAGAGTCCAACAGAAGCAGATAACTGCAGCACTATGGTAATACAGACAGCAACAGTGGGTGAATACCAATGTTTCAGCGTTTAATACACTGTTTTAAGATCATAAAACCAAGAATAAACAGTACTAACCTTAGATGCCACCACACCATGTGCACTGCCAGCGTCCGTTGCCGTGCCAACATTCAGTGACAAAGTCAACCGGCATGTGTGAAGTAAAAAACGGGCAAAGACAATAGAGGTTCTAAATAGCATTACAGGATATAAACAATGCAAAAGTGCTAACTACTGTATAATAACTGCATTTCAGGTTGAGTAAAAAAAAATTGGCATAATAAATACAGTTTGTCTCCGTTATCACTCACTTTAAAATACATGTGCAAAAACAGAAAACACCAGATATGGGTGCTGTATAAATATAAGAGGACTATATAATAATACACAATATATAATTAATGCGAAAAAACAAAACAAAAACATGTTTAAAGGAACCAAGAATCCTTAAAAAGAAATGCACACTGGCTTAGCTGCCTAACATGGCAGCTCCTACTACTGTACCATCAAACACCAAAAGGGGCCTAATATATACTGTAGGGAATAAAGATGACTAAAGAGTATAGGCCAAATGTATTAAGCCAGAACAAGAGATAAAGTGGAGACGGATAAAGAGTGATAAATTACCAGCCAATCAGCTCATATCTGTCATATTTCAAACAGACTGTGTTTTGAAATATGACAGTTATGAGCTGATTGGCTGGCAATTTATCACTCTTTATCAGTCTCCACTTTATCTCTTGTTAAAGCTTAATACATTTGGGCCATTGTTACAGAAAGCAATGGAGCCCCATTGTCTCATTCAGGCCTCTTGGGGCCAACATACTCAATGCATAAATACAATATGCCTCACGTTTCACATTTTGAGAGCTCTCTGAGGGAGTATATGAGCCATAATCATATCCAAAAGAGTGGACATATTGTGCCCAGCCTGCAGGAAATGGCGTGCATTGCTGCTCTTACTGATGAGCGGTAAGAGCCACCCATAAGGTTAAAATGTTTGCCGAGATTGTCAGGGATATCAAACTACAGATGTAGTAATGCTCATCGTGGCTACATCTCGGCGAAGTAACCGAGTGCACGTCTAAGGCTAAATACACAGCTCGGGACAGCTAGGCCCGGGCACGCATAGCCGCGCCGTAAGTGCCTGTCCGCCGCAGATGTAGCCGCTATGAGCATGGCTACATCTGTACAGTGCTGAGATCCTGTCTAGAAACTTCCTCACTTACCTTATTTAGTGATCCCTCTAGGATATTTTTTAGCCAGTGTGCTGAATTTTGATGTACTTTTTATTTTTAAGCAAATCTATGGTCATAATGCATTTTAATGTGTAAATTATGCAAATTATTTAAACCTTGTTGTATTTTATTCTTAAGGGAATATTTGTATGAAAAAAACTATATTGTAATGCCAATAAACAAAATAATTTGCTGTTTTTGAGGTACTAAGAAGCTGCGACATATGGCCCTCTCTAAGTTTGCATTTTGTGTGCAATGAATACCACTAAGTTTCTTTTTAAAGATGGAGTATGATTATGCCTCAGGTAGTAGTAGGTGGTCGATGTAATCTCCTCTGATTGCTGTGTACCATTATGGCTTATGGCATTGGAAGGGGTGTTGTCACCATAGGTTGACTGTAGTGGAGAGGACTCCTATATCCTGGCACTTGCTGGGTGAGCTTGTTGTCACCCTGTGAACTCCACTCTAGGACACCAGCTTCCATGAGTGGAAGTGCATGTCACCTGGAAAGAGGGGAGCAGTAACTGCTGCTTCAGTCCGAAGCCAAGCTTGCAGGAGGATCTTTGAGCAGTGAAATTTTATTATTTCTTATTCGGGATTCACAGGGGTCCATGGGGAGAACATCGGGTGGTTGTAGGTGGTGGATGAGAGTGCCGGCACCAAACAGTTAAGCTTTCCAGCTTCCCAGAATGCTCGGGTCGTCTCCCCTATAACCTCGCCTTCATGCTCAGTCAGGTCATTTTTGTTGTTGCTGCCAGTTGCAAGCAGGGATTTACAAGGGGCTGCTATAGCAGCTCTATGCTTTTAATTTTAATAGTATATTTTTCTTTTTTTCTCTGAGCTTGTTAGCGCTGTAAGTCTGCAGACTTCAGCGCTACAGCTCCATCACCCCCCACTGGCGCCGAAACTCCTGCACGGCCAAAGCCAAGATGGGTTCTTGCTGCAGGGGCAGCACACTGCCTCTAGCATCACTCACTATGGGGAACCCAGGACTGTGTGGCTGGCATATGGAAGTAGGTAAGAGGGTACCGTCTTAAAAGACCTGCATTTAAATCGTGGCCCACTACTTGTCTCGGGAGATGTACACTGGCTCCGGTCAGGGACTCCACTAGACCACCAGGGCATATAAGGCACAGGTTTTAGTGTATACACTAAATTTATAAAGGCCTTTAGTACCTGGGGTGGTAGACCAACAAGGGGAGGTGGTGCTTAACCTGTAGCCCTTCCCCCAGCTTTGGGTGTAAGTCTGCTGCAGATTTCCCAACCTTGAGCTATAAACAACACTCCCTCCTTCCCTCAAGAGACCAGGGCAGCCATCTACAGCATGCAGCGAGCAAAGTCTCCAAGAACGCTGGTCTCGGTCTCCCTGTAAAACCGTCTCCAAGGAACCAGGTTTTTACAAACACATATGCCCTGTCTGCTTTCAAAAACAGGCTGAGTTGTTGATTCAAGTGCTCATTGCAGTTATGTTATTGTATATTTTTCTGCATTGCATGTGACTTGTGCTAGTTCTGCTGTCTGATCTGTTTTTTGAGATAGCGTGTATATGTATGTATGTATGTATATATATATATATATATGTGTGTATATATATATATATATATATATATATATGCTATCACTTTTCTTTATTCCCAGTGAGACAGGTGCATTCAAGGTTACTGTGAGCAGCAGTTAAAATGCTGACTTTTGTCACACACTAGACTTGGTTATGCAGTTACTGTTGCCATTGAGTGCGGCACACAAACTTTGCAGTTATGTTCAGCAAGGCAAAAGGTCACGATCAGTCAGAAACGCCATTATTGCTGTCATGTAAAGTGTGCTCTGTGAGGTTCTATGCACAGGATGTTGTACAAGATGTGTTAAATGTTATACACTTCCTGGTCAGTCAACTACTCCTGCACAAGATCCTCCTTGGGCTTCCTTTACACAGTTATTGGGTACACTGGTGGACAGACTTACACCAGCCATGGATCCCTCTTTGCAGGTACCAGCCCCAGATACAAATCCACAGTTGGTGGAAACTCTTCCAAGTTCAGTTAAAAGTCTGGCACAGACATCTATATCTTTTCAAAAGATGTTGCCAGGGAACAAACAGCATTCTAGATTAACTAGAAATACTACATCTTCCTCTCAGTCCACTATTATATCAGACTCAAACGAGTCGCCTGAGGAGGAAGGTTAAGAGAATACTCTCTCTGTCATGAATTCATGTGTAGCAGAGGAGGAGTTTTCTATTACTGTAGATGTACCGCCATTAATATGTGAAATTAAACAGATCCTTCAGTTATCTGAAGATGAACCTGCGGCTGTTGCTAGGAAATTGATGTATTTAAACGACAGAAAATAATCATATCAGAATTTCTACATTCTGACCATTTGATGGAAATTAGACAGGAACCTTAGAATACCCCTGGTAAAAAGTTTCCTCTGTCTAAACTACTCTCATCTCGCTATCCTATCCCTTTGGAGGATAGTTCAAGGTGGGAGTTTCCTCTGCCAGTGGATTCTCTTATCACACGTTTGGAAAAAAACATCTACCTTGCCTATTGCAACCATTTCATCATTAAAGGAACCTGCAGATAGACCCATTGAAAATTGCCTCAAGTCTATCTTTTCACTGGTGGGTGCTGTAAATAGGCCTACAATAGCAGCCTCATGGGCAGCAAAAGCTATTGAATCTTGGTTGTAGGTTATATCAGAAGAGTGCAGAATATATTTGGATTGTATCAAGAAAGCGACTTCTTACAAAGGGACAGAATACAGTGGTTCCTTCACCATCCTCAAGTATCAATTCACTCGGTCATGCAAGTCCGATGGTATGTACATTTGACATGGTAGAATTTGCCCAATTTCACTCTCACCCTTTACAAAGGTTGATTCTAGCCAAATGGAATGGCCAGCCTCATCAGATCAAACATCAGATAATGACTCTGACTCCGGAGGTCTCCTATCATTAACGTGGTGGCTCCACATCAATCACCTCTTCTGGATCCCGAATTGGGTGCTTCTCACTACAGATGCGAGCCTTCGCGGTTGGGTAGCTGTAACTGAGCAACACTAGTTTCAAGGGAGATGGAGCCTGGCAGAGTCTTAGTTACCAATCAATGTACTGGAACTGAGGGCAGTGTACAAAGCATTGACACGCAGCATTCTCCAAGGCAGGCTTGTGGAAATTCAATCCGACAACGCCACAACAGTGGCATATATCAATCACCAAGACGGCACTCACATTAAAAGAGCAATGGAAGAGGTAGCCAAATGCTAAGGTGGTCCGAACGTCGTCTTCCGACCATATCTGCAGTCTTCACACCAGGCCTCCTCAACTGGGAAGCAGACTTCCTCAGTCGTCAGGATGTGCACATGGGCCAAATGGGCTCTCTACCCAGAAGTGTTGCAGCTACTAGTGGACAGGTGGGGCTGGCCAGACGTGGATCTGATGGCCTCATGTTACAACCACAAGGTCCCAGTATACAGATCCATGTCACAGGATCGGCAAGCAGCATTCATGGATGCTCTAGCAGTACAGTGGACCTTTTCATCTACCATACATATTTCCCCCAATATCACATATGACGGGTGCGGTATAGCACATAGACAGTTAAAAGATAGACAGTCATTAGGTAGACACCATATGGTCGACAGTCAAAGCCAGACAAGGTCATAAGCCAGACACACACACACAAAAAATAGAAAAATTGTTTGTTTTTAAACCTTTTTAACCCAAATTTGGTGACATTCGTCCCCTCGCTGGCTCGCTACGCTAGCCACGCTTCGGGCTCGGTGTCTTGCTACGCACGCCACAACTTTACTGAAAGCTAATAGTTTGTGACATGCATAGTAAATGAGGCAAAAGTTGTAAAAAAAAAAAACCAGAAAAACAAAAAATTATTGTCGGACTCTTGACCCTGTCGGACTCTTGACCCTGTCGGACTCTTGACCCTGTCCATCTTTTAACTGTCTATCTGTAGACTGGAGCCCCTTCTGTCAAGGGTAGTAAGGAAGTTCAAACAAGGAAGAGGAAACCTCATTCTGATAGCCCCTACGTGGCCCAGATGGCACTGGTTCTCCAACCTACAGAGCCTTTCAGTAGGGCAACCCCTTCAATTTCCTCAACGACTGGCCCTTCTATTTCAAGGATTTTCAACCTTTGTAATTCAAACGAATCTTAAGGCCCGCAAGCAAGCTTCAGCATGTATATATTATAGAATATGGTATACCTATTTTCACATGATGCGCTTCAGTGCGCTACGATACAACTATATTTAAAGTATCAAGAATACTGGCTTTTCTTCAAAGAGGATTAAATCTAGGTTTACACCTTGCTTCTTTGAAAGTACACATTTTTGGCAGTATGGTTTCAGAGAAAAATTGCCACACTACCGGATATACGTACTTTTTTCAAGGGGTCATACATGTACAACCTCTGTATGTACCCCCTGTAGCTCCATGGGATCTCTGTAGTATTGGAGGCACTTCAAGCGCCCCCTTTTGAACCCTTCGAGTCAGTGGACCTCAAATGGTTGACAGCTAAGACAATATTTTTGCTAGCTATTGCTTCTGTCTGGAGGGTGTCAGACTTAAAATCTCTCTGCTTTCATCCACCTTTCCTGATTTTTCATCATGACAGGGCTGTTCTGTGGACTAGGCCTGGGTATCTTCCTAAAGTGGTCTCCAGGTTTCACCTTAATCAGAAAATTATACTCCCAGCATTTTTCTCACCAGATCTTTCAGCAAAAGAACGGTCTTTGGATGTAGTACGTGCCCTACGTATCTACATAGACCGAACCAATTCTATCAGAAGACCCAACGCTCTATTCATACTTTATGGATTTCAGAAACGTGGCTGACCAGATGGATTAGAACGGTTATTGCACAAGCATACAATTAAGCTGATTTGCCTGTCCCAACGTCAATTTCCGCCCATTCTACTAGATCTGTAGGTCTCTCATGGGCGGCACGCAGTGGGGCGTCTCCTGAGGAACTATGTAAGGCTGGTACGTGGTCTTCCATTAACACGTTTCTAAAATTCTACTCATTTGATACCTTCGCATCCCAGGATGCTTCCTTTGGACGCAGATTCTGTTATCCTCTTAGGCGCGTTCTCTCCCTCAAAAATACTGTTTTAGGACATCCCTGATAATCTCCCTGTGGAGCCCTATGAATCCTGAAGAAGAAAGCGAGAGTTATGATAGATTTTCCTTAGTTAACTCTTTCTCTTTGAGGTTCATAGGGTCCACAGTGTGTCCATCCTGACTCACCTGGCCTTTCTGGGGTTTTGTGGCATCAGTCACTGGTTCCTTTCTCCTGTCTGAGAGAATGTGTTATTATGTGTACAATATTTTTCTTCCTTCCTACCCACTTTCAGATTTGGGCTTGTTAACAAAACTGACCTGCCTGAGCATGGAGGTGGGGTTATAGGGGAGAGGAGCTTTCTGGGAAGCTGGGAAGCTTAACTGTTCGGTGCCCGGACTCTCATCCACCACCTACAACCACCTGATGTTCTCCCCGTGGACCCTATGAACCTCGAACAAAGAGTTAACATAGCGAAGTCTACCATAACTCTTGTTTTATTGTTGGATAACTATGATGGCTATGTTAGCCAGTGTTCTGCGTTCAGCTCCGCCTCAATCAGTTGTGGAGAAATTTTTATATTTATACTTTGCCTTTCACATGGACTAATATTGGGAATAGTAACCTTGCCTGAAGCATGGTGAGGGGACGCAGTGCACTAATTGGGGTTCCATGTGCTGTGACGGTGAGAACGGATGTCATCCCGCACCTCCTACAAGCTCGGACTTTATTACATCTTCTGATTGTATCCTTAAAAATAAACTATCAGCAATATACAGGTTGAGTATCCCTTATCCAAAATGCTTGGGACCAGAGGTATTTTGGATATCGGATTTTTACGTATTTTGGAATAATTGCATACCATAATGAGATATCATGGTGATGGGACCTAAATCTAAGCACAGAATGCATTTGTTACATATACACCTTATACACACAGCCTGAAGGTCACTTTAGCCAATATTTTTTAAACCTTTGTACATTAAACAAAGTGTGTGTACATTCACACAATTCATTTATTTTTCATATATACCTTATACACACAGCCTGAAGGTCATTTAATACAATATTTGTAATAACTTGTGTATTAAACAGAGTTTGTGTACATTGAGTCATCAAAAAACAAAGGTTTCACTATCTCACTCTCACTCAAAAAAGTCCGTATTTCGGAATATTCCGTATTTCGGAATATTTGGATATGGGATACTCAACCTGTACTTGTAAGGTTATTTTTACCCAAATTGAAATGCAGGTTCAAAGATGTCCCTTGAATCAGTGCACACATTTACAAAGGTGCAGGGCCAGCTCCAGGCCTACTAGCACCCTGAGCGAGAAAATTTTGAAGCCTCAGCTGCTGGACCGTGAGCTCTGATTGTCTCACGGGCCGGCGCCGGTTAGCGGGAGGGAGGGGGTTTGGGCTGTGGGATGTGATGCAGTGCACAGCACGTCTCTGCTAGTAGGCGGACACTGCTGCTGCTGTAGGGACGGCTCCAGGCTCCAATATGGCTACCAGAGCTAGCGGTGCCCATAAAGTGTGGCACCCTGTTCAGCAGCTCTATTGAAACGTGCCTTGAGCCGGCCCTGCAAAGGTGTATATCTTGAAGTAAGCCACTTATGAGCTCGAGTCCGACCCAGGTTATTGAACACTGATTCACACCGGAGGCTGGAGCCGTGTTAGGGGCGAGTGTTCCTCTGTCGGATCTCGATATTCTTTGAAAGGTCACCAGTTTACACTGCAGCCTTACCCGGGTCCGACCCTTATATCTACGCTGGTCGGATTCTCGGGTCACTGGACCTGGGTTATTTTCAAGAACCCTTTTCCACTGATACACAAACCGGGTAGACCCAGCAGTGCAAAAGGGGTATTATTGACTGTAGTTCTGTTGGAAAATATGACAGCATATTATTTTATTTATATTTTTCAAATATTAGGGTTTGTTTACTGAAAAAGAATGACGAAGTTGAAGACAGAACTGCTGGGGTTAAGTTGGAAGATAATGAAGAGGAGGAAGAGTTTGAAAGCTATGCTTTAGGCTTGAAAGGCCATGTACGGTAAGGATGAGGGAAAACATACAGTATGTTAATGTAAAAAATTATGCTATCAGCTGATGAAGAGATTCTTGTTGATGGTATCTGAAGTTAATTTAGGTTTATTGCATACAAAAACAAAATAAGTTATTTATTAGATATGTTGTAATACTGAAATTGTGTTAATTTCTTGTAAGATCAGTTTATAAGGTAATGGTACAGAAATGGTTTGCACCCGCAAACGCAACATTAAAATTCAATATTGTGGCCACAGGCAGCGGAGGAGCAATGCTCCTGCAGCCTAGAACGGGAGGGGAACCAGCGGCACTTATACAGTTAGGGCAGCGAGTAGCTTTGCTCCTCAGCCTGTACTTATTTAGTTTGGCACACATCCATGGATGCGGCCGCTACCAGTGGGAAGTGGACTCTTCCGCTGCCAGACAAACACAGGAAGCGAGTGGAGCGAAGCCCCTTGAGGGCTCGTGGCGAGCTGTGTTCGCCACAGGTTATATTCCCACTCTAGGGGTGTCGTTGATGCCCACGAGTGGGAATAGTCCCTGTAAGTCGGCATGTCAACTGTCTGGACTGTAAGGGGGCGGGATTTCCGGTGTCTGTATTGTGACCAGCGGTCACGTAACTACCTCCCGTTTTTTTTAGATGATAGATTACTTTGCATTAAAAGTCTGTGATTGTGTTCATATAGGGCCTTATTCAGGTTTGTTCGCAAAGCAAAAAAGCAAGCAACTGGGCAAAACCATGTTACCCTGCAGGTGGGGCAGATGTAACGTGCAGAGAGATTTAGATTTGGGTGGGGTGTGTTCAAACAGTAATCTAAATAGCAGTGTAAAAATTGATAAGCCAGTATTTACCATGCACAAATATAATATAACCAACCCAAATGTAAATCCCTCTGCACATGTTACATCTGCCCCACCTGCAGTGCAATATGGTTTTGCCCAGTTGCTTGCTTTTTTGCTTTGCTAACAAACCTGAAGAGAAAAAAAAATATAGTGAGGTACAAATGAGTAGAAATTAATGCAAAATCAAATGGTGTTTTAATCAATTTGAGTCCATTTGAGATATTTTTTTTTCTCGTTTTAACTAGTTTTATATTTTAGTTCTTTATTATGTAGATGAAAACTAATTTGTTTTTATTTTAACCATACGGTGGCATTTTTTCTTTTTTCTTAAGGAGGCAATATTATTATTTGTAGTACTAAAGGGTAATACTTTTTTTTTTATTTGGTGAAACAATATTGTATTCCATTTTATTTACAGGTGCAATACTTTATTATTAATTTATGCTAGAAAGTCACAATTATATACAATTATATTAACAATGAAGCAGTTCTTACATCATTTTTACCCTGGTAACCACAGACAAGGGTACAGGATTGGTAGTTATCTCTAGGAACATGACAGCACGTTTATTCGCACCCCTCTCTCCCTCAGAGAATTGGATCAAACCAAATGCTGAACATTTCTGGCCTATTACGTAGGAGGGCTACACATACTGTTTTACTTATTAATTTTTTATTATTTCTTTCTCAATATCACAGGCTAGATACAGATGTGTCCTGATACATCTAGCCTCAATACGCCATGCAGCACGAGATGTCTGGCGGGAGTGGGCCGCCAGATCCCATGTAACTGCTATTGTTGGGCGTCTTTTTTGCTGAAAATGTGTCTTAGTCGCAACACAATATGATTAGAGTGCAACAGAGGACTGTGTTGATTAATTTGATATGTGGCACTTGTATATCTGTGTGAGCAACGGAGTCTGTATATGAAGCACAACAGAACTTATATTGGAAAAACAGCTGTTAGATACAGTCTAGCACTTCGTATGCAGATTCATAGACTTACTTGCGCACAAATATACAAGTGTTGCATATCAAATTAACCAGCACAGTCTCCTCGGGTATCCTAGTCACATTGCGTTGCCAGTAAGACACATTTTCAGCAAAATAAAAATATGCCCTGCAGTAGCAGAGTATCACAGGACCTGGCGCACTAAAAGAGACTGTTTGACATGACTGCAGCAATGGTATAGGAGGACACATGTAGCTGTGATTATCGCTATGTTAGCTGCAGTAGCACCTTTATTGTTCAGCGGTTTTTCCAGCTTCTGGTAAGGCACTTGCTATCTCAGTACTAATTAAATCTAGCTATTTGTATCCAGAATAATGGAGGGGTAACGGTTAGAATTACTCTTTTTGAAAACATTGGTTTTCTGGTGTTTCGAAGATTATGGGGTAAATATAATAGCCTGCACAATGCAGCCATTGTTGAGTTTTCAGCAAATTTTCCCTGATGTTTTAAAGGGGCAATCGTTTATATTTTGCGGCTGTTGAAAAGGCGGGCTGGTTTGGGACTGTGCAGCGTGACCTCTGAAGCTGAGTGCTCAGCACTGCTGGGGATGGGACCGTGCATCAGACTGTATTCCCGGAGATCCCGGCATTGGAAACGCCAATTGTGGGATTCAAATCCCAATTTTTCTGGGCCAGAATCCCGGGATTCTGATTTTGGGATGGGCCTCCCTATGCATGGCAGACAATGAAACCAGGCAAAACTACTCTTTTGGGAGTATCAACTTTTTCTTCTCTTTTTTTCCTGTGTCTACTCGCTTGACTAAAACCCTGTACACACGAGTGAGATGTGTGCTGAGCGATCTAGCACAGAACGCTCAGCACACATCCCGCTGAGGGAGGGGGAGAGGGCTCATTTCATCAAGCGGTGAAATGAGCGATCTAACTAGATTTGGCCAGCATGCAAGCCAAATCTAGAGTCCGTGATAGCGGCGCACGGGGCCGCGCATCGCTATGGACATATACACGGAGAGATTCGTGCTTATTTTCTAAGCAATCTAGTTAGATTGCTTAGAATTTAAGGACGGATCTCTCCATGTGTGCCCCCCTTACGTATTAAACCATTTATTAGGGTTGCAATGGTGTACTTCAAGGAAATGATCATTGATTATAATTTGCTTATCAACATAGATGACCCACATAGCAGACTGAACACATAATTTACATTGACATATAGAACAGTCTATGTGCTGTAGATGCCAGTAAGGTTATTATTGGTCATGACTGCAATAGAGAATACTGCCCACAATTACAGGTAAATTCATGTCACTCACACATCATATTTCCCTGTCTGAGAACATAGTGCGATGCTTTGTGTTAAACAAGAGGAAAAGGTAGTTGTATCCTGTATTGAACACTAAGGTAAAATGTACTATCCTTTTGAGGACCTTTGCCTCATAAGTTTTGCAATGTACTCACTTTTCTTTTCATGGAACCCACCCTGCTGCAAATATATTTCTCTAACGTCCTAGTGGATGCTGGGGACTCCGTCAGGACCATGGGGATTAGCGGCACAAAAATAAAGCTTTAGGATCAGGTGGTGTGCACTGGCTCCTCCCCCTATGACCCTCCTCCAAGCCTCAGTTAGGTTTTTGTGCCCGTCCGAGCAGGGTGCAATCTAGGTGGCTCTCCTAAAGAGCTGCTTAGAAAAAGTTTTTAGGTTTTTTATTTTCAGTGAGTCCTGCTGGCAACAGGCTCACTGCATCGAGGGACTTAGGGGAGAGAAGTCAACTCACCTGCGTGCAGGATGGATTGGCTTCTTAGGCTACTGGACACCATTAGCTCCAGAGGGATCGAACACAGGCCCAGCCATGGAGTCCGGAGCCGCGCCGCCGACCCCCCTTGCAGATGCCGAAGATGGAAGAGGTCCAGAAGCAGGCGGCAGAAGACTTTTCAGTCTTCCTGAGGTAGCGCACAGCACTGCAGCTGTGCGCCATTGTTGTCAGCACACTTCACACAGCGGTTACGGAGGGTGCAGGGCGCTGGGGGGGCGCCCTGGGCAGCAATGTATAATACCTTTTTATGGCTAAAAAATACATCACATATAGCCCTTGAGGCTATATGGATGTATTTAACCCCTGCCAGATCTCACAAACTCCGGAGAAGAGCCCGCCGAAATAGGGGGCGGGGCTTATTCTCCTCAGCACACAGCGCCATTTTCCTGCTCAGCTCCGCTGTGAGGAAGGCTCCCAGGACTCTCCCCTGCACTGCACTACAGAAACAGGGTAAAACAGAGAGGGGGGGCACTTTTTTTGGCGATATTACTATATTTAAGCTGCTATAAGGATACAACACTTATATAGGGTTGTTCCCATATATATTATAGCGCTTGGGTGTGTGCTGGCAAACTCTCCCTCTGTCTCCCCAAAGGGCTAGTGGGGTCCTGTCTTCAATAGAGCATTCCCTGTGTGTCTGCTGTGTGTCGGTACGTGTGTGTCGACATGTATGAGGACGATGTTGGTGTGGAGGCAGAGCAATTGCCGGTAATGGTGATGTCACCCCCCAGGGAGTCAACACCGGAATGGATGGCTTTGTTTATGGAATTACGTGATAATGTCAGCACATTACAAAAATCAGTTGACGACATGAGACGGCCGGAAAACCAGTTAGTACCTGCCCAGGCGTCTCAGACACCGTCAGGGGCTGTAAAACGCCCTTTACCTCAGTCGGTCGACACAGACCCAGACACGGACACTGAATCTAGTGTCGACGGTGAAGAAACAAACGTATTTTCCAGTAGGGTCACACGTTATATGATCACGGCAATGAAGGAGGCTTTGCATATCTCTGATACTACAAGTACCACAAAAAGGGGTATTATGTGGGGGGTGAAAAAACTACCTGTAGTTTTTCCTGAATCAGAGGAATTGAATGATGTATGTGATGAAGCGTGGGTTAACCCAGATAGAAAAGTGCTAATTTCAAAAAAGTTATTGGCATTATACCCTTTCCCGCCAGAGGTTAGGGCGCGCTGGGAAACACCCCCTAAGGTGGATAAGGCGCTCACACGCTTATCAAAACAAGTGGCGTTACCGTCTCCTGATACGGCCGCCCTCAAGGATCCAGCTGATAGGAGGCTGGAAACTACCCTAAAAAGTATATACACACATACTGGTGTTATACTGCGACCAGCCATCGCCTCAGCCTGGATGTGCAGTGCTGGGGTGGTCTGGTCGGATTCCCTGACTGAAAATATTGATACCCTGGATAGGGACAGTATTTTACAGACTTTAGAGCAATTAAAGGATGCTTTTCTTTATATGCGAGATGCTCAGAGGGATATGTGCACTCTGGCATCGAGAGTAAGTGCGATGTCCATATCTGCCAGAAGAAGTTTATGGACACGACAGTGGTCAGGTGATGCGGATTCCAAACGGCATATGGAAGTATTGCCGTATAAAGGGGAGGAATTATTTGGCGTCGGTCTATCGGATTTGGTGGCCACGGCAACTGCCGGGAAATCCACCTTTTTACCTCAGACCCCCTCCCAACAGAAAAAGACACCGTCTTTTCAGCCGCAGTCCTTTCGGTCCTATAAGAAGCGGGCAAAAGGACAGTCATATCTGCCCCGAGGCAGAGGAAAGGGTAAGAGAGGGCAGCAAGCAGCTCCTTCCCAGGAACAGAAGCCCTCCGCGGGTTCTGCAAAGCCCTCAGCATGACGCTGGGGCTTTACAAGCGGACTCAGGAACGGTGGGGGGTCGACTCAAGAATTTCAGCGCGCAGTGGGCTTGCTCACAGGTGGACCCCTGGATCCTGCAGGTAGTATCTCAGGGTTACAGGTTGGAATTCGAGAAGTCTCCCCCTCGCCGGTTCCTAAAGTCTGCTTTGCCAACGTCTCCCTCAGACAGGGCGACGGTATTGGAAGCCATTCACAAGCTGTTTTCTCAGCAGGTGATAGTCAAGGTACCCCTCCTACAACAGGAAAAGGGGTATTACTCCACGCTATTTGTGGTACCGAAGCCGGACGGCTCGGTAAGACCTATTCTAAATCTGAAATCTTTGAACCTGTACATACAAAAATTCAAGTTCAAGATGGAATCACTCAGAGCAGTGATAGCGAATCTGGAAGAAGGGGACTTTATGGTGTCCCTGGACATAAAAGATGCTTACCTGCATGTCCCAATTTGCCCTTCACATCAAGGGTACCTCAGGTTCGTGGTGCAAAACTGTCATTATCAGTTTCAGACGCTGCCGTTTGGATTGTCCACGGCACCTCGGGTCTTTACCAAGGTAATGGCCGAAATGATGATTCTTCTGCGAAGAAGAGGCGTATTAATTATCCCTTACTTGGACGATCTCCTGATAAGGGCAAGGTCCAGAGAACAGCTGGAGGACGGAGTAGCACTAACCCAAGTAGTGCTGCAACAACACGGGTGGATTCTGAATTTTCCAAAATCTCAGTTGACCCCGACAACACGTCTGCTGTTCCTGGGAATGATTCTGGACACGGTTCAGAAAAAGGTGTTTCTTCCGGAGGAGAAAGCCAAGGAGTTATCCGAACTTGTCAGGAACCTCCTAAAACCAGGAAAAGTGTCTGTGCATCAATGCACAAGAGTCCTGGGAAAGATGGTGGCTTCTTACGAAGCAATCCCATTCGGCAGATTCCACGCACGAACTTTTCAGTGGGATCTGCTGGACAAATGGTCCGGATCGCATCTGCAGATGCATCAGCGGATAACCTTATCGCCACGGACAAGGGTGTCTCTTCTGTGGTGGTTGCAGAGTGCTCATCTGTTAGAAGGCCGCAGATTCGGCATACAGGACTGGGTCCTGGTGACCACGGATGCCAGTCTGAGAGGCTGGGGAGCGGTCACACAGGGAAGAAACTTCCAGGGGAGTATGGTCAAGCCTGGAGATGTCTCTTCACATAAATATACTGGAGCTAAGAGCGATTTACAATGCTCTAAGCCTGGCAAAACCCCTGCTTCAGGGTCAGCCGGTGTTGATCCAGTCGGACAACATCACGGCAGTCGCCCACGTAAACAGACAGGGCGGCACAAGAAGCAGGAGAGCAATGGCAGAAGCTGCAAGGATTCTTCGCTGGGCGGAAGATCATGTGATAGCACTGTCAGCAGTGTTCATTCCGGGAGTGGACAACTGGGAAGCAGACTTCCTCAGCAGACACGATCTATACCCGGGAGAGTGGGGACTTCATCCAGAAGTCTTCCACATGATTGTGAACCGTTGGGAAAAACCAAAGGTGGATATGATGGCGTCTCGCCTCAACAAAAAACTGGACAGGTATTGCTCCAGGTCAAGAGACCCTCGGGCAATAGCTGTGGACGCTCTGGTAACACCGTGGGGTTTCCAGTCAGTGTATGTGTTTCCTCCTCTGCCTCTCATACCCAAAGTACTGAGAATTATACGGCAAAGGGGAGTAAGAACGATACTCGTGGCTCCGGATTGGCCAAGAAGAACTTGGTACCCGGAACTTCAGGAGATGCTCACGGAAAATCCGTGGCCTCTACCTCTAAGACGGGACCTGATTCAGCAGGGACCGTGTCTATTCCAAGACTTACCGCGGCTGCGTTTGACGGCGTGGCGGTTGAACACCGAATTCTAAGGGAAAAAGGCATTCCAGAAGAGGTCATTCCTACACTGGTTAAAGCCAGGAAGGAGGTGACTGCACAACATTATCACCGCATTTGGAGAAAATATGTTGCGTGGTGTGAGGCCAGGAAGGCCCCCACGGAGGAATTTCAATTGGGTCGATTCCTACATTTCCTGCAAACAGGATTGTCTATGGGCCTCAAGTTGGGGTCCATTAAGGTTCAAATTTCGGCCCTGTCGATTTTCTTCCAGAAAGAATTGGCTTCAGTTCCTGAAGTCCAGACTTTTGTAAAAGGAGTACTACATATACAGCCCCCGGTTGTGCCCCCAGTGGCTCCGTGGGACCTTAATGTAGTTTTGGATTTTCTCAAATCCCATTGGTTTGAGCCACTCAAATCGGCGGATTTGAAATATCTTACATGGAAAGTAACCATGCTACTGGCCCTGGCTTCAGCCAGGAGAGTGTCAGAATTGGCGGCTTTATCGTATAAAAGCCCATATCTGATTTTCCATTCGGACAGGGCAGAACTGCGGACGCGTCCTCATTTTCTGCCTAAGGTGGTGTCAGCGTTTCACCTGAACCAGCCTATTGTGGTGCCTGCGGCTACTAGCGATTTGGAGGATTCCAAGTTGCTGGACGTTGTCAGGGCATTGAAAATATATATTTCAAGGACGGCTGGAGTCAGAAAATCTGACTCGCTGTTTATACTGTATGCACCCAACAAGCTGGGTGCTCCTGCTTCTAAGCAGACGATTGCTCGTTGGATTTGTAGCACAATTCAACTTGCACATTCTGTGGCAGGCCTGCCACAGCCTAAATCTGTCAAGGCCCATTCCACAAGGAAGGTGGGCTCATCCTGGGCGGCTGCCCGAGGGGTCTCGGCATTACAACTCTGCCGAGCAGCTACGTGGTCGGGGGAGAACACGTTTGTAAAATTCTACAAATTTGATACCCTGGCTAAAGAGGACCTGGAGTTCTCTCATTCGGTGCTGCAGAGTCATCCGCACTCTCCCGCCCGTTTGGGAGCTTTGGTATAATCCCCATGGTCCTGACGGAGTCCCCAGCATCCACTAGGACGTTAGAGAAAATAAGATTTTACTTACCGATAAATCTATTTCTCGTAGTCCGTAGTGGATGCTGGGCGCCCATCCCAAGTGCGGATTGTCTGCAATACTTGTACATAGTTATTGTTACAAAAAAAAAAAATCGGGTTGTTCTTGTTGTGAGCCGTCTGTTCAGAGGCTCCTACGTTGTCATACTGTTAACTGGGTTCAGATCACAAGTTGTACGGTGTGATTGGTGTGGCTGGTATGAGTCTTACCCGGGATTCAAAATCCTTCCTTATTGTGTACGCTCGTCCGGGCACAGTATCCTAACTGAGGCTTGGAGGAGGGTCATAGGGGGAGGAGCCAGTGCACACCACCTGATCCTAAAGCTTTATTTTTGTGCCCTGTCTCCTGCGGAGCCGCTAATCCCCATGGTCCTGACGGAGTCCCCAGCATCCACTACGGACTACGAGAAATAGATTTATCGGTAAGTAAAATCTTATTTTTTCATTCAGTCATTGTGTTATATTGTTTGGTCCTATGCATCAGCCCTATGCTTCCTTTCTCAGTTTGGATAGTAAAATGTATATTTTTTGTCTGCTTTCCAGATGTGAAATGGAGGCTTCTCTTTCTTCTAAAAAATGCAGCCCAGTAAACCAAAGCACACCTCGGTAAGTACATGATTGTTGGTTTTGTTTAACCTTCAACAACCTTATATTCTGGTTTGCTGATGAACAGAATATTCACATTTTACTTAAAGTACACATTGTATGCTGAGTCATTTAATACATATGGGGGATGCAGTTAATTTACCTGCTGTCGGGATTCCGTTGTCGGTCCCCTGACCACTCGGATCCCAACAGCCGGTGAAATGCCACCAGTCGGAATTCCCACTCTGGTGCATATTTGTAACGCTGCAGCTCTTCAGAAAGATATGGAAACCCCTTTTTTCAACTGCTTACCCATTTCTTTATTTCTCTTACGTCCTAGAGGATGCTGGGGACTCCAAAAGGACCATGGGGTATAGACGGGATCCGCAGGAGCTTGGGCACACTAAAAAGACTTAATCTGGGTGTGAACTGGCTCCTCCCTCTATGCCTCTTCTCCAGACCCCAGTTAGACTTTGTGCCCAGGAGTGACTGGATACACACTAGGGGAGCTCTACTGAGTTTCTCTAGAAAAAGACTTTTGTTAGGTTTTTTATTTTCAGGGAGACCTGCTGGCTGCAGGCTCCCTGCAGCGTGGGAGTGAGGGGAGAGAAGCAGACCTACTTCTTCTTAGTTTAAGGGCTCTGCTTTTTGTCAAAGTAAAAATCTATCTTGGGCTATCTAAAATATATATATATTTGGAACGGGCTACTCTCCGTAAAAACAAAAAAACAAGGTATTATTTCTGTGGGTATTGCACAGGAAAACGATTGCTACCACAGTTGGGAAAATTGCTGAGCCCAAAGGTGTCAAAATAGACTCAGCGAAGAGCTGAAACTGCCTTAGCTATAGAAGTTGAAACTTAAAAAAGTAAATAAAAAAAAATTTGCATCATGTTTAATGAATATATGTTTAATGAATATTTACCAATAATGATAAGACCAATAAAGAAGATGCAATTTCTAGACTGTAAAAGTGGTGTAGTGTATTTTGTTTTATACAAATACTCCTATGCTTCCAACAACTTACCTGCAACTTTTCCACTTTTCTTGTAAATTATTGGTTGTTGTTTTCATTTGTAGTGATTAAACGCTGATTCAACAAATTATTGTCAGTACTGTAAAAGCCTGATGCAGAATCAAAGTTGAAATTTAATCAGGCATATGTTTTTCCTAAATTGCCCACACTGTGTGTTGGTTCATATACAGAGTTGGATGCATATTTCATTGTGACTCCCCCTAAGTATAAACGCCGTTTTCTACTAGTCACCAATATCCATTCGCACTTTCATCTTCCCAAAACTAGTTGCAAAACCTAGGTCTCAAAATAGGTGCAGTTTCACTTACACCCAACTCTACATAGCCCTTACTGAAGTTTACCTACTTGAGAATGTCCGTTACAGACCAATTCCATCTCTTCTGTCAAAGATGCAATTACAATGTGTATGACTGTGTTGCCTGTACTTGTGTACACATGCATAGTGCAATTCATAAACTGGTGTGTGTTGTGATGGTGCTGTGGCTCCGGTTGCAGTGCCCTGTTAGCCGCAGCCTGATTGACAGGCTGGTGTTTTGGGGCAGCAACGGGGAGCATTGCTGAAAATGTCTGTGCCGATGCCAGTGGCCCCAGCAGCGTAGTTTTGGCGGACATCCTGAGCAACCTGGGGATTGCTCAGATGCCCATGGTCCGTCCGATGATCGTTATATGGATCCTTTGCTGCATTTTCACAGTGGACCATTTGTTTTGCAAAAGATGCAATCTGTGTCATTACTCAGAACCGCTGCAACCGTAGATGCAGCAATGCTCCATCCTACACCCACTTGGTTCATTATGATTTACTGATGGCCGGGATGTCATCTGTCAGTATACATACAACGGCATCGCGGCCGCCAGTATGCCGTCAGTGTGGCGAGCGCAAAGAGGATTCTTGCGGGCTCGCTGCACTTGCCACAGGTTTTATTCCCAATCTATGCGTGTCGTGCATACCACAAGTACTTTGTAATGTCTATTCTAATTCTATTTTGGTGATGAAATAAATGCTTTCTTTTTTTTCCTCTTTATTTAGATATGATGAGTTTATGAAAGCTGATAAGATCATCAGACCAGCAGATAAGAGTGTGCCAAAAATAAAACACAGAAGAAAAATTAAGGTATTGTTTGAAGTGTGTGTTAAATAAATATTTATTAGGCTTAAGCAAAATTCTAGAATTTTGTTATCTTTGTGAATCAGTAATGTGCATTCTCCGGACATCTATAACAAGAATGCTGATGAAAGACGCATTCTATGGTATAAACATCGGTGCTCCCTTATAATGAACTACTTCCAATACAGTAAGTACACATGAGAGATTGCAGTACAGCTCCTTTGCATTACAGGTAATGGGAAAGCATATTTTTCATGGGCAAGTTGTTCTGGTAGCAACATGAATAGTTTTTTTTCTGCTTGATTATCAGAATGATTGCTACGCTGGAGTACGATTGTGTTTTTCTCCTTCGTCCTAGAGGATGCTGGGGACTCCAGAAGGACCATGGGGTATAGACTGGATCCGCAGGAGACATGGGCACACTATAAGACTTTGAATGGGTGTGAACTGGCTCCTCCCTCTATGCCCCTCCTCCAGACCTCAGTTAGATTCTGTGCCCAGAAGAGACTGGTCACACTATAGGGGAGCTCTAGTGAGTTTCTCTAAAAGACTTTTGTTAGGTTTATTTTTTTCAGGGAGCACTGCTGGCAACAGGCTCCCTGCAGCGTGGGACTGAGGGGAGAGAAGCAGACCTACTTCTGTGAGACTGATAGGCTCTGCTTCTTAGGCTACTGGACACCATTAGCTCCAGAGGGTCAGATCACTTGGGTCGCCTAGCTGCTCGTTCCCGGAGCCGCGCCGCCGTCCCCCTCACAGAGCCAGAAGATTGAAGACAGGTGAGTAACCGAAGCAAAGAAGACATCAGAAGGCGGCAGAAGACTTCAGTCTTCCTGAGGTACCGCGCAGCGGTAGCGCTGCGCGCCATTGCTCCCGCTGACACAGGCACTGCATGGGTGCAGGGGGGGGCGCCCTGGGCTGCAATATAAACCTCTTTTGGGCAATATCTGGCTAAAATAAAGTGCATAGGCACTGTTTTGAAACCCCCGCCAGTATAATTATAGCGGGACCGAAGCGCGCCTTGTAAGGGGTGGGGCTTCCTCCTCAGCTCTGACCAGCGCCATTTTCTCTCCACAGCTTGCTGCAGAGACGCTGCTCCTGGCCCTTCCACTGCTGTCACAAGTAACAGGGTGCTAAAAACGAAGGGGGGGGGGGGGGGGGGGCACATAATTTGGTGATTGGTTGTATTATATTACAAGCGCTTATAGGTCTGGGGCTTTTTGTTTTCAGACCGGTGTGGCGCTGGGTGTGAGCTGGCAAACTCCTTCTCTGTCTCTCTGAAAGGCCTTATTGTGGGTCTATCCCCTTTAGCCCAGTGTGTGTGGGGGTGTCGGTATGTGTGTGTCGACATGGCAGAAACTGAATGCTCTTCCCAGGAGGAGGTTAGTGTGAGAGATGAAAAAATTGAAGGAGTGACTCTGTCGGCACCGCCGACTGCTGATTGGGTTGATATGTGGAATGTGTTGAATAGCAGTGTGGCTTTGTTGCACAAGAGGTTGGACAAATCTGAGTCTCAGAACCAAGTATGGAGGCAGTCCATGGGAGACGTGATACCACTCACTCAGGCCCCCTCGGGGTCCCAAAAGCGTTCATTTACCCAGATAGCAGACACTGATACCGACATGGATTCTGATTCCAGTGTCGACTATAATGTCGCGAAGTCCCTGATACAAGGGTCTGTATGGATAAGGGGAAGAAACCGGAGGTTACGTTCCCTCCCTCTCATGAACTGAATGCCCTTTTTGAAAAAGCCTGGGAAACGCCAGACAAGAGGTGGCACATTCCCAGGAGAATTGCTATGGCATACCTGTTTCCTTCTCAGGATAGGGTTGGGGGGGAGGCAACACCCACGGTAGACAAAGCTCTAGCGCGCTTATCCAAGAAAGTGGCGCTACCATCTCCTGAAATGGCGTCCCTCAAAGATCCTGCAGATCGAAGGCATGAAGCTACCTTGAAATCTATTTGTCACGACAGGTACACTCCTCAGACCGGCTGTCGCTTCGGCGTGGGTGAGTAACGCGATTGCTAAAAAGCCTTGCGCTCTCCCTGCAGGTGCTGCACCAGCATGGTTGGCTCCTAACCTTGCCAAAGTCGCAGTTGATTCCGACAACTCGGCTGTCATTTTTGGGCATGATCCTGGACACGGAACGGCAGAGGATTTTTCTCCCGTTAGAAAAAGCTCAGGAAATCCAGAACATGGTCAAGGAACTTCTGAAACCGCCAAGAGTGTCGATTCATCAATGCACTCGAGTGCTGGGGAAAATGGTTGCGGCCTACAAGGCCATTCCGTTTGGCAGGTTCCATGCAAGAACGTTTCAGTGGGACCTACTGGACAAGTAGTCAGGGTCCCATCTACAGATGCACCGGAAAATAACTCTGTCCCCCAGGACCAGGGTTTCTCTCCTGTGGTGGCTCCAAAGTTCTCACCTTCTACAAGGTTGCAGGTTCGGCATCCAAGATTGGATTCTGGTGACCACGGACGCGAGTCTCCGAGGTTGGGGAGCAGTCACACAGGGATAAAATTTCCAGGGAAAATGGTCAAGCCAGGAAGCTTGTCTGCACATAAACATTCTGGAATTAAGGGCCACCTACAACGGCCTGCTACAAGCGGAACATCTTCTTCGCGACCTGCCCGTCCTGATTCAGTCGGACAATATAACAGCTGTGGCGCACATAAACCGCCAGGGCGGGACGAAGAGCAGAGCGGCGATGGCGGAGGCCACCAGGATCCTTCGCTGTGCGGAAAAGCATGCAAGCACTCTGTCAGCGGTCTTCATTCCAGGCGTGGACAACTGGGAAGCAGACTTCCTCAGCAGACACAATCTCCATCCAGGAGAGTGGGGTCTTCATCAAGTGACAAGTCATTGGGGACTTCCTCAAATAGACATGATGGCGTCGCGCCTCAACAAGAAGCTGCCGACATATTGTTCCAGGTCAAGGGACCCTCAATCAGTAGCGGTAGACGCTCTGGTGACACCGTGGGTGTTTCAGTTGGTCTATGTATTCCCTCCACTTCCACTCATCCCATAGGTGATAAGGATCATAAGAAGAACAAGGGTCCAGGCGATACTCGTTGTTCCAGATTGGCCACGGAGGGCCAGGTATCAGTATCTTCAGGAATTACTCACAGGAGATCCCTGGCCTCTTCCTCTGAGAGAGGATCTGTTACAGCAGGGACCGTGCATGTTCCAGGACTTACCGCGGTTGCGTTTGACGGCATGGCGGTTGAACGCCAAATCCTAGCCAGAAAGGGTATTCCCACTCTACTTAAGGCTAGAAAGGAGGTAACGGCGAAGCATTATCACCGTATTTGGAAAAAATGTGTCTTGGTGTGAATCCAAGAAGGCTCCTATGGAAGAATTTCAGCTGGGTCGGTTCCTCCATTTTTTGCAAGCGGGTGTGGATGCGGGCCTGAAGGTTAGGCTCAATTAAAGTGCAGGTTTCGGCATTATCAATTTTCTTTCAAAGGGAATTGGCTTCGCTTCCAGAAGTACAGACCTTCGTGAAAGGCGTGCTGCACATCCAACCTCCATTTGTGCCCCCAGTGGCACCGTGGGACCATAACGTGGTGTTACAGTTCCTTACGTCACATTGGTTTGAACCTTTACAAAAGGTTGAGTTGAAATTTCTCACTTGGAAAGTGGTCATGCTATTGGCCTTGGCATCCGCAAGGCGGGTGTCCGAATTGGCGGCTTTGTCTCACAAAGCCCCTATTTGATTTTTCATGAGGCTAGAGCGGAGTTGAGAACTCGTCAACAATTTCTACCAAAGGTGGTTTCTTCGTTTCACATGAACCAACCTATTGTGGTGCCTGTGGCTACTGAAGCCTTGGCTGATTCAAAGTCCCTTGATGTGGTCAGGGCTTTAAAAAATTATGTAGCCAGAGGCTCTGTTTGTCCTGTTTGCCAACAAGGTTGGCGCTCCTGCTTCTAAACAGACTATTGCACGCTGGATCTGTAATACGATTCAGCAGGGTCATTCTACGGCTGGATTGCCGTTTTTAACGAAATCGGTGAAGGCCCATTCCACTGGGAAGGTGGGCTCATCCTGGGCGGCTGCCCGGGGCGTCTCGGCATTACAGCTTTGCCGAGCAGCTACTTGGTCAGGGTCAAACACTTTTGCAAAGTTCTACAAGTTTGATACCCTGGCTGATGAGGACCTCATGTTTGCTCAATCGGTGCTGCAGAGTCATCCGCACTCTCCCGCCCGGTTTGGAGCTTTGGTATAAACCCCATGGTCCTTTTGGAGTCCCCAGCATCTTCTAGGACGTATGAGAAAATAGGATTTTAATACCTACCGGTAAATCCTTTTCTCTTAGTCCGTAGAGGATGCTGGGCGCCCGTCCCAGTGCGTACACTATCTGCAGTAATTGTACATAGTTATTGTTTAAGTTACACAAAGGTTGTGTTTGGTAAAGGTCAGGCTGTTGCTGATCTGTTTTGGTTCACACTGTTAACTGGGTTTAGTTGAATGCCATGTTGTATGGTGTGGTGTGAGCTGGTATGTATCTCACCCTTAGTTTAACAAATTCCTTTTCCTCAAAATGTCCGTCGTCTCTGGGCACAGTTCCTATAACTGAGGTCTGGAGGAGGGGCATAGAGGGAGGAGCCAGTTCACACCCATTCAAAGTCTTATAGTGTGCCCATGTCTCATGCGGATCCCGTCTATACCCCATGGTCCTTATGGAGTCCCCAGCATCCTCTACGGACTAAGAGAAAAGGATTTACCGGTAGGTATTAAAATCCTATTTTTTTTTTTTTTTTAGTTTTCAGAATACAAATGTGCTGCTGCAATAAGATTGATTGTTTGACATTACTCTTCACATGCTGTCTTTGTGTATATGGCATATTAGTTTGCATGTAAGGTCCTTAATGATTCCAGCAGGTCAGCCAATATTTTACATATTTTGCATGTTCTTATTGTTATCTTAAAACTACTATGAATTAATACAGGATGTTTCATTTGCTACCGGCCCCAAAGTTTTTCTTATAACTTTTAAAGTAATTGACGTCATTTAGTGAAGTTTTACACGGACATGTCTTGGTCTATGAGAAACATGAGGAAGTCATAGCAAGTATTGAGTGTTCGTCATTAGCATCCAGGCAAGCTTGAACGCGTTGCTCCATGTTATGGAATTTTTAACCAATATATGAAAATCCAGTATATGCGGATTTCTATTGACAAATGTCTGGAACCAGTTACAGTACATGACTCTTCTGTTGGCCAGTAGCTTTTAATTATTGAACAACAGTAACACGAAATGGTCGCAAATCGGCTTATTTTTTGCTGCTCTTTGGCTTGTGGAAATTCCCATCTCCTGCGACAGTTTCCGCAAGGCCAGTAGGCCAGTAGTCTGTTTTTCACTTCTGCACTGTTGTGCCTGGCATTTTCAGATGGCCTTCTGTTGACATTCAATAATGTTGCAGTGGTTTCCAGTTTTTACACCAGATACTGAATGGTGAATTTTGACAGTGGTTTCTAACCTCAAAGCTGCTTAATAAATTGTTTTTGACATGCCTTTATCGACTCTACAGTACACAACACCACTGTCAGAAGCATAAACACCTACTGACGAGGGTGGCAAACAGCTGGCCTTTACTGTGCGCGTGTAGCCTGGATGCTAATGGCAAACACTTCCAACATTTGCTATGACTTCCTCATGTTTTTCATGGACCAAGCTATATGTCCATGTCAAATTTCACTAAATTACGTCTATTACTTTAAAAGTTTATAAGAAATTTTTTAGTGAGTGAAACACCCTGTATGACATGTACTGCTACAGTCCCTTAGTGCTAGTAATTACACATAGCACATTTCAGCTAATTATTGTGGATTTCTCTCAATATGTTTTGCAGAATAAAATTGATACAGATCACAACAGATCCAAGATGGAAAAAGATGAAAACTGCCCCAAACAATGCAGACTCTTCTCAAGACCACTATTCCAGCCTTGTGACCTGGATAATGAATTACCGTTTGATTCTCCAGAAAGTAAAAACTCTGGTCAAGGTCCCCTGAAACCATTAGAAATTACTTCGATTTTGAATGGTCTTCAAGGTACACGTATATACAAATGGTACATTTAAGATCACTGAAGACCCTTTGGGCCTGATTTTTTTCAGACACAAGTGGAAATGCCTCCGTATTTCGCTGATTTGTTCATACTAGAGCATGTATTGTAGAAAGAAATAGTGGACTATGCATACACCGCACAAAGTGTATGCATACTGATGGAATTTCTAAGTGTGTATCCATCCATCCATCCATCCATCCATCCATCCAGCCAGCCAGCCAGCCAGCCAGCACTCTTTCAGTGAAATGGGTGTTTATGGGTGGTATATGGGTAGGCTTACCATACTGTCCCTTTAAACCGGGACAGTAATGAATTACACAGGTTATGTGGCTGTCTGACTTCAAGCCTGCATTTCACCAGGTTTTATTCAGCCACAGAACCTATGTAATTCATTATTCCGGTTTAAAGGGACAGCATGGTAAGGGGCCACATCCATGCGGACACATGGAACTGATCTTAGTTGTGGCCATATAAGCAGACTTCACTTATCTGTAAACGATTTTGCCATAGCCATGCTTTTGTATGATGACTGAAAATCATTCAGATGTTATTAAAAAAGATCAGTGCATAATTGCATAATGTTGCAGTGCATAATGGGTTATAATTTTTTCACATAATGGCAGGATTACCTGCTGGCATGTGTGCTAACCTGCAGAAGCATTCCCAGGGCCCTGGCTGTGCACAGTAGCTTGCAAGACATCATGCGTGCACAAAGGGGTCGGCCAGGTAGCAAGATATAGCGCATCAGCACTAGGCTCATGCGCTGTGGGGGCCTGCAGGGATCTTTGGAGGGGGATTTTTCTCTCCTCTACCCCGATATTGCTTACTGATTCACCTCAATAAGGGACCAAGCAGGAAGAGTTGTGCCAATATAGTATGTTTCCCCTAATGTGCATCAAACCTGCTTCAGTATCAGAAACTTTTTTTCTATGTTGCTATTGTGTCATATGATTTATATTATCCCTATTGTTTAAATTTGATTGCCTTCAAGGCACTCTAGAATTATGGATCTCGATCTCATTTTTGCAGTAGTTCCCACAATAACATTTGGTCTGCACAGAATATCAAATGTATTATTTCTTCTGCAGCAAAAATGTCTACAGTCAATAGGTCTACCACTAATGGCAGACATGCATTAGGTCAACATGGTAAAAAGGTTGACATAGAATAGGTAGACAGTAAGAAAGTTCGACATGGTCAAAATGTCAACATGGAAATTGTCGACACTAAAAAAGTAGACACAATTTTTTGTTGTTTTTTGGGGTGTTTTATCACTTTTCTTCCACAGACAAGCCCCATTAGTATACCACATCCCCTCATATGGCTCGCTTCGCCATGCTTCTGGTTACTATTCCCAATCGTAGTCCACGTGGATGGTAAAGCATGGGAAAGTTGAAAAACATTTTTAAAAACTTGTGTCAACCATGTGTGTGTCTACCATTGTCATGTTGACCTTTTGACCCTATTGACCTTTTGAACTGTCTACCTTTTGCATGTCGATCTTTTGACCCTGTTCACCTAATACATGTCTACCATTAGTGGTCGACCTATTGACTGTGTAGACCTTTTTAGTGTAGATCTGTAGAACTGTAGAGTGGATACCAGTTAAGATGAAGTGGTCAAATGTAGATTGGCACTTTTTGAACACGTGTAATTGTCACATTAAAGTCCAGCATCCTATCACTTAAAATCCAGGATTCCTTAACATTACCAGCCACAGTTAAATTAACATTATGCACATCTCTTAAAAGTTTAAATAAAGAATTTGGACATAGCACACACCATTACATTAAAGGTATATCTTCATTGTATTTTAGCAAGTTAAGCCTTCTTTAGATTTTAAACATTTGGTTTATAAGCATTCCCACACCTGTCATATGTATCACACAAGCTTTATTAACGCAATATAAATAGGAATTAATTGTTTTTTCCCCGTTACTTATATACATTGGTCAGCTTGCAATTCATAAATGGTTTCAAAAATTCTGTTTACAGCTACTGAAAATTCTGCAGATGAAAGTGAAACAGATCAAAGTTGCCAGAATTTGAATAAAGTTGAAAGAGACTTTAATATGAGTCATATTAAGAGTGACGTGACTTCTACAGCAGAAGGAAAACTTGTTCCAGGAATGGAAGAAAACTTTTTTAGCTTGAAAGATAAAAAAAGAGATACAAAACACTCTGTGAAACAGGAGTCTTCAGATGATACAGACTCTGAATTGGAGACTCCAAGGAGAAAGAAGTTTGTAAAAGACTTTGTAGATAAGGTAGCCAAATCACAGTTTAAGTGTGGTAAGAGAAAACTCATAGATTGTGGCAAGGCTTTAACGTCCAGTGTAAAAGATGAAAGTACAAAGTGCAAAGAGACACTTGATCGATTTGATGTTGATACCATGACCTCCTCTGATGATGAGGAACATCCCAAACCAAAATCTTCACTAACTAAAAAATGTAGTAGTTTGGATGACAAGAAGAAAGCTTTGCGTGCTCCCAGTTTCTATACAAGTTTACCAGATGTACATGATAAAAAAACAAAGACCCTGAATTATTCTGAAGAAAGGCCCAAAGCCAAAGATCACAAAGATGTTTGGTCAAGCATTCAAGGACAGTGGCCTAAAAAGACATTAAAAGAACTTTTCTCTGATTCTGATACAGAGGGAGCTGCATCTCCACCTCACATGCATCTAGATGATGGTTCTCCTGATTCAGCTGTTCGGCCAATGAATGATGAAACTAGAGATTTGTCAGCAGAATTTCTCAAACCGATAACTGATGCAATTGAATTGAAACCAGTTGATGAAAAAACAGTTGAATTTGGTGAGAGAAAAGAGTTCCCCAGTAGTGGCAGCAATTCTGTTCTGAATACACCTCCCACAACACCAGAGTCCACTTCATTTTTAAGTGAGTATAGGAGGCCGCAATCAACACTTGAGAGTTTGGAAAATGTGGAACCAAATCGGGAAGAAGTTGAAAGTATGAAGAGTGAGACAAATAGCACAATTGAAGTGGATAGTGTTACTTGTGAACTACAAGACCTCCAGTTTGAAGGAAATCTTTCTCCTACAGGATTTGATGCTAGCATCAGTTCCAGTAGTAGTAACCACCTGGAAACTGAGAGTAAAGATAAAGGTAAGTGATTACTGAAAGTTTGCTGATGTCAGATAGATGAAGCTTTTTTTTTTGGGGGGGGGGGGGGGTGGCGGTCAGATGTGTATGTGGAGGGAACACATTTAGGAATAAAGCAGTGCACAGTACAAGCAATGTTAGACAGACAATTCTAAAGATTTTATCTAGCAACACAGAATGTAGAATATCTGAACTCTATAAATCTATATTTTTTTTTTCGATATTGTAGCGAAAAGAAATATTTACGAACCAATTTCTGCATTACACAATTTATTATTGTCCCACAGTGGTGTTTGTCGTTTTTATTTCATCTTCTCATTACAGGTCAGAAAAGACATTTAGATGATGATGGTGACCATTTTGAAAACTGCACAGTGAAAAAAGTAAAGCGAAACCACAAATCATCTGTGAATCACAAGAGGAAAACTAGTAAGTGTTTAAGTCTAAATAAAAGGATATATATATATATATTTTTTTAGTATTTTGTGAAATACAATAGGCAAAAAGACATGAGAAAATACTGTATTAGTAGGTTTTCTGGTCTATAGAAATAATACTGGTTTTGATCAATCATGACCAAAATCTGAAGGTCTGAGCTTGTTAGAGGTTTATGGTTAATAACTAAATATAATTTACATTCTAATTATTTGTAATAAATTATATTTTGTACATTCTTTTACAAACATATTCATTTACACATCGTTTAAATAGTTTACATAATTGGAAACATCCATCTGATCTTGAGTTACTTGAAAGACCAAGGGCCTGATTCTGAGTTGGGAAATTAAGAGCATGTACAGTGCATCCGGAAAGTATTCACAGCGCTTCACTTTTTCCACATTTTGTTATGTTACAGCCTTATTCCAAAATGGAATAAATTCATTTTTTCCCCTCAAAATTCTACACACGATACCCCATAATGACAATGTGAAAAAGTTATTTTTTTTTAGGTTTTTGCAAATTTATTAAAAATAAAAAAATAAAAAATCACATGTACATAAGTATTCACAGCCTTTGCTCAATACTTTGTTGATGCACCTTTGGCAGCAATTACAGCCTCAAGTCTTTTTGAATATGATGCCGCAAGCTTGGCACACCTACATTATCTTAGGGCAGTTTCGCCCATTCACCTTTGCAGCACCTCTCAAGCTCCATCAGGTTGGATGGGAAGCGTCGGTGCACAGCCATTTTCATATATCTCCAGAGATGTTCAATCTCTTTCAAGTCTGGGCTCTGGCTGTGCCACTCAAGGACATTCACAGAGTTGTCCTGAAGCCACTCCTTTGATATCTTGGCTTTGTGCTTAGGGTCGTTGTCCTGCTGAAAGATGAACTGTCGCCCCAGTCTGAGGTCAAGAACGCTCTGAAGCAGGTTTTCATCCAGGATGTGTCTGTACGTTGCAACATTCATCTTTCCCTCTATCCTGGCTAGTCTCCCAGTTCCTGCTGCTGAAAAACATCCCCACAGCATGATGCTGCCACCACCATGCTTCACTGTAGGGATGGTATTGGCCTGGTGATGAGCGGTGGCTGGTTTTCTCCAAACATAACGCCTGGCATTCACGCCAAAGAGTTCAATCTTTGTTTCATCAGACCAGAGAGTTTTGTTTCTCATGGTCTGAGAGTCCTTCAGGTGCATTTTGGCAAACTCCAGGCAGGCTGCCATGTGCTTTTTATTAAGGAGTGGCTTCCGTCTGGCCACTCTACCATACTGGCCGGATTGGTGGATTGCTGCAGAGATGGTTGTCCTTCTGGAAGGTTCTCCTCTCTCCACAGAGGAGCTCTGACAGAGTGACCATCGGGTTCTTTGTCACCTCCCTGACTAGGGCACTTCTCCCCTGATTGCTCAGTTTAGACAGCCGGCCAGCTCTAGGAAGAGTCCTGGTGGTTCCGAACTTCTTCCATTTACGGATGATGGAGGCCACTGTGCTCATTGGGACCTTCTAAGCAGCAGATTTTTTTCTGTACCCTTCCCCAGATTTGTGCCTCAAGACAATCCTGTCTCGGAGGTCTACAGATAATTCCTTTGACTTCATGCTTGGTTTGTGCTCAGACATGCACTCTCAAGTGTGGGACCTTATATAGACAGGTGTGTGCCTTTCCAAATCATGTCCAATAAACTGAATTTTCCACAAGTCGACTCTAATTAAGCTGTAGGAAGATCTCAAGGATGATCAGTGGAAACAGAATGCACCTGAGCTCAATTTTGAGTTTCATGGCAAAGGCTTATGTACATGTGATTTCTTAGATTTTTGTTTTTAATAAATTTTTAAAAATCTCAAACTGTTCATGTTGTCATGATGGGGTATTGTGTGTAGAATTTTGAGGGGAAAATTAATTTATTCCTTTTTGAATAAGGCTGTAACATAACAAAATGTGAAAAAAGTGAAGCGCTGTGACTACTTTCCGGATGAACTGTAACTGCACCTGGACAAACCATGTTGAACTGCAAGAGATAGATAGGTACGTACGTACGTACGTACGTACGTACGTACGTACATACATACATACATACATACATACATACATACATACATAAATAATAATACAGTACTGTGCAAAAGTTTTAGGCAGGTGTGAATGAACAGAATTGAAATCTAAATCAAATGAATATTTGCTGAGACCACCCTTTTTCCTTAAAAACAGAAATCAATTTTTCTAGGTACACTTGCACACAGTTTTTGAAGGACTCAGCAGGGAGGTTGTTCCAAACATCTTGGAGAATGAACCACAATTCTTATGTAGATGTAGGCTTGCTGAAATCCTTCTGTTGCTTCATGTATTCCCTGACAGACTCTATGTTGGTCAGGGCTCTGTTGGGGATATATTCCAGGACTCCTTTTCCTTCATTACGCTGAAGATAGTTTCTAATGACATTAGCTGTATGTACCTAGAAAAATTGATGCTGTATGTACCTAGAATTGATGTTGTTTTGAAGACAAAAGGTGGTCACAGCAAATATTGATTTGCTTTAGAGCTCTCTTCTGTTTATCCACTTTGTATTTTATTAATTGATAAAAATAAACTATTATTTAACACTTCTATTTTTCAATGCATTCTTACTTTGCAGCATTTTTTCCACATCTGCCTAAAACTTTTGCACAGTACTGTACATTTTTTTTTTCTTTTGCTTACAGGGTAAATTCTGGCTGCCTTTGCATGTGACCCATAAACACTGCAAAGCTGTATTTTTAAGATTTCGGTTTGGACACGCTGCTCTCAAATCTAAATTTCTCTGCATGTTTTAAATCTGACTTATAAGCCCTACACACTGGCCGAGCTGCCCGACGGCGGATACGGCTGACGGGCGACCCGGCGGCGTCGGGGCAGTGACGGGGGGAGTGAAGTTTCTTCACTCCCCCCTTCACCCGGCTGCATTGAAGTGCAGGCAAATATGGACGAGATCATCCATATTGGCCTGCATGTACAGCTGACGGGGGACCAGCGCTGAACGATCGCTGGGCTGCGCATCGTTCATCGCTGCTGCCGCCACACTGCACGATATGAACGTTATCTCGTTCATTAATGAACGAGATCGTTCATATCGTGCAGTCATGTCGGCCAGTGTGTAGGGCCCTTTAGAGGAGTAATCCACTGCACTGGAGATGTTTTCTTTTTTTTTGCATATAAATCATCTGGCCTTTCATTTGTTTACTTATTTAATATCTTAGTGATTTCTTCTTAATCTCAATTTATTACTTTGTAACACCTTGATTGATACTTTTTTGCAACATTATGTAGTTTGCTAAATAAAAATAGATTTTACCTATAATTTGGATTAGCAGCCTCGTTATGTACATATAATAACTAATAGATAAAATCCAGAGGGGGTTATTAAAATATTACAACTATATTCCGTTTACTTATTACCCATGAGAGGTATCTCTTTTAAGAGCTTCTTAGAGGAGAAATATCATTAATTATATTACAGTTGCTGTGAAATTAGGGAAACTACACAATTAGCGGTCATCTCCTGTGAAGTCATCCGTTATATTCAAACATAAGAAGTACAAAATACATCTATAAATATTAGAGCACACAGACACCAAGAGGACAAGTTTTAATCACAGTCGTTCTCTTACACAAATATTGCTCGTTTTCTTTCAGCAAGGCTGGTGGAACACTGGACCATGGGCATTGTAAATTGGTGTTGGAGACGGAACTTACTGTGACTGCAGCTTTAAATCCTAAGCTCCTCCCCCCTGCAACACCATAGTGCCAGTGTTGTTTATGTGCCTACGAAGTAGGGCACATTTTAGGGGGCTGCTATGCCATGCATGGCAGGGTGCATCACAAGAAATAAAGTGATATTTTAAAAGTGTTTAATGAGAGAGGTTAATTAAAGATAAAAAAAAAATAGGGATAACATACAAAGTAAATTTTAATTTACAAAAACTACTATCATTTGCCCTGAACTTTTTATTTCAGAATTACAGTTTTACCTTAAATATGAATGTAAAACCTAGCAACAAACACAAGGTTTGAAATCCCTCTTGTGTGGTAGGATATCTACTGTATATGTAAGGTGTTAAGTCTAAAGATAGAAGCAGGTCAGTCTCATCGTTAGTAGTAATATTGGATTATATATGAGAGTAAATGTAGAGAGATTATTCTTATGAGATGATTTACACTTCAGCAATAAAATTCTATTTGGAAATGCTCCAGGTCTATAATTGCAGTAGTAAGTGGATGTCTGTGTTATGTTCACTTATGTTGTCTTGTTACGCTACTTTTTGTTATTGTGCCAAATTTGTGGCTGGGAGGTAATTATGAATTCCCACCTTTTTATAAAGTCTTTTCTTTATTAATTTGTTAGTTTGTATACTGCTATTATTTGGCTTTAGGGCTCTTCATGTGATTATAGATGTGGGCAATGAAATGGCAGTGCCCTCACCCCTACAAGGATGTTGTAAAGAGGAGGTTTCTAGTAATCTAATGTCACTCTGCTGATCCGCCATCTGGGAATCTCCAGTCTTCTGACTGAGAAGCTGGGACGTTCCACTCTCTGTGATCGATCCATTTCACATGTTTTTTGGCTACATTATCTGAAAACATTGCTCATATATAAAATTCTACAAGTTAGAGGCACTGTCTTGATTTTGAGCGATTTTGCTACTAGATTTAAAGCAGCAATAATTTAAAAGTATTTTATTGCTGCTTAAATCTAGTTTCTAAATCTCACAAATCACAGGGAATTACATTTGAGCCATTGAATGGTGTGTGAAACATGCACGTGATTGTACAGTTAAAGGAAACTGCTATAAAATGGCTTTGCAGTGTGTCTGCATGAGTAATATATGTTAACTTTACTTACTGTGTTCTTCATATTTAGCATCTCTGTAATATGAAACTTGTGACGTTTGGTTATAACTGCATCTGTTTCTTTCCCCTATATAGCTAATACCAGTGATAGTGAGGAGCTTTCTGGTGGTGAGAGCCTTTCAAAGCTTCAGTCTTCACAGTCGTATTCTGGTGTAACATCAAAACATACCAAAATGTTGTCTGGAATGTCGTCTCCGGGAAAATATGTGAAAAGCAAAGAGAGAGAGTCATTTCAGAAGGAATATAATGATCGGTTACCTAAAGTGTATGAGTGGAGTTTTCAACTGTGTAGGTTTCCCCCAAGCTTCATTTAACTATGTATTTTAATTTTGGCTTAATTTGAGTAGTCTATTGTATTAAAATAGTATTGATGTGATCCAATACTACAGCCAATAAAAAATTGTCCTAAAGACCTCAAATGACTATTGTACTGTAACGGCTTAAGGGGGCATACACACGGGGCGACTCGTGCCTGTGTGCTAAGCGATCTAGGTTAGCACAGATCGCTCAGCGCACACTGTTATACACACAGCGATGTGTGCTAAGCAGTGTTCTTTATGCACATGCTAGGCTATCTAACTAGATCTTGCCTGCATGTGCTAAAGATCTGAGCGGGTGATGGCGAAGCGCGGAACCGCGCATCGCTACGGGGTATACACATGGAGCGATCCGTGCTTAATTTCTAAGCGATCTACACAGAATGCTTAGAAAATAGGCAAAAATCACCCCGTTTGTATGCCCCATAAGACCCTTTTCCCAGTATCAACCACAATTAGACATTCCTTACACTTGGAGCGTGTAGTGCCTGGAGAATTTTGAGCACAGCTTGTGGGAAGTTTTAGGATACTTACTGAACAGGCTCTTTAAAATTGTCCAATCAAAATTCTGGAAATACTGCAGCCTATAGAATAATTTTAGTGTGGGTGTGCCAGCTATAAACACTTCCCTCATCCCTTTTTTTATTTTAATTAAAGGAGGGTTTTGCTTTGAAATATTAATGAGACTGAAGTTCTCATTTTTATGATTTTGTACCTCCTACTTGTCTTCATCTAATTTCATCTATGAGACGTGTGTGTGTGTGTGTGTGTGTGTGTGTGTGTGTGTGTATGTATGTGTATGTATATGTGTATATATATATATATATATATATATATATATATATACATACACATACATGTTTGTGTGTATGTGTGAGAGAGAGAGTATGTGTGTGTCAGGCATATTAGTCGTCATCCCCCCTCTTCCCCCAGAGAGGCCATGGAATGGGGAAAATGATTTATAGAAGGAGAGGTAGGATAAATTATGCATGCTTAAAAGGTGCTTAACTTACTATTTAAAGAGAAATAAACATTCTGTGTCAGACTGCTGCTTTAAATCTTACCAATCGGTATGTGGTAAAAATTTGAAATCTTTCTGATTGCATTTGCAGCGGACCTTGAAAATATGACAAGTGTAGAACGCATTACATTTCTTCAGGAAAAACTTCAAGAACTTCGGAAACACTACCTTTCATTAAAATCCGAAGTAGCTTCCATTGATAGACGAAAGAAACATTCTAAGAAGAAGGAAAGGGAAAGTAAGTTTACTTTTTATTTATTAGAATATATTTAATTTTCTACTAACCTCTTGCTATGTTTTGCTGAGCATTAGTTGTTCCAATATAATCCATACCACTTCTACTTCTCTTTAATCTAACTTACACTAGATACAGAGCTTCAAAAATGACTTTGCTTAAAGGATTAAGAAATCAGTTTGGCTCTAACTAGAACTAAATCAATAAGCGGATATCTTGACAGAACTAGTACTATATAAAGCTGGGTACATACTGGCGCACCGGGGATCCGTTTCGTTCTGACATAGGAATGAATCCCAATCAGCCGGAATTGCCCCTACACACTGGGGTGACTTTTTAATGAAGGACCTTCTACATTAACATAACACAGGACGCTAGCGACGGACACTTGGTTTAATGTGCAGCACATCAAACCAAGTGTCTGTCGCATATGACCTTGGGGGTGTGCAGTCCTGATTACACACTGAGCAATGTAAGTAATATGTCGCTTCAAAACAGCGTTTTGAAGCGACATCCCTCCAGTGTGTACCCAGCTTAAGTATTGGTATTTTATTCTGCAACTAGTATTACTGATTTGTGTAAACAGTCTTTTTCACAGGGAGTTCCCATAATATCTTTCAGCGTGAGCACTGTGAAAAATGAATTCTGAACCTTTATCTTGAACCAGTAATTAGTTTGCTGAATACAAACAGTATGGTATCTGGAGGATAGATTTGCAGTGTATTGGTCGACAGTTAATACTTTGACATGCATTAGGTTGTCAGATGAAAGGAAGACAGTGCTTAAGGTCAACAGGTACTGTTCAAACAGCCAACAAGTTCAAAAAGTTGACATGACAATGGTCGACACACAAATTGTTATAGTGTGATTTAAGGGGGGGTTTCACGTTTTCTTAACATTTGTTTGATTTACTATCCACATGGACATCTATGGGGAATAGTAACCGAAGCATGTGTATACATTTGCACTGATGGTGGTCACATAACATGAAATAGACAGGATTTGGCACAAGAAACATGTTAACCTTTTTACCCTGGCGACCTAATTCCTGTCAACCATTTGATGTCAGTCTATTGACTGTTGACCTTAAAAATGCCAATAATTGATCCACACCCAGAAATGTTGTTTGCACTAGCATAATCCTCATATAAGTGAATATATTGTGTAATGCATGTATTGAGTCATTCAGTAGTGAAATAATGACACAAAAATACCAGTTTTTGCCATACTTCTGCCCCAAGTTCTAGTACCTCTACCAACTGGGAGCTGTTACGATGACAAATCTCATATTAATAAAATTCTGATGTCGTGCTGAGAGGCGACATTATGTAACTGGCATACACTGAAACTGCCAATATTCAGTCTTTTGTGCACAGCAGTACTTTCTGAATTAACGGATTTTAGGGAATCATTTGTAGCGTTTTAGATTATTTTCATTTAAAAAAAATTGTATACCAGTTTCCTTTATTCAAATGTATTATTGTTAACAGGTGCAGTTCTGTCCACTATGTCTTCATCACCATCCTCAAGTTCCATCACTGCAGCTGTTATGTTGACGTTATCAGAGCCATCACTGTCAACCTCAACACAAAATGCAATGGCAGTTGAGTGCAGGTGACAGAGGGACTTCTCTATGCACGCTGAACTTACTACAACTTGTTGAGGCCATGGACTTATTTTTATACTGCACAGCAACGCAAGAACAGACAGGCACTATTTTCTATTGCATTTTTGATGTGTTGTCCATGCACTTAAGTGCACTTTTTATAAAGTAGAAGTAAACTGCTTTTCTTCAAGCAATAACTGTTTCCAACTAGTCTGGGAGTTCTGTTTTTGCTCCTGATGCCTTCCACTGTGGGAGCAGGAGGCTATTACTGCAGGTTATTTGAAGGTTATGCAGTAAATATATTAAGGGTCCTTTACAAAGTGCGGTGCAAGCAAATTGTCAAACAGTTGTGTACGTGAACAGATGATGATAACGTTGCATTTGCGTGCATAATGGATTCTGTTGCATCGAACACACCAATAGCTGCACTCACACACTGAACTAGGATGTTTGATGGGTGCTATTATTTACTGCAAGGGCAATGCTTGTGCTCAGAGTGTAAAAGGTTGTTCCAAAGTATGTTCTTTCCGTTCTGCACAGCACAAACTGGGTCATTTGAGATGTCAGTTATACTCTTTCTTTTCCATAATTCCACACGAGGATATACTATAGAAATACAGAAACAGTGTAAATTGATACATTTTCTTCTTCCTCATTTTTAATAAAATAATCATTTAACATAGACCACTATAATAGTCACAATAAATGGCAGGCGTTGGGTAATTGTGAACGAGACAGGGTAGTGCTCCAGTTTACTGAAGTATAAAACTGTGACTACACATTGACATAGAAATATTTAAGCTGCACCATAGACTGAAGAGTGCTGCACTTAGTAAATGACCCTAATTGTGTTGTGTTGTGTTCTTTCGTTTTTGTTTTATATATTACTCTATAACAGAAGCTGTTGGATTTAAATTGTCATTTCTTTGTTGGTTAACAAAAACAAACAAGCTTTCATATTTGCAGATGTCATTTGGTTGACTTTAACTAAAGCACAGATTGATTGATTGGTTTTAAGATTAGTAATACAATTTGTGTCCTACTCTCTTGATGAAACTCAACTCATGTTTACATATTGTATGAGCTGAAGCAGTTTTTTAGTGTGTGTTACAAATTTAAGTTTCTACATGTGGCTTTCATAACATGTAGTGCAAATATCCATATTCAGTATATAAACATGATTGCTTTTTTGTGAGAAAAACGTGATGGGTTACAGTGCTGTACAGAGGTTTATACCATAATAGTAGACATGCTGTCTGCGTTACAATTCTTTTTAATGCCTTTGATTTTAAACTCTAAACAAAAACAAAACAAAAAATTGACTTTTTACAGGTTTTTTTTTTTTTTACACAAAAAATAACTAAAAATTATTTGTGGAAGAAAATGCCTGCGTATATGATAGACCTTTCGGATAGAATATTTGATAAATGTTAAAATGGCTACCCCCATGTAATTTGTGACTTTGGCAGGCATTTGAGTAGTACATTGCTTGGAATTATAATTAAAGCTATTAAATTAATTGCAGTGTTAATACAGAATAACCATTATATTATTTTATGGTTTTAATTATGACTATAACAATGCATCTTCAAATTAAGTTGGTATGTTATTTTTCTTTTCACATTGTAGTAAAATGTTTGTTTTTTCTAGACATTTTAGTGTTGGCCTTTTACATTTGTTCCTTTTTTTTTAAGACATGTTTCATTTTCAAAAACTGATTTGGTTGGACCATAAGTGTTTTGGCTAAATGCTATTTAGCTTATCACAAGGCATACAATATTTATTGAGTCCTATAGGTGGTGAACAATGTATTATATTGTAAAAAAAAATGTAAGAATAAGCCTGTGAAATAAAATGCCATAGTTTGTGAATATATTTCTTTCATTTCACTTGTTTTACATTTCTGAAACATCTGTTTATTAAAATATGTCAGAGTGTGAAGGAAAGCTTAAGTTAGAAATCCAACCACTCACACACTTTCTCTGCAATACAGTCCTACACTAAGAACTGCAAAGTAAAGCGTTAACTAAAGTGAAGTAATGAGTTGGTAGTTATCCATGTACATTTGTTCAGTGCCCTTTACTGTCAGTTGCCACGGAACCTACCTGAGACTGTTTTAGCTGGGGAATACTATATGGGCAGAGTAAAGCTAACACTTTTATGTTGATTTTCTCCATGCACTGAAACTGACAGGCAGACAATAAAAATACCAAGTATTGACAGAATCTAAGATCTGGTTGCTTAAGCTGTAATATAAATCTTTATTGTCACAGGCCTCATTTGTTAATGTTAAAATATTTCTTTGTGAACTGATTAATCAAGGAAAGTTAAGACTAAAAATTTTACTTTGTATTTTAATAGAACAAAGTATGTTGTACTTTAGTTTTCTTTAATTATTCTAATAGTGTCCATCAAATTAAATTTAGACAAATCAGTTATGCAATATAAAAGAAAAAACTCATATAACTGAAGTGAAACGAACATGAAAGTATGATATAAATATGTTACAGGTAGTGAACCTAAGTCAGAGGTGCTCGTAGTTCCTGCGAAGATGCGTTTTCATTTGTAGTGGACTTACAAAGCTAATGCCATCTTGTGCACAGAGACGCCAACTTCCGGCATCTCAAATCCGCCACTGGTGGACCTAACCGGAACACTTGGCACATATCAGTCAGACCATCACACTTCTGTGCAGTGGAAACAAATTGCTCCACTGCGTCTGACATTGCATGCACCTTTGTATCTGGCCCAGTGTTACATAGATATAGAAATATAGTTGTGTGTGACTAAATTAATGCCATTCTCTCTACTACTGAAATAGAGCCACTGCACAATAGTAGGTTCTGTACCTACTAAAAACTACTAATATAAAGATAGGGAGCACTAAACTGAGACAGTATAATACTCAGGTTAATTTAATAAACCACAAATGGCACAAAATAGCAATATAACAAATAAAACATTCAAAATGATAAATAACACATACATAAAGTGAACTGGCCATAAACTCCAAAGTAGAATCTGGGAACTAATTCCCGCCAAACGTACGATTTGCTGTTACCTCATGACAGGTCACGAGTAGTCCAAACACCTACTGAAGTATCAGAGACTCCAGATTCTACTCACGGGGACTGGTGTTCCTATGCAACAGATCTGCAGATGCTCATGCTACATTATACAACTAAGGAGAGAAGCATCTCTCCTGCTAATCCTTAATGAGCTGGAACTTCTGTATTATCCCCATTAAAGAACATTTGCTACTGACATTTGCTATTTGCTTTTTATTTCATAATGTTATAGATATTTTCTAAAATGTTTTTATTTAGAAAAATTAGTAGATTAAGGGTGGAATTCAGTTAGCCCTGGTAAAGTACGACAGGCTAATTGATGCCCTGAGGCTATCTAATTAGCCCCGAAGCCAGGAGTTCTCAGGATTTTTTTTCACCTGCCTCAGTGGGTAGAAAATAATCTGTTAACTAGCGGGTGCCATGACCCTGTTATCGCACAATTCCATGAACCGTTCCAGGATTCATAAATCAGACTACCTCCATTTTTCTCACTTGGTAATTTAACACTGGTAATTGAATTCTTCCCTAAGTGTTAAAACATTCCTTCTAGCCAAACCCATCTGTTCTTCTGGTTTGAGACAGATTAAGGTTAAGGTTACCGAACCAGATATAATAATTATTGATATTTATTATCCTTTTTTTATATGGCCCTACAAAGATTTTGCAGGACCTTACAAAGTACATAAGCAGAAACAGTGCAAATAAAACAAGAAAAAAAAGAATGGAATACACTTACAGTACAAAACATTGCAGAACATGGGATACAAGCTACATAAACATTGTTTCATATGCAGTAATACCCACAAAAGTAGCGCCTGCTGTTATGCCCAAAGGTATGGTGCCGAGGGAAGGAGACGATGCCGAGGCGTAAATACAGGAGACAATGGAGACAGTTCTCCTCCAGGCGCCCTAATCTCCATTGCACCATTTTTTGCTTTATGCACTACAAATCAGGTAAGCATGCAGTCCAAGGGGCAAGTGCTGTGGTCCTCCCTCTCCCAGGGCCCCCACCCCAGAGTCCGGTCCCAGCCTAGAGAGAGTACTGTAGCAAGGAAACAGCACCAATGTATAGTACGTAATAAAAGGCAGGTAGAGGCTGTAATGCATGGCCCCTCCCTCCTTTCTTGGCTCTTTCCCCTCATACACGCGGGATCTGCTGCCTCGGTTGTTGCTGTGGGAGCAGCAAATATCAAGAACAGAAGGCCCTGATCAGCAACAGGTAGTATTTGTGTGCCTAGAAGTTGCTAGTTAATTGGGGGAGTGTTTGTCTAGGTGGTGCTTGTAGGGTTGGGAGTAAAGGGGAGGTGGGATGAATGTCTGGGTGCTGCAGTGGAGTTGGCAAGTGTATGAGTGTAACTGGGATTGGGGTATTGATTGTGAATGTGAGTGGAAGGGGGCATCAACAACTATCTCTCCTCCAGGCTTCTGGTATCATCTTACGCCCCTGCAATGGTAGTGTAAGTGAGGGAAGGAAAAGCACATGAGGAAAGAGATCCCTGTTCATGAGAGCTTACATGTGTCCAGTTTTGCTAAATCACTATTGTTTGAGCACAGTCCATTGTACCATTATTAGGGTTCTTGAATTGGTAAAAATAGCATACACATACAGTCTCCAGCCCACTTCTTGCAAGAGCAGTCAACATCACGACCACCTGCGTTTTTGCTAGCCCCATCCCTGGTACAGGAGATCCAACTGAAATATTTCAGATCTCTACATACACTTACACTATAGTTCAAAAGTTTTAGAATACCCCCATGTTTCCAGTTTATATTGAAATTTAAACAATTCAAGTCCAGTAAATAAAACATTCAAGGGAAAGAGAAAACTGGATAGATACAAATGTTATAAAATATTTTTTTTATATCCAGCACAATATATTTTTACTAGGTTTCATCTCACTGATAGTATTACACCAAGAACGTTATTTTGATTTTTTATTCACTATTAGTTGGAGCTAATACTTACAGTATGCGCTATTGCTTTTTCATCCACTAGGGGGCACAGGATTCATTACACTGGGTATAGGCTGGATAGGGAGCGAGACATGCACCAAATAGTTAAGGGCCCCATACACTACAGCGACATGTCGGACCCTCATGTCGCATAAGATTTCCCTTGAACCGCCCGGCAGCCTCCCAGGCAGCAGGATCGTATGCATACGATGTATCTTATGCGATCCCAGTCATGCCTGCGGGAACCGACATATCACGAGTGCAGCACTAACGATCTAGGGGCTCCGATCCGATGCTCACTGGACCACGCATCGTATCGGTTCCGGTATGAATGGTCGACCATGTTATGGTCGACGGTCATTAGGTCGACTACTATTGGTTGACATTGACATGGTCGACGTGGAGACATGGTCAACTCATGAAAATGGTCGACATGGATTTTTGAACTGTTTTTTGGTGTCATTTCTTCCATAACATGACAAGGAACCCCAATTAGTGTACCGCATCCCCTTGCATGGTTAGCTATGCTGCGGGCAAGGTGCCCCGCTCCGCTGCGCTCGGCACAGGTTACCGTTCCCAATCGTAGTCCACGTGGATGGTAAAGAATGAAAAATGTAAATATCCATATTTCTCTGACGTCCTAGTGGATGCTGGGCACTCCGTAAGGACCATGGGGAATAGCGGCTCCGCAGGAGACAGGGCACATCTAAAGAAAGCTTTAGGATCACCTGGTGTGCACTGGCTCCTCCCCCTATGACCCTCCTCCAAGCCTCAGTTAGATTTTCTGTGCCCGACGAGAAGGGTGCACACTAGGGGCTCTCCTGAGCTCTTTGTGAAAGTTTTAGTTTAGGTTTATTATTTTCAGTGAGACCTGCTGGCAACAGGCTCACTGCATCGAGGGACTAAGGGGAGAAGAAGCGAACTCACCTGCGTGCAGAGTGGATTGGGCTTCTTAGGCTACTGGACATTAGCTCCAGAGGGACGATCACAGGTTCAGCCTGGATGGGTCACCGGAGCCGCGCCGCCGGCCCCCTTACAGAGCCAGAAGAGCGAAGAGGTCCGGAAAAATCGGCGGCAGAAGACTTTCCTGTCTTCAGATAAAGGTAGGCGCACAGCACCGCAGCTGTGCGCCATTGCTCTCAGCACACTTCACACTCCGGTCACTGAGGGTGCAGGGCGCTGGGGGGGCAGCGCCCTGAGACGCAATAAATCGTTAGAAAACCTTTTATGGCTAAAATAAATGCATCACATATAACTCCTGGGCTATATGGATGCATTTAACCCCTGCCAAAACATACAAGAAAACGGATGATAAGGACGCCGAGAAAGGGGCGGAGCCTATCTCCTCAGCACACTGGCGCCATTTTCCCTCACAGCTCAGTTGGAGGGAAGCTCCCTGGCTCTCCCCTGCAGTCACTACACTACAGAAAGGGGTTAAAAAAGAGAGGGGGGCACAAATTAGGCGCAGTATAAACAATACAGCAGCTATAAAGGGAAAAACACTTATATAAGGTTATCCCTGTATATATATAGCGCTCTGGTGTGTGCTGGCAAACTCTCCCTCTGTCTCCCCAAAGGGCTAGTGGGGTCCTGTCCTCTATCAGAGCATTCCCTGTGTGTGTGCTGTGTGTCGGTACGTTTGTGTCGACATGTATGAGGAGAAAAATGATGAGGAGACGGAGTAGAGTGTCTGTAATAGTGTTGTCACCCCCTGGGGGGTCGACACCTGAGTGGATGTACTGTGGAAATTGCGTGACAGTGTCAGCTTTGTATAAAAGACAGTGGTTGACATGAGACAGCCGGCTACTCAGCTTGTGCATGTCCAGACGTCTCATATAGGGGCTCTAAAGCGCCCGTTACCTCAGATACAGACGCCGACACGGATACTGACTCCTGTGTCGACGGTGAAGAGACAACCGTGATTTCCAAATAGGGCCACACATTGCATGATTGAGGCAATGAAAAAAGTTTACACTTTTCTGATAATATGAATACCACCAAAAAAAAGGGGTATTATGTTGGTGAGGAAAAACTTCCTGTAGTTTTCCTGAATCTGAGAAATAAAATGCGTGGATTTCCCCCCGATAACAATTGATAATTTCTAAAAAGTTATTGGCAGTATACCTTTTCCCGCCAGAGGTTAGGGTGCGTTGGGAAACACCCCCTAGGGGGGATAAGGCGCTCACACGCTTGTAAGACATGGGCTCTACCCTCTCTTGAGATGGCCGCCCTTAAGGATCCTGCTGATAGAAAGCAGGAGGGTATCCTAAAATGTATTTACACACATACTGTTGTTATACTGCGACCAGCAATCGCCTCAGCCTGGATGTGCAGTGCTGGGTTGGCGTGGTCGGATTCCCTGACTGGAAATATGATATCCTAGATAAGGACAGTATATTATTGCCTATAGAGCAATTAAAAGATGCATTTCTATATATGCATGATGCACAGCGGAATATTTGCCGACTGGCATCAAGTATAAGTGCGTTGTCCAATTATACCAGTAAAGTGGTCAGGTGATGCGGATTCCAAACGGCATTTGGAAGTATTGCCTTAAAAGAGGGGATGTACCCCAGGTCGCCTCTCAAAATAAGACGCCGTATTATCAGGCGCAGGCCTGGTTGGCAAGCGGACAAAAGGGTTCCTCTTTTCTGCTCGTGACAGAGGGAGAGGAAAATGGCTGCAGAGATCAGCCAGTTCCAAGGAACAAAAACTCTTTTCCGCCTCTGCCAAGCCCTCAGTATGACGCTAGGGCTTTACAAGTTCAGGCACGGTGGGGTCCCGTTCTCAATGAATTTCAGTGCGCAGTGGGCTCACTCGCAAGTAGACCCCTGGATCCTTCAGGTAATATTTCAGGGGTACAAATTGGAATTCGAGACGTATCCCCCTCGCCGTTTCCAAAGGTCTGTTTTACCGACGTCTCCCGCTGACAGGGAGGCAGTTTTGGAAACCATTCACAAGCTGTATTCCCAGCAGGTGATAATCAAGGTACCCCTCCTGCAACAGGGAACGGGGTATTATTCCACACTATTGTGGTACCGAAGCCAGACGGCTCGGTGAGACCGATTTTAAAATCTAAAATCTTTGAACACTTGCATACAGAGGTTCAAATTCAAAATTGAGTCACTCAGAGCAGTGATTGCAAACCTGGAAGAAGGGGACTACATGATGTCTCGGGACATCAAGGATGCTTACCTTCATGTCAAAATTTACCCTTCTCACCAAGGGTATTTCAGGTTATGGTACAGAACTGTCACTATCAGTTCGGACGCTGCCGTAGGGATGGTCCACGGCACCCCGGGTCTTTACTGAAGTAATGACCGTAATGATGATATTCCTTCGAAGGAAGGGAATTTTAGTTATCCGTTACTTGGACGATTCCCTGATAAGGGTAAGATCCAGGGAACAGTTGGAGATCGGTGTAGCACTATATCAGGTAGTGTTGCGGCAGCACGATTGGATTCTCAATATTCCAAAATCGCAGCTGGTTCCGACGACTTGTCTTCTGTTCCTAGGGATGATCTTGGACACAGTCCAGAAAGAAGGTGTTTCTCCCGGAGGAGAAAGCCAGGGAGTTATCCGACAGGAACCTCCTAAAACCGAACCAAGTCTCAGTGCATCAATGCACAAGGGTTCTGGGTAAAAATGGTGGCTTCCTACGAAGTAATCCCATTCGGCAGAATCCACGCAAGACTTTCCAGTGGAACCTACTGGACAAATGGTCCGGGTCGCATCTTCAGATGCTTCAGCGGATAACCCTGTCACCGGGGACAAGGGTATCCCTCCTGTGGTGGTTGCAGAGTGCTCATCTTCTAGAGGGCCGCAGATTCGGCATTCGGGACTGGGTCCTGGTGGCCAGGGAGGCCAGCCTGCGAGGCTGGGGAGCAGTCACACAGGGAAGGAATTTCCAGGGCTTATGGTCAAGCCTGGAGACATCTCTTCATATAAACATTCTGGAACTAAGGGCCATTTACAATGCCCTAAGTCAAGCGAAACCCCTGCTTCAGGGTCAGGCGGTATTGATCCAATCGGACAACATCACGTCAGTCGCCCACGTAAACAGACAGGGCGGCACGGGAAGCAGGGGGGCAATGGCAGAAGCTGCAAGGATTCTTCGCTGGGCGGAAAATCATGTGATAGCACTGTCAGCAGTGTTCATTCCGGGAGTGGACAACTGGGAAGCAGACTCCCTCAGCAGACACGACCTTCACCCGGGAGAGTGGGGACTTCACCCAGAAGTCTTCCACCTGATTGTAAACCGTTGGGAAAAACCAAAGGTGGACATAATGGCGTCCCGTCTAAACAAAAAACTAGACAGATATTGCGCCAGGTCAGGGGACCCTCAGGCAATAGCGGTGGACGCTCTGGTAACACCGTGGGTGTACCAGTCAGTGTATGTGTTCCCTCCTCTGCCTCTCATACCAAAAGTACTGAGAATCATAAGAAGGAGAGGAGTAAGAACTATACTCGTGGTTCCGGATTGGCCAAGAAGGACTTGGTATCCGGAACTTCAAGAGATGCTCACGGACGAACCGTGGCCTCTACCTCTAAGAAAGGACCTGCTCCAGCAGGGGCCTTGTCTGTTCCAAGACTTACCGCGGCTGCGTTTGACGGCTTGGCGGTTGAACGCCGGATCCTGAAGGAAAAAGGCATTCCAGATGAAGTCATCCCTACCCTGGTCAAGGCCAGGAAGGACGTAACCGCAAAACATTATCACCGCATTTGGCGAAAATATGTTGCGTGGTGGGAGGCCAAGAAGGCCCCTACAGAGGAATTTCAACTGGGTCGTTTCCTCCATTTCCTGCAAACAGGACTGTCTATGGGCCTAAAATTAGGGTCCATTAAGGTTCAAATTTCGGCCCTGTCGATTTTCTTCCAAAAGGAACTGGCTTCAGTGCCTGAAGTTCAGACATTTGTAAAAGGGGTACTGCATATACAGCCTCCTTTTGTGCCTCCAGTGGCACCTTGGGATCTCAATGTTGTGTTGAGTTTCCTAAAGTCACATTGGTTTGAACCACTCACCACTGTGGACTTAAAATATCTCACATGGAAGGTGACGATGCTGTTAGCCCTGGCTTCAGCCAGGCGTGTGTCAAAATTGGCGGCTTTATCATATAAAAGCCCTTATTTAATATTTCATTCTGACAGGGCAGAATTGAGGACTTGTCCTCAATTTCTACCTAAGGTGGTTTCTGCATTTCACATGAAGCAACCTATTGTGGTACCTGCGGCTACTAAGGACTTGGAGGATTCCAAGTTGCTTGACGTGGTCAGGGCCCTGAAAATATATGTTTCCAGGACGGCTGGAGTCAGAAAATCTGACTCGCTGTTTATCCTGTATGCACCCAACAAACTGGGTGCTCCTGCTTCTAAGCAGACGATTGCTCGTTGGATTTGTAGTACAATTCAGCTTGCACATTCTGTGGCAGGCCTGCCACAGCCAAAAATCTTAAAATGCCCACTCCACAAGGAAGGTGGGCTCATCTTGGGCAGCTGCCCGAGGGGTCTCGGCTTTACAACTTTGCCGAGCAGTTACTTGGTCAGGAGCAAATACGTTTGTAAAATTCTACAAATTTGATACCCTGGCTGAGGAGGACCTGGAGTTCTCTCATTCGGTGCTGCAGAGTCATCCGCACTCTCCCGCCCGTTTGGGAGCTTTGGTATAATCCCCATGGTCCTTACGGAGTTCCCAGCATCCACTAGGACGTCAGAGAAAATAAGAATTTACTTACCGATAATTCTATTTCTCGTAGTCCGTAGTGGATGCTGGGCGCCCATCCCAAGTGCGGATTGTCTGCAATACTGGTACATAATTATTGTTACCAAAAAATTCGGGTTATTGTTGTAGTGAGCCATCTTTTATAGAGGTTTCTCTATTATCATGCTGTTAACTGGGTTCAGATCACAAGTTGTACAGTGTGATTGGTGTGGCTGGTATGAGTCTTACCCGGGATTCAAAATCCTTCCTTATTGTGTACGCTCGTCCGGGCACAGTATCCTAACTGAGGCTTGGAGGAGGGTCATAGGGGGAGGAGCCAGTGCACACCAGGTGATCCTAAAGCTTTCTTTAGATGTGCCCTGTCTCCTGCGGAGCCGCTATTCCCCATGGTCCTTACGGAGTGCCCAGCATCCACTACGGACTACGAGAAATAGAATTATCGGTAAGTAAATTCTTATTTTTTTTTTAAAACCATGTCGACCTGTCAGGTGTCGACCATTTTCATGTGTCGGCCATGTGTCCATGTCGACCATGTCAATGTCGACCAATAGTGGTCAACCTAATGACTATCAACCATAACATGGTCGACCATCCAAATGGATACCCATCGGATCGGATGTAAAACACATCCGATTTGCCGCTTTTCATCCGATTTATCGGCCTGAAAGGTTGAAATCGGTCATTATCATTGTAGTGTATGGGGCTCTTTACTTTCTTCTTCCCAGCATGCCCCCAGCTTCCCTGTCCCCTATATCTTTTTTTCTTTGGTGCCAGGCAGGAGGCACCTTTTGAAAGAGAGGGCTGTATATCAGCCCTGATTTTACTTTTCTTTATTTTTATAATTTTTTCACTCATAACAAGATGAGCAGCGGTGTGGGCGGACACTGCAAGCGCCCGCACAGCCACTCCGACACCTGGCGCCGATGGCTGCAGCACCAGTGACCAGGTCGGTGACTTCCTCCGTGGACGGCAGAGCCTCTGGAGGACCTGCAACCGCAAACGGAGGCGGGATGGTGAGTAAGGCCGGCTCGCTGTTTGCAGGGAGCCGTGACATGGTGGCGATCCGCCCTGCTAGCGGGAGACGGCGGGCGTCAGGTGCAGTGGAGGCCTGGGTAAACTGTGTCTTTTTTCCACTAGAACACCAGGGCATTTGCCACAGGTCAGAGCTGGGTCCCTGGGGCTTTGCACCTGGGGGGGAGGTGAGCCTGGTTAGTACTTAGATGGGAGACCACCTGAGAATACCAGGGGCTGTAGGTCTAGTCAGCAGAAATTCTAACATAGGGTAGTGGCCATTGATAGGTGACTGACCGTACCCCCTCCTTACAAGGCACCATGCAGCACTGCACCGGTCCTCCCAGGGACACAGGCTGTGCTTCTGGGTCTTATCCTATACCACTCCCTCTTTTCTAGGGTCTAAGTAGTTAAGGCCATTAAGTAACACTGAAGCTCCTTACCTATGAGGCCAGTAAGTCAGAGTTGCTCTCTCTGGGTTTACGTCTAGAAAGGCGTTCACCTACTCGAGTGCATCGAGGTCCTACAGCTACACTATGCATGCCCAATCTTATCTGTTTTTGGAAGCCAAGCAGGGTTGGGCCTGGTTATTGCTTGGATGTGAGACCACCTGGGCATACCAGGTGCTGTAGGTTCGGACACTGGAGGGTTATCCTTCAGGGGGTTGGTTGCCATGGTAGTGAACAGAAGCACATTGTGCCTCCATTCTGGGCATATGGACTCCACCCCTACAAAAACTTGGATGGTCCTCCCTGCGTCGCATGCAGGGCAGGAGACGATACCTTCTTGTGGCAGGATCCGGACAAGATGGTTTCCATGCTGGCAGCTTCCATACCAATGTTTATACTTTTTGGCCGCACCAGCTCGGTCCTGGACTTCCTCCGCCTGCAGGGCAGGATTGAGTCAGGCTTTTTTCCAGTACCTACCTTCAGCTTGTGGGTTCGCACCCATGCGCTTGAGGGCCCTGGGTAGCCAGATATCCAGCACCCAGACCAGCTACAGCCTTACCGTGTGATGGGTAGGTCCTCATCCAGGGGTGTTCCCGGGAATGGGGGCCTACATCTCTGCAACGGATTAGGACCTCACCGGACACATGGGTCAGAGAAGGAGTCTTTCAGGGTTTCACCCTGAATTTAAAGTAGACCCTCATTAGTGGTTTCAGCCTCTATTCTGTGGGATTGCGGTTAGGCTGAAGTTTGTCAGGAGTCGGTGGACTCCCTCCTGTAGTCCAGAGTCATTGTCCCAGCTCCCCATACCTTACAAGGGCTTTCTGCAGCAGCCCTGTGTTAGGTTCAGCGGTGCACAGACTCGTTTTGAGCCCTGCTGTCACAGACTTCAGGCTATTTTCAGTCCTTGGAGAGTGTTCATCCATGACTACATGTGGACCCTGTTCTCTGCGGTAGCCATGTTCACAGGGGGGAATCGGTTCAGTTCTGCCCTTGTCTTCTAAGCTTGGACCAAGACTCATTGGCACGTACAATTTCAGGATCCTGGTCCTCTCACAAGGGGTTCACCACTCTTTCGCAGGAGGTTGGCTAAAGTACAACCTGGACTACTGTCCCTGTCTTCGGTATTCAAGACGGGGACTCGATTACCTCTGATGCCAGTCCTCAGCGCTGGGGCGGAGGTTTCCTATGGTCACAGGTATCGGGACAGGACACCTTCAGTTCGCCAGCTCAACATCCAGGGCTGGCGGCTCTAGGCTCTTTGTTGAGCGCTTGGCTCAGTCTCTCTCCTTGGGGGTCCGCACACGAAAGGGTTTCAACTGCTGGCCAGTCATTTGGGCCTTTCAGGATTAGATGTGATTCGGTCTCGGAGGTCCTCTGGGTGCCGAGTTCCGGTTCCCATGCTTACTTACAGGAGTTCTTCCCTGTTCGTCTCTCATGCAATAGCCTCCGTGGGTCCAAGCAGATAGGGGACAGGATGTTCAATTGGCTCTGGATCGGCCTCCTCGGTTCTCAGGGCCTTGGTCGGCAACCTGGTCAAAACCATCTCTTTTTTTATGGGATTGCTCTGGTGACCTTCGTCCTACAGTCAGAGGTTTTTCCACAGAGCCTGGAAAACGACTTTGGCCTGACATCTGTTAGGGCACTTGGTGATCCATCATTGTTAAGGGTCTCTCAAAGGTTTTGCTCCCTGTTCATTCAGTTTTTCAGGCCTGCTGGTTTTTCCCCCAGACAGTTTGGGACAGGGTCTACAAGTTTCTTCTTCTAGAGTCTTTGCTCTGTCAGTCCATTTTTCTTTGTCAACAGGTTCAATTTTCAATAATCTGATCCTTCTCAAGCCTGTCTTCCTGTTCGGACCTGTTGATACCCCCAGTTGCTCTGGGGGATGTATCCCAGGTTCCTCAGGTCCTCCTCTAGACTTCTTTTGATCCATTGGACACAGGGTAGCTGCATTTGCTCCCCTGGTGGACCTTTTTCCCCCTTGCTACTGTTTCCTACAGACAGGGTGGTTCCTTGCACTGGTTGGACTTCTTGCCTTTGGTGGTTATCAGATTCCGGGGTCACCCGGGCATGGTCCTTCGGGCCTTTCCATTGTGACTCCGGTGGTGTACTGTGTACTCGCTGCACGCCTATGGATGGGCTTCTGGATGATCACGGTTCGGATTTCCACAGACGGGGCTGGCCGGCTTCTCTACAGGCCTGGGTCTGGTTGCTTCTTCGCTCATGCGCTGGGCTGCTTTAATGGTGAAGGTTATGTCCTCTGCGGGGCTTTTCTGCTCCTTCTGCTGGTTTAGCTTAGAGTTCTTTGGGGTAGCTTCCAGTGGGGTCCGTGTTGCGCAGCTTGCAGCGAAGCCTCATAACTTCTGCTCTGACCTTTTGTCAGGTTTTTAGGCGTTGGACTCCTGGCTTCCGGTGTCACCGCCTTCAGGCGTAAGGTCCTTTGTGTAGTCCAGGAGTGTCCCCACCCTTGAGTGGACAGCTTTTGGATGTCCCAAAGTGTAATGAATCCTGTGCCCCCTAGTGCACAAAAAAGAAAATAGGATTTATGTTCTTACCTTGTTAAATCCTTTTCTTTGAGTCCATAGGGGCACAGGACGCCCTCCCGGACGCACTTGTCCTGCGGGAACTTCTTCCTATATGTGGTGGTGAGTGGCTGGTCATCCTATGAGTGTATCCTAGGGGTGATGTGGTTTTCCTGTCAACTCTTTTGCAGTTCCTGTCCAGGGCTTGCTATCTAAAACTGGCAGGCCTTGGGTTGGTGGCGGGATATAGGGGGCAGGGAAGCTGGGGCATGCTGGGAAGAAGAAAGTAACTCTTTGGTGCCTGCCTTGCTCCCTATCCAGCCTATACCCAGTGTAATGAATCATGTGCCCCCCATGGACTCAAAGAAAAGGATTTAACAAGGTAAGAACATAAATCCTATTTTTCATATTTTTGTATGAATTGGGATAATGAGGAAGATTATAATTTAGTTTGTTACGTAGATAATTTGTAAATGTAATTATAACAACAATGGTATTCAAATGCAGAAACAAGTATTTACTGTTCTTCTAAACAGACTGCATAAAACTTAGTTCATACAAAATGTGTCATTCATCCTGATCATAAAAGTAGATGTGATTTTCACTTGAATAATGCTAGAAAAAATATCCAAAATGAATCAATATACTATATATAAGGTCCTTCCTGTAACGGATAGAACCTTTTTATGTCCATATCCAATGTCAGAGAACAGTGTCTTTGTTCTTTGTCTAAATTTCTGAAATGAAGTCAAAGTCCAAGAATTTGGTCTTTAGCCCTATCGTTGCGGCCATTGTAGCTGTTTGATAAAAGTGCCTGGGGGGGGTCTCCTTTCACAGGTGGATTCACAGTGAGTTAAGGGAATGAGAAAAGTGCTCCAGGCTGACTACCTCAGCGAAGGACCTACTCCTTCAGTACTCCTGGTTAGGGGTATTGCCATTGGTTGATGCCTGCGCCGTGTTTCTCATTGCCTGGGGAGGGGATGGATCAGCTAGGGTCCCGGTGAACCTGTTGCTGAGCACCCCCTTAACTGCAGAGACTTACCTTATCTTCCTCTGCTTGTGCACTTCCTGCTGGGTGGTGGTAGAACTGCTCTCCTGCTTCCGAACTCCCGTGGTTGTGTCTATGCTCCCTTCGTGATCAGGACTTGGAAGTGACATAACAAGGGGGCAGTCGATAACTTCCGCCCTTACAGCGCCTAAATATTTTCTCCATTCCCCGTTCGTTTGAGCTTTTTTTTTGTTTTCTAGGCACCAATGGCCCCTCGCTCCGCTTCGCTCGCCACAGGTTACTATTCCAAATAGTTTGTGACATGGACCCAGGAGGGTTATGGGAAAGGTCCTCTCCACGAAGGGAAACTAGATGCTACCGAGCTCCCGTAGTGACAGTCACATGATCGTGGCTGGTTGCTCTTCCGAGATTAGGTTTCCTTATAGGTTAGTCTAGCTGTCTGTCTCAATCATGAGCTATAGGTAGTCATACCGAGTTGATAGCTCGTTGCCGATTTTCGCAGCGCAGCGACCAAGTGAAAAAACAGCAAAAATGCGCATGGTACGCAGCGCGCATGTGCTAAGTACTTTCACACAAAACGTATATTTACACAAGCTCGAGCAACGTTTTTTCATCTCTCGAGTGATCGTAGTGTGATTGACAGGAAGTGGGTGTTTCTGGGCGGAAACTGGACGTATTCAGGGAGTGTGCTAAAAAACGCAGGCGTGCCAGGTAAAAACGCAGGAGTGGCTGGAGAAAAGGGGGAGTGGCTGGCCGAACGCAGGGCGTGTTTGTGACGTCAAACCAGGAACTAAACGGACTGAGATGATCGCAGTCTATGAGTAGGTCTGGAGCTACTCAGAAACTGCAGGGAATTATTTAGTAGCAGTTCTGCTAATCTTTTGTTCACTATTCTGCTAAACTAAGATACACTCCCAGAGGGCGGCGGCCTAGCGTTTGCAATGCTGCTAAAAGCAGCTAGCGAGCGAACAACTCGGAATGAGGGCCATAGAGCGTTGTCTGTTACATTGTTGCAAGAGAAGGATAGTTTGTGGTCCATCATAGTTATGATTTGGATGCATGTATATCAATCTTATAGCCTATTTGTTACATTACATTCTTGAGGTTATAACATGTTGGTGTGTGGTGTAACTTGAACATAAAATGCAGTATATGTGGATCATGGTTTGTTTATGGAAGTTACAGTGTGGCTAAATGTGAGCCGTGTCCATGCTGCTATATGTTTAATGAGATATAACAGTGTCCTGTCATTTATCCATGATTTTTAACTTTAAAACGTCTTAAGTGTGCGAACTTGGTAACTTACTGCATGTTTTGCAAAAGCTATGGAATGGGAAACCACATATCTACATTTTCAAACATGGTGGAAAACGACATATTACACATGAATGACCAACATTGAGGCTGAAATAAACAGAACATGACAAAAGCAGAACAGACTGCATTACAAGGATTGAGAGAGAACAAGGGGATAATCGTAAAATTAGCTGACAAAGGGGGGAGGATAGTCATCCTCATCACATACGACTATTTAAAGGAAGCACATAGAATACTGGATGATACAACCACATACCACAAACTACATAAAGACCCAACAGAGGACAAGAATTACACTACTGAAAGAAGGCCGGGACAACGGAATTTTGACAACATAAGAACATAACATTAATTCCTTGACATCAAACACCCCATCATACCAGTTTTCTATTACCTCCCAAAAGTACATAAAGATCCCACAAATCCACATGGGAAGCCGATCATATCAGGAATAGACTTGCTCACCTCCAACCTCTTGCAATATCTAGACTTTCTCCTTCAGGGTCCACAGTACTATCCACAGGGTATACCTTGGGTTGTAGGTGGCATCAGAGGAACAGGTTAAAGTTTTTGAGCTCCCAAGATGCAATGGTCCAGCCTCCCTATAACCCCGCCTCCTACAGATGTAGCCACCTTTATCTTGACTGGCTGAGGCGTTTGTCCCGATCGAGCATACGCAGCATACCGGGTCGTAGGGAGGCGCGCCTAGTCACAGAGAGGCATACCTAATCGCACGGAGGCAGACAGAGCGTTTGGCGTTACCTTTACGTGTAATACCTGCGATCATCCACCAGATGTCGCTTTTTACAATCACCACTGCGCATGCGTTTGGTCTCCCGTAAAATACAATACTGAAATATATAATAAGGACTACTTTACTAAGCGTCTCATTACGCTGCATACAGTAAATACTCATTACGCTGCATTATTTAATACAGTAAATACTCATTATGCTGCATTATTTAATTCGGTATATACGGTGCAGACGCAAATAGTACAGCATACAGTATATGATCCATCTACAGTACTTTATGAATATGTGAGCGTCCAAGTCCCGCAGACAAAACAACATAAAACCAGTAGTGTGAGGGGGCGGAGCTTGTGACCTGACTGGGAGGACGTGTCCCTGGAGAGCTCCTGCTGGAATAAACTAATATAACCCCTTTCCACAGCCCTAACTCTCCCTAATAGCTTCCCACAGCAGCCCCTACTACTCTGTATATTTGGGGAGGGAGCTGCGGAGCCGGAGCACAGGCCTGTCCTGTGCTTGCAGGTTGCGGCCTTCCCCCAGTGGTGAAGCCGGGGCCTCAATTTACCTTCACCCCCGCCCGAAATCGGCCAAAATCCGGAAGCCGCACACCGCCGCACGACCTGCCCCGCTGCACGCTCCTTACCTGAAGGGACCCGGACGGGGTGCAGTGAAGCTTGCAGGCGCCCCTGGAGCTGCAGGGTCGGGGCCGAGCTGAGCGACGGAGACCCGGTGGCCATATTGGATGTGGCGTCCGGCGGTAAGCAGACGCTGCACCGCTGCGAGAAGCCCACTGACCGCAGCAAAACGTTAAGGGGAGCTGGCTGAGGGCGCTGGGGGGACAAGAAGACCTCTGGACCCCTGATTGAATAGCCGAGAGGGCCTATGGGGGAACACCTTGAGCTCGATTGACGGCGGCCATCTTGGAGGAGGCAGGACAGGCTCCTCTCCTCTGTACAGTGCTGCCCCTGCTGGACTTGTGAGGGAACGAACACCCTATATCAGCAGAGATTCAAACCAGAACCTCAACCCTGCAGCTGCTGTTATTTATTATTTACTCTCTATACTACACTTCATTTACTCACGGATCGGAGTGTTGTGCACCGTTCCTTCCTTACACTACTTCTCATATACTCAAGGAAAGGTATGTGGTAATTCAGGACGCTCTCCTGTGGATCCCTCTCACTGTCTTAACAGATAAATAGGACCTAGGTCCTTTAAATGATGTAATATCACAGATGCCTGACTTCCCCCTCACCCGGACCAACTGATGAACACGTAACATCCCGGTGGATCATTCTTGTTACCACTCCTTAAACGGACGTTTTAATCTCACCAGATATTATGAGCAGAGCGAACACAAGAGCAAAAAAATCAGGAGCTTCACAAGATATTTCACAACACTTCTCACGCCGGGAAAAACCGACTGAAACTTCATCTCCATCCTCACCGATGCCCACCCCCATCATGGATCATACGGATGCACCCTCAACCAATGCGGACATTAAATCCCTTCAGAATATGATATTAGACCTTAAGAGCTCCTTCACGACAGCTCTCCAGTCAGCGATCGGGGAATTAAAATCTGATATGGCGGCTCTGGACACCCGCACAACCGCGCTGGAATCACGGGAGGACCACCAACAAAATTTCCGCAAGCAAGTGGGTGAGGACATGAGCTACCTATCCAGCGAGCTGGAACTTCTTAAGGATAAAGTTGAGGATGGCGAAAATCGCGAGAGACGGAATAATTTACGCATCCGCAATATCCCTGAATCTGTCTCAGCCTCCGAATTGGAACCATACCTCCGACGCTTGTTTCTCCACTTGGTCCCGTCGCTCTCGGAATCTGCCATCTCGATAGAGAGAGCCCACCGCGCCCTGAGACCTAAACCGAAAGACTCGGAACCTCCCCGCGATGTCATCCTCCGGTTTATGTCCTTCAAGATTAAAAATAGTATCACCCTGGCATGCAGAAATTCAACCTCAATTTTATTCGAAGACTCCCGGATTCAGATCTACCAAGATTTGTCACCGGTGACCATTGCTAAACGACGTGATCTACGTTCTGTTACCTCTACACTGCGCGACAATGGTTACAAATATCGCTGGGGTTTTCCTTTTCGCCTCATGGTGGAGATTGATGGCAAAGTTCACATCATTCGCTCTCCTGATGAGGGAGACAAGCTGCTCCGAAAGTTGCAGCTGTCCCCGGCTGTTACTTCATAGAAGCGAAGCTCCACACGTTTAAATTCTGTGTTTTTGTAACGTTTAGTTTACTTGATTTTGTTCTCAACCTTGCTCAACTGCTATGTAATCCATGTTTTAGATACCGTTTTATACACTAATGACCCATTTACTTTCTTCTCAAAATGTTCTTGTTGGCGGACCTTAATACTTCACGCATTGCTATGTTATTATTTCGCTGTCCTGGTCGATGGCTCGGAGTCACAGCCCTATGGATGGAGTACTGGATTGACTCCTTTGCTGTTCCCGTGGGGCGTGTCTCTGGCCACCGACCTGTCCTGCGACTTTACTATTTGCTCTAGTGTTATTACTTTATTGATTCTAGCTGTTATATGATCATTTTTTCTTTAGTGTTCTGTATCTAGGACTGTCCCGCCCTTGTGATGGGACTTAATTCGCTACACGAAGGTCCATCCTTTCTGCTTATTATTGGTCTCGGGTGGGGGGCGTCGGTGCCCTGTCTTGATACTTCTTCCCCCGAACCTTAGGGATTAAAATTATTATCAAACATAGTGGGTCATTACCCTCTTTTGTTATATTGCATTTATATCCCGCCAGCGAGCTCTTTCTATTTTTATTTTTTTATTTTTTTAGAGCTCAATCCTGGCAGCCGAGTATCCTGCCTATTGGATACAACGTCTGCCTTTTTCTTTTTTGTTTCACTTTCTCTTATTCCCCTCCTCTCTTAGACCCCTGTTACAGTACACCTGCAAGTTGACATCTCTGTATTCACAGACAGATAGATCCATTTATTTAATTTCTCTAACGTCCTAGTGGATGCTGGGGACTCCGAAAGGACCATGGGGAATAGCGGCTCCGCAGGAGACTGGGCACAAAGTAAAAGCTTTAGGACTAGCTGGTGTGCACTGGCTCCTCCCCCTATGACCCTCCTCCAAGCCTCAGTTAAGATTTTGTGCCTGAACGAGAAGGGTGCAATCTAGGTGGCTCTCCTGAGCTGCTTAGAGTAAAAGTTTAAATAGGTTTTTTTATTTTCAGTGAGACCTGCTGGCAACAGGCTCACTGCATCGAGGGACTAAGGGGAGAAGAAGCGAACTCACCTGCGTGCAGAGTGGATTGGGCTTCTTAGGCTACTGGACATTAGCTCCAGAGGGATGATCACAGGCCCAGCCATGGATGGGTCCCGGAGCCGCGCCGCCGGCCCCCTTACAGAGCCAGAAGAGTGAAGAGGTCCGGAAAATCGGCGGCAGAAGACGTCCTGTCTTCAATAAGGTAGCGCACAGCACCGCAGCTGTGCGCCATTGCTCTCAGCACACTTCACACTCCGGTCACTGAGGGTGCAGGGCGCTGGGGGGGGGCGCCCTGGGACGCAATGAAAATACCTTAAATGGCTAAAAATACATCACATATAGCTCCTGGGCTATATGGATGTATTTAACCCCTGCCAGTTTTCCACAAAAAAGCGGGAGAAAGGCCGCCGAAAAAGGGGCGGAGCCTATCTCCTCAGCACACAAGCGCCATTTTTTCCTCACAGCTCCGTTGGAGGAAGGCTCCCTGACTCTCCCCTGCAGTCCTGCACAACAGAAACAGGGTAAAACAAGAGAGGGGGGGCACTAAATTGGCATATTAATATATACAGCAGCTATATTAGGGAAAAACACTTATATAAGGTTATCCCTATATATATATATATATATATATATATATATATATATATAGCGCTCTGGTGTGTGCTGGCAAACTCTCCCTCTGTCTCCCCAAAGGGCTAGTGGGGTCCTGTCCTCTATCAGAGCATTCCCTGTGTGTGTGCTGTGTGTCGGTACGCTGTGTCGACATGTATGAGGAGGAAAATGGTGTGGAGGCGGAGCAATTGCCTGTGTTAGTGATGTCACCCCCTAGGGAGTCGACACCTGACTGGATGGTCTTATGGAAAGAATTACGTGATAGTGTCGGCACTTTACAAAAGACTGTTGACGACATGAGACAGCCGGCAAATCAGTTGATACCTGTACAGGCGTCTCAAACACCGTCAGGGGCTATAAAACGCCCGTTACCTCAGGTCGATACAGACACTGACACGGACACTGACTCCAGTGTCGACGGTGAGGAAACAAACGTATTTTCCAGTAGGGCCACACGTTACATGATCACGGCAATGAAGGAGGTTTTGAACATTTCTGATACTACAAGTACCACAAAAAAGGGTATTATGTGGGGTGTGAAAAAACTACCCGTAGTTTTTCCTGAATCAGATGAATTAAATGAGGTGTGTGATGAAGCGTGGGTTTCCCCCGATAAAAAACTGCTAATTTCTAAAAAATTATTGGCATTATACCCTTTCCCGCCAGAGGTTAGGGCGCGTTGGGAAACACCCCCTAGCGTAGATAAGGCGCTCACACGCTTATCAAAACAAGTGGCGTTACCGTCCCCTGATACGGCCGCCCTCAAGGAACCAGCTGATAGGAAGCTGGAAAATATCCTTAAAAGTATATACACACATACTGGTATTATACTGCGACCAGCAATCGCCTCAGCCTGGATGTGCAGTGCTGGGGTGGCTTTGTCGGATTCCCTGACTGAAAATATTGATACCCTGGACAGGGACAATATATTATTGACTATAGAGCATTTAAAGGATGCATTTCTATATATGCGAGATGCACAGAGGGATATTTGCACTCTTGCATCAAGAGTAAGTGCGATGTCCATTTCTGCCAGAAGAGGATTATGGACGCGACAGTGGTCAGGGGATGCGGATTCCAAACGGCATATGGAAGTATTGCCGTATAAAGGGGAGGAGTTATTTGGGGTCGGTCTATCGGACCTGGTGGCCACGGCAACGGCTGGAAAATCCACCTTTTTACCCCAAGTCACCTCGCAGCAGAAAAAGATACCGTCTTTTCAGGCTCAGTCCTTTCGTCCCCATAAGGGCAAGCGGGCAAAAGGCCACTCATATCTGCCCCGGGGCAGAGGAAGGGGAAAAAGACTGCAGCAAACAGCCTCTTCCCACGAACAGAAGCCCTCCCCCGCTTCTGCCAAGTCCTCAGCATGACGCTGGGGCCTTACAAGCGGACTCAGGCAAGGTGGGGGCCCGTCTCAAGAATTTCAGCGCGCAGTGGGCACACTCGCAAGTGGACCCCTGGATCCTGCAGGTAGTATCTCAGGGGTACAAATTGGAATTTGAGACGTCTCCCCCTCGCCGGTTCCTGAAGTCTGCTTTACCAACGTCTCCCCCCGACAGGGAGGCGGTATTGGAAGCCATTCACAAGCTGTATTCCCAGCAGGTGATAATCAAGGTACCCCTCCTACAACAGGGAAAGGGGTATTATTCCACGCTGTTTGTGGTACCGAAGCCGGACGGCTCGGTGAGACCCATTTTAAATCTGAAATCCTTGAACACTTACATAAAAAGGTTCAAGTTCAAGATGGAGTCACTCAGAGCAGTGATAGCGAACCTGGAAGAAGGGGACTATATGGTGTCTCTGGACATCAAGGATGCTTACCTCCATGTCCCAATTTGCCCTTCTCACCAAGGGTACCTCAGGTTTGTGGTACAGAACTGTCACTATCAGTTTCAGACGCTGCCGTTTGGATTGTCCACGGCACCCCGGGTCTTTACCAAGGTAATGGCCGAAATGATGATTCTTCTTCGAAGAAAAGGCGTCTTAATTATCCCTTACTCGGACGATCTCCTGATAAGGGCAAGGTCCAGAGAACAGTTAGAGGTCGGAGTAGCACTATCTCAAGTAGTACTACGACAGCACGGATGGATTCTAAATATTCCAAAATCGCAGCTGATTCCGACGACACGTCTGCTGTTCCTAGGGATGATTCTGGACACAGTACAGAAAAAGGTGTTTCTCCCGGAGGAGAAAGCCAAGGAGTTATCCGACCTAGTCAGGAACCTCCTAAGACCAGGCCAAGTGTCAGTACATCAATGCACAAGGGTCCTGGGAAAGATGGTGGCTTCTTACGAAGCGATTCCATTTGGCAGATTCTACGCAAGAACTTTTCAGTGGGATCTGCTGGACAAATGGTCCGGATCGCATCTTCAAATGCATCAGCGGATAACCCTGTCTCCAAGGACAAGGGTGTCTCTCCTGTGGTGGTTACAGAGTGCTCATCTCCTAGAGGGCCGCAGATTCGGCATTCAGGATTGGGTCCTGGTGACCACGGATGCCAGCCTGAGAGGCTGGGGAGCAGTCACACAGGGAAGAAATTTCCAGGGCTTGTGGTCAAGCATGGAAACGTCACTTCACATAAATATCCTGGAACTAAGGGCCATTTACAATGCCCTAAGTCAGGCAAGACCTCTGCTTCAGGGTCAGCCGGTGTTGATCCAGTCGGACAACATCACGGCAGTCGCCCACGTAAACAGACAGGGCGGCACAAGAAGCAGGAGGGCAATGATGGAAGTGGCAAGGATTCTTCGCTGGGCGGAGAATCATGTGATAGCACTGTCAGCAGTGTTCATTCCGGGAGTGGACAACTGGGAAGCAGACTTCCTCAGCAGACACGATCTTCACCCGGGGGAGTGGGGACTTCACCCAGAAGTCTTCCACATCATTGTGAACCGTTGGAAAAAACCAAAGGTGGACATGATGGCGTCCCGCCTCAACAAAAAACTGGACAGATATTGCGCCAGGTCAAGGGACCCTCAGGCAATAGCTGTGGACGCTCTGGTAACACCGTGGGTGTACCAGTCAGTGTATGTGTTCCCTCCTCTTCCTCTCATACCAAAAGTACTGAGAATCATAAGAAGGAGAGGAGTAAAGACTATACTCGTGGCTCCGGATTGGCCAAGAAGGACTTGGTACCCGGAAATTCAAGAGATGCTCACGGAAGACCCGTGGCCTCTACCTCTAAGAAAGGACCTGCTCCAGCAGGGACCATGTCTGTTCCAAGACTTACCGCGGCTGCGTTTGACGGCATGGCGGTTGAACGCCGGATCCTGAAGGAAAAAGGCATACCGGATGAAGTCATCCCTACCCTGATCAAAGCCAGGAAGGATGTAACCATACAACATTATCACCGTATTTGGCGTAAATATGTTGCGTGGTGCGAGGCCAGGAAGGCCCCTACAGAGGAATTTCAACTGGGTCGTTTCCTGCATTTCCTGCAAACAGGACTGTCTATGGGCCTCAAATTAGGGTCCATTAAGGTTCAAATTTCGGCCCTGTCAATATTCTTCCAAAAAGAACTGGCTTCTGTTCCTGAAGTTCAGACGTTTGTCAAGGGAGTACTGCATATACAGCCTCCTTTTGTGCCTCCAGTGGCACCTTGGGATCTCAATGTAGTTTTGGGATTCCTAAAATCACATTGGTTTGAACCACTCACCACTGTGGACTTAAAATATCTCACATGGAAAGTGGTAATGCTGTTAGCCCTGGCTTCAGCCAGGCGTGTCTCAGAATTGGCGGCTTTATCCTATAAAAGCCCTTACCTAATTTTTCATACGGACAGGGCAGAATTGAGGACTCGTCCTCAATTTCTTCCTAAGGTGGTTTCAGCATTTTACTTAAACCAGCCTATTGTGGTGCCTGCGGCTACTAGGGACTTGGAGGATTCCAAGTTGCTGGACGTAGTCAGGGCCCTGAAAATATGTTTCCAGGGCGGCTGGAGTCAGAAAATCTGATTCGCTGTTTATCCTGTATGCACCCAGCAAGCTGGATGCTCCTGCTTCTAAGCAGACGATTGCTCGTTGGATTTGTAGTACAATTCAGCTTGCACATTCTGTGGCTGGCCTGCCACAGCCAAAATCTGTAAAAGCCCATTCCACACGGAAAGTGGGCTCATCTTGGGCGGCTGCCCGAGGGGTCTCGGCTTTACAACTTTGCCGAGCAGCTACTTGGTCAGGGGCAAACACGTTTGCTAAATTCTACAAATTTGATACCCTGGCTGAGGAGGACCTGGAGTTCTCTCATTCGGTGCTGCAGAGTCATCCGCACTCTCCCGCCTGTTTGGGAGCTTTGGTATAATCCCCATGGTCCTTTCGGAGTCCCCAGCATCCACTAGGACGTTAGAGAAAATAAGAATTTACTTACCGATAATTCTATTTCTCATAGTCCGTAGTGGATGCTGGGCGCCCATCCCAAGTGCGGATTGTCTGCATTACTTGTACATAGTTATTGTTACAAAAATCGGGTTATTGTTGTTGTGAGCCATCTTTTCAGAGGCTCCTTCTGTTATCATGCTGTTAACTGGGTTCAGATCACAAGTTGTACGGTGTGATTGGTGTGGCTGGTATGAGTCTTACCCGGGATTCAAAATCCTTCCTTATTGTGTACGCTCGTCCGGGCACAGTATCCTAACTGAGGCTTGGAGGAGGGTCATAGGGGGAGGAGCCAGTGCACACCAGCTAGTCCTAAAGCTTTTACTTTGTGCCCAGTCTCCTGCGGAGCCGCTATTCCCCATGGTCCTTTCGGAGTCCCCAGCATCCACTACGGACTATGAGAAATAGAATTATCGGTAAGTAAATTCTTATTATTGTTTGTATACTATTCAGTAATATATATTTCTATTTTTCCCTATTTATTTATTTTTTCTGTTTCTCTCGTCCATCCTAGCGGAGTCCGGGACCCTAGAGATCTCCAGCGACCTACTCCCTCTTTCGCTTCAACCATGCCGTTAACATGCCTGTCCATTAATGCCAAGGGGCTGAATACTCCCCAGAAGCGCTCTCATCTCCACAGATCTCTTAAAGCATTAAAAGGTGACGTGATTTTCTTACAGGAAACGCACTTGAAATCGGACTCCCATCCCTCCCTGACATCTAAACAATTTCCCATGGCCTGGTACTCCAATCACACAACAAAAAGACATGGGGTGGCCATACTAGTAAGAGGGTCCGTCCCCTTCCAATTCTTAGACTGTAAACGCGACAATGAAGGTCGTTATATAATGGTGAGAGGAAAAATTGGACACGAGGAGGTTACCTTAGCTAATCTGTACTCTCCAAACACTGCCCAATCCAAATTCTTTCGCAAGTTTTTTCATGACCTTTACTCATATAGAAGAGGTAAGACACTTGTCGGTGGTGACTTCAATATGGCTCTTACAGGCATGGACAGGTCCGGCCCCTTACGTAGTAGTCAAACCCTAAACTCCTCAGTATTACACAGGAGTATGGCCGAGGCTGGTTTGTTCGATACATGGCGGTTTCTTAATCCGACCACCAGAGACTATACTTTTTATTCCAATCCGCATGATGTGTACTCTCGCATTGATATGTTTTTGAGTTGTGCACCTCTTTCCCGGACCGCTCGCTCTTCCTTGATAATCCCGCTTACCTGGACTGACCACGCAGCATTAGCTGCGACATTTGACACTTTTGATATCCCTGGCGGTAGACCGACATGGAGACTTAACGAGACGTTATTGAAGATCCCTAAGTTTCAGGACCTAATTAAAACAGAGCTTCGGGAATATTTTGCGGTTAATGTAGAAGGAGACTGCAGTATAGCCACTATATGGGAAGCTCATAAAGCGGTCATCAGGGGATCCATTATCCAATTTGCATCCCGCCGTAAGAGAAATCGAGAAAACCAAATTGCTCTGTTAACAGATAACATCGCAACATTGGATCAGGAACACAAACGCACACGCTCTAAAAAAACTTTAGCCGAACTTTCTAAAGCACGTGATGACCTACAATCTCTTTTGGCGGAGAATATCGAGCGCTCACTTCGATGGGCTAACCAATCGTTTTACGACAAAAGTAACAAAGCACACACTTTCTAGGGTATTCAATTATCCGCAAATTCGCGGCAATTTTTCGCCCGAAATTTTTTCACGGCAATCGGGCGAAAATTGCCGCGAAAACGCTCCATTTTTCGACCTATTCAATTCCGACCGGGTTTCACGTGAAAATTCTTGCAGTAAAAAGTGCAGGTGAAAATGGGGAAATCAGCCTGTACCCCAAAAAATGCTAAACTAACATAGGAAAACAGAAGAGAAGTGTGTTAGAGATCACATTAGAGAGTTTTTGGGGACTTAAATTGTGTGAAATGGCGGTTATATGCATTTTTTTTTAAATGCAAAAAAATGATAGAAAGCAAGTTTTTTTGAGCAAAATAAATGCTCTCACTAAATTTGGGGTACATGAAAATGGGTATAAGTATATATTTGGGTCATTTTAGGGTACTTTAAAAAAAAGTGGAAACAGACCGATTACTCCCATCTGCAAGCCTAAAAAACACCTGTCCCACTCATAAAGCACCCCAATATACCTGTCCCATACCTTGAACCCCAATTTCCATCACTTTTTACTTTTTCACCCCAAAAATGACATGTCATTATTGGCCAATTAAAAATAATTAAAAACTTCAACGTGCCTAATTAGTCATAAAGGGGGGTGTCCCAGGAGTTCTGTACCATATCCAAACATTTTTACCTTAAAATAGTGACTTTTCACAACTTTTCACCTGCTTCAGGGAAGGTGAAGTGAAATTAGTGAAAACATGATCACCGATAAATTTTCCAGGATAATTGAATAGGCTGTAATTGCATTTCACGTGAAAAGTCCGGTTTTTCACCCGAAAACCGGACTTTTCACGTGAAAAGTCCGTTATCACTGCTAATTGAATATGGCCCTTTGTTGGCTAATCGCTTACGTGCCAAAAAAGCTAACCAATGCATCCATACTATTAGACAACCCTCGGGTAACATTACTTATGACCCCAAAAAAATTAATAGTATCTTTTTTGACTATTATAAGACACTCTACAACCTTGATCCCCCGTCCGACCCTTTAGCACAAGCCGACCAGGCACAACAATATCTAGATTTGTGCGCTCTCCCTCGTTTAGACGAGGAAACTAACTCTGCTCTCAATGCAGATATTTCTGCTGAGGAAATTGAAACTGCACTAAAAACCCAGAAACCTTCTAAAGCACCTGGCCCGGATGGCTATCCGATGGTGTATTATAAAACCTTCGCCCCTCAACTCATTCCTCACATGGTCTCTTTGTTTAATAAGATATTACAGGGTACGCCTTTCCACACTGACTCCACAACGTCCCGCATTATAGTAATCCCGAAACCCGGAAAGGATCCCTCGCATTGCTCAAATTACAGACCCATATCTTTGATAAACACCGATCTCAAACTTTTTGCCAAAATACTGGCATCTCGCCTGAACGCTGTGTTGCCATCATTAATAGACCCTGACCAAGTGGGATTTGTTCCTGGCCGTCAGGCCTCGGACAACACCAGACAATAATTTGATTCATCAAATAAACTCGACGAAAACACCAGCGATTGCTTTGGCACTAGACGCCGAAAAAGCAATTGATCGTATCTCTTGGCCCTTTTTGTTTTCTACCTTATCTACATTTGGCTTCCATGGTCATTTCATCACTGCAATAGCGGCTCTCTATTCCTACCCCTCATCTACGGTCCTGACCAATGGATTGAGCTCACCTCGATTTAGTCTGAAGAATGGTACTCGGCAGGGCTGCCCTCTCTCACCCCTACTTTTTGCTTTATGCATTGAACCTCTTGCGGCCCGAATTAGACTTAATACTGACATCGGAGGTGTTACAGTGGGACAGAACTCGTACAAAATATCTTTGTTTGCGGATGACGTGCTCTTGGCTCTTACTAACTCCCTGATCTCTCTCCCTAATCTACAGAAAGAATTACTCCTGTATGGTTCCCTCTCTAGTTACAAAATAAACCACACCAAATCTGAGGCCCTTACATTTAATGTTACATCCCATACTCACTTGATTTTAACCTCCTCCCTTTCTTTGGAGACCCTCAGCTATCAAATACCTCGGCATATTCATTACTAAATCCTACACCAGCCTATATCAGGCTAATTATGTTCCTATGATTAAAACTCTCACCCAAGACCTAGATAAATGGGATTTCGTGGATTGGACGGATCAACGCCCTAAAAATGAATTTCCTCCCCCGTATTCTTTACCTATTTCAGACCATTCCGATAATGGTGCCCCGAGCGACTTTGGCTTCCCTGCAATCACTGTGCAACAAATTTATTTGGGCCCATCGTAAATCTCGATTAAGGCGAACACTGTTGACTAAGAGTGCTACCTCAGGCGGTTTGGGTTACCCTGATCTTCAGGCTTACTTTAACGCCTGTCACCTTAACCACATAGTGTCCTGGCATTCCCCCCAAGGGAACAGAAAATGGGTCGATATTGAGAATTCAATATATCAAGGTGTCCTCCTCGACTCTCTTCTATGGTTCCCCAGGTCCTGCAGACCAGCCTCGGCCTATTCAGTCCCCACGATTAAATTCACCCTAGGACTGTGGGACAAACTCCGCAGCACCCACAATCTATCTTCATACCCCTCACCTTTATCACCTATTTGGGGTCACCCTGCCTTCCCCCCAGGCTGCGAAAGAAGAATAGCGGCCCCATGGCAATCGCAGGGTGTCACGAGATTTATCCATGTTAAAGGCCACTCAGCACCGACCTCTTTTGGAGATTTTCATGAGCGCTTGGGTATCCCATCCCCGTGTCATTACCATTATGTCCAAATTCTTAGCTTTCTCAAATCTCAGCTTAAAAATACCTCTTTGAAATCACCCACCTCCTTTGAACATATGTGTTTACTTTCAATTGGCAAAAAGGGGAATATCTCAACAATATACAACTCAATTTTGACTCCAGATCCCCCTGCCCGTGAATCCCACGAATTAGCTTGGGAATCAGATCTCTCCCATCCGTTGGAAGACGACCAATGGGAGGAAATTAGATCGCGCATCTCTAAAGCCTCGATTAGTGTGGCACTTAGGGAAACATGTTATAAGGTCTATACCAGGTGGTATCTGGTTCCCTCCAGACTTCATTCCATTTTCCCCACGACATCAAATCTGTGTTGGAGACTCTGTGGAGAGGAGGGCACCTTTTTTCACATATGGTGGACTTGCCCCTCTATTCGCCCCTTTTGGAACACGGTTGGAGCACTCATTGCTCAAACCTGTGGACATAACCTAGATCTCTCCCCTGAAATTGCTTTGCTTCATGCCCCCATACCGTCACTACCCAAGACAAGCTTGCCATGCAACTCTGCATGGCGGCTAAATCTCTGATCGCTAAATCCTGGAAAGACCATAAACCACCCTCCAAGGCTTTACTGATGACCAAGATTAACTATATAGCCAGTATGGAATATATCACAAGCCTGAGGAATAACACTGTGGCCCAGTTCCACAACATCTGGTCTCCATGGTACCTCGCACGCTCTTTATTGATGCCCGGACTCTGCTAATACTGCTAATACCTCTAATACCTTAGTTGTCTCCTCCTCTGTTATCAATACAGAGGACTGTTCCCAACCTCTTGCTTCCTTAAGGGTAGCTTTCTTAACGTTCCCCCTCTATTAACATATGTTTTCTTGCTTCTTCTCTCCTTTCCTCCTCTTTCTCTTTCTTGCTTCTACTCTTCATAGGATTATACTCTGTTTTGGTATAGATTCTATACGATAACTGAAAAATAAAATGAGACTGATCTAGTATACGTTTGAAGTTACACAGGGAACATATTGCTAATACCTGTCAGCCTATATTAACATAGAATTGTCTCTATTATTCTGATATGGTATGTAAAATTCTTGCCCTCGTGTTCAATACCCTAACCTGTACAACTTTGTTATTGCTACTGTTTTAATTACTGATCACTCTCAATAAAAATTCTAACTTTAAAAAAAAAACAACCCAGTAGTGTACACTGTCGCAAATGAACGTGTTAGAAGTTCACTATTGCCTCTTGAGATTAGGAATTTTGTACAGTATGTTAGCGTCCTAATCCCATAGCTATTACAGCATAATCAAAACCAATGGATTTATTCATCTGTCCGCGGCGAAGTGGTGAAGTGTTCCACTTCCTATACTCAAAGTCCCGAGTTCGATTTCTAAAGTACGAATGCATGTTAGTTTTTTCCAGACACTTTATTATTTTTTTATTCACATAAACCAGGGCAAAGCTGCAGGAGCGGTTCTACTGTTAAGGTTCTATGCACCGTACAGTACACATACAATTCTGTAGCAGGGCAGACTCAATAGAAATGGCTACCACCTATGACTCCTTGCCCCACAGAGGCCCTAGGCTACGGAGCAAGTAACAGTCCAGATTTTGCAGGCTATGGGGCAATGCTGATGGAGCGTCACAATCCCCTAGCTAAAATACACAGGGGCGATAGGAATAAGCGAGGTCTATGCACATTACGGTACACCGGACTCAATCGCACAGCACACTGGCAAAATGACCACCACCCCTGAACCCTCACCACGTGGCAGGCCACGCTCGAATATGGAGTGAGAGATGGCATAAGTTTTGCAGGCTACGGGCAATGCTGAAGAAGCGTCACAGTCCCCTACCCAAAATACACAGGGGCGATAGAGATAAGCGAGGTCTATGCACATTACATTACACCGGGCTCGATCGCATAGCAAACTGACAAAACACAAGTTTTACATAAAGCAGGGCAAAGCTGCAGGAGAGTTTCTACTGTCAAGGTTCTATGCACCATACGGTACGCATACAATTCTGTAGCAGGGCAGACTCAATTGAAATGGCTACCGCATGTGACTCCTTGCCCCATGGAGGCCCTCGGCTATGGAGCAAGTAACAGCACAGATTTTGTAGGTCACGGGGCAATGCTGAAGGAGCGTCAGAATCCCCTAGCTAAAATACACAGGGTCGATAGGGATAAGCAAGGTCTATGCACTTAATGATAAACCGCAAAGTTCCCCATGGTTTTGATTATGCCTTTTCTTTGAACACGGTATTTTCCACTGCCTCGCCCTACCCTATCCCACTTTCCCCTTCCCCCCTGGGAGCCTGCAAAGTACATGCAGTAGACAGGAAGGGAGTTCCGATCAGGTTACAAGACATGTGCAACAGTATACTACTGTATGTAGGAAAATCCCCCGCCCACTCTGATTTATGTGAAACCTGTGTGCACCCTTCCATTGAATGTATAACAAAGAAAAATAATAATAATAAAGTGAATGTTACAGGAACACATTAAAAAAAAGGTTGGCATTTCCTTCCCATTGGTGTTGGTTTATGCCTTAGGGGACTCGGACGCTAATACTTGTATTTCAAAAGCACGGTATTTTCCACCGCCTCTCCCTACCCCCATCACCCTTCCCCCCTAGGAGCCTGCACAGGTCATGCAGTGGACAGGGAGGGAGTTCAGGTCAGGTACAATACACAAATGCCGACGATCTACAGTACCGTGTTGCTTAGTTAGTTGCGTCGGAATACACTAATTTATACTCATTACCGCTGTGTATTTGTATATAGCGGAATGAATCGCTGCTGCAGATTTACTTTGATTTATGTGAAACCTGTGTGCACCCTTTCATTGAATGTATAACAAAGAAAAAAAAAAAGTGAATGTCAAGGGACTGGTACCATACAAAAGAGGAGACTCTTGGCTTTCGGGGCAGACCAACCACTAGTTTGTGACACTGGAAAGGGAAACGGGAAGCAACCGTGTATCGGGTCCCCTCCAGTTGTCCGCTTAGCTTGCACAGGATGCAGGGTTTCTTGCTAGATAGGAAATACTAAATGCTAAGCATGGTAATTTGACATCCAGGAACATAGGGAGGAGTTTTTATCTCTCTCCATAATACTTAGAAAAATTACACTTGCCACTGTACGTTACAAGCTGTTTGTGCTAATTAGTACACTAGTAGAACATACTGTACAGAGATACTAAGTACAGTGATTTAGCATCCACGAACTTAGGGAGGAGCTTTAATCTCTCCATTGTAATCTTTCTAAGTATAATGGAGAGAGATAAAAGCTCCTCCCTAAATTCCTGGGTGCCAAATTACCGTCCTTAGTATCGCTGTACTCTATGTTCTACTAGTGTACTAATTAGCACGAACAGCTTGTAACGTACAGTGGCAAGTTTAATCTTTCTATGTATAATGGAGAGATAAAAGCTCCTCCCGTAGTTCCTAGATGCCAAATCACCATCCTTGGTATCTCTGTACAGTATGTTCTACTAGTGTACTAATTAGCACGAACAGCTTTTAACTGGATGCCAAATCACCGTACTTAGTATCTCTGTACAGTATGTTCTATTAGGGTACTAATTAGCACTAATTTTTTGATAAAATACAGGTCCCTTAGGTAGCAGGTAGCACGTCCCCTTAGAGATATACCCAGACTTTAAGGTTAATATGTTATACGGGGATTAAGTCATATTATACCGGTGCGGAAACACTTGTTTTTGTCTGTACTAATTAGCACGAACAGCTTGTAACGTACAGTGGCAAGTTTAATCTTTCTATGTATAATGGAGAGAGAGAAAAGCTCCTCCGTAAGTTCCTGGATGCCAAATCACCGTACTTAGTATCTCTGTACAGTATTTTCTATTAGGGTACTAATTAGCTGTTCGTGCTAATTAGTACCTTAATAGAAAATACTATACAGAGATACTAAGGACGGTGATTTGGCAACCAGGAACTTAGGCAGGAGCTTTTATCTCTCTACATTATACATAGAAAGATCAAACCTGCCACTGTATGTTACAAGCTGCTCGTGCTAATTAGTACACTAGTAGAACATACTGTACAGAGATACTACGGACAGTGATTTGGCATCCAGGAACTTAGGGAGGAGATTTTATCTCTCTCCATTATACTTAGAAAGATTACAATGGAGAAAGATAAAAGCTCCTCCCTAAGTTCCTGGATGCCAAATCACTGTACTTAGTATCTCTGTACAGTATTTTCTACTAGTGTACTAATTAGCACGAGCAGCTTGTAACGTACAGTGGCAAGTTTAATCTTTCTATGTATAATATAGAGAGATAAAAGCTCCTCCCTATGTTCCTGGTTGCCAAATCACCGTCCTTAGAATCTCTGTATAGTATTTTCTATTAGGGTACTAATTAGCACAAACAGCTAATTAGTACCCTAATAGAACATACTGTACAGAGATACTAAGTACGGTGATTTGACATCCAGGAACTTACTGAGGAGCTTTCATCTCTCTCCATTATACATAGAAAGATTAAACTTGCCGCTGTACGTTACAAGCTGTTAATGCTAATTAGTACCCTAATAGAACATACTGTACAGAGATACTAAGTACGGTGATTTGGCATCCAGTTAAAAACTGTTCGTGCTAATTAGTACACTAGTAGAAGATACTGTACAGAGATACTAAGGATGGTGATTTGGCATCTAGGAACTTAGGGAGGAGCTTTTATCTCTCCATTATACATAGAAAGATTAAACTTGCCACTGTACATTACAAGATGTTCGTGCTAATTAGTACACTAGAAGTACATACTGGGGACTCGGACTCATACAGTACTTGCATTTCAAAAGCACGGTATTTTCCACCGCCTTCCGCTATCCCATCGCCTTTCCCCCCTGGGAGCCTGCACAGGTCATGCAGTAGACAGGGAGGGAGTTATTCACATAAACCAGGGCAAAGCTGCAGGAGCGGTTGTACTGTTAAGGTTCTATGCACCATACAGTACACATACAATTCTGTAGCAGGGCAGACTCAATTGAAATGGCTACCGCCTGTGACTCCTTGCCCCATGGAGGCCCTCGGCTATGGAGCAAGTAACAGCACAGATTTTGTAGGTCACGGGGCAATGCTGAAGGAGCGTCAGAATCCCCTTGCTAAAATACACAGGGTCGATAGGGATAAGCGAGGTCTATGCACTTAACGATACCCCAGACCCCATTGCATCACAAAGTGACAAAATGTCCAAGGCACATGAACATCCACCTTGTGTCAGCACTCAGCTATGGAGCGAGTGACGGCATAGGTTTTGCAGGCTTCGGGGCAGTGCTGAAGAAGCGTCGGAATCCCCTAGCTAAGATACACAGGGGCTATAGGGTTAAGCGAGGTCTATGCACATAATTCTACAAGGCGGGGGTTCATGTGCCTCGGACATTTTGTCACTTTGTGATGCAATGAGGTCTGGTGTATCGTTATGTGCATAGACCTCGCTTATCCCTATCGACCCTGTGTATTTTAGCTAGGGGATTCTGACGCTCCTTCAGCCTTGGCCCGTTCTTTGAACATGGTATTTTTTTACACTGCCTCGCCCTACCCCCATCCCACTTTCCCCTTCCCCCCCCCCCCCCCTGGGAGCCTGCACAGTTCATGCAGTAGACAGGTGGGGAGTTCCGATCAGGTTACAAGACAAGATTTATGTGAAACCTGTGTGCACCCTTCCATTGAATGTATAACAAAGAATTTTTTTTTATAATAAAGTGAATGTCACAGGAACTCGGACGCTCATACTGTACATGTATTTCAAAAGCACGGTGTTTATGCATTGTACATACTTCCTTTTACACAATTAGTTGCGTCTCCATACACAATCTTGCATCTGCATACACAAGTGTTTTAACATGTTCTTTTGTATCTGTATCATCTATTTATTTATATTGAGAACTCTCACCGTCTGACCATTGGTCATCATCCATTAACATTACAGTCGTCACTGACCATTTGCCAGAGCAGTAGATCAATCCGCCGCTATACGATTGAAAGTCCTGGATTAGTGGAGCATTAGCCACCCAGTGGTGGAGATGTGTAATGCATGCGGAGTATCTAGAATCGCCTCAACGCGCCTGCCTGTGATTAAACTCAGCAAGCTAAGCTATCGCCTTAGCGTGACTAAACGTCCGTCTAGGCGGAGAATCGGTCAAGATAAAGGTGGCTACATCTGTAGCTCAGAGAATTCAGTTATTCTCCGGCAGGGTCCACAGGCTATCCACAGGATAAGATTGGGATATGATGATGCAACAGTGGATTTGCACCAAACGGTCAAAGCTTTCGGCCTCCCAGCATGCAACGGGCCCATCCATATATCCCCACCTCCTGGCTCAGGCAAATCAGTGTTTTGTTTGGTGCGGCAGGAGCCGGACCATGGTCAAATGGGCTGCTGGTTTTTAGCAGCCATAAGCTTTTTTATTTAATTTTTATAGTCTTGCTATTTTTTTTGAGCGATCTTTCTAAAAAGCATCTTATACATACCTTAGAAAGAGTTGCTCCAACAACTCCCCGCCGGGTTGCAACAATGCTTACCCATGTGTACAGTGCTGTTTCGGACTCAAGGAAAAGGAAAGGGTTATGGGAAACAGTCTCAATCTGAGAAGTCTAGTTAGACTAAAAAGCATTGGGCTACTAGAGGACCGGCTTCTAAATCAGAAGATAAGCCATCAGCCTGATGGTGCGGGCCTCCACCTAGGGGACCCCAGGGTGGGAGGCCGACTTCTTCAGTTTGCACAAACCTGGCAGCAATCTACCACAGATGCCTGGGTGCAAGAAGCGGTATCTCACGGTTATGCATTTGCTTTCACGAAACACCCTCCTCAAAGGTTTTTTTGTACCAGCCAATCTTCAGTAGAATTGAAGGCCAGGGCTTTGCAAGAGGCAGTTCAGAAGTTGCTTCAGTCAGTAGTGATAATTCCAGTTCCCCCTGCATAATGAGGACAATGTTTTTATTCCAACCTGTTTCTATTACAGAAGCCAAATGGGTCGTTCCGGCCCATACTCAATCTCAAAGTGCTGAACATATACATTTGGGTGCCTCGGTTTCATACGGAGACTTTACATTCCATTATTTTGGCCATGGAGCCAGAGGATTTTATGGTATCCCTTGATATACAGGATGCTTACCTTCATGTTCCTATAGCACTGTCTCATCCGCGCTATCTCAGGTTTGCTATCCTCCAGCATCATTTTCAGTTTCAGGCCCTACCGTTTGGACTGGCCACAGCTCCCAGAGTATTCACCAAAACTATAGTGGTGATGGCATCTTATCTCCGTCAGCAGAGGATAAGGATTTTTTCATACCTTGACAACTTATTAATCCTGGCACAGTCTCAGGAATTGCTTCAGTGTCATCTGCAACAGACAATAGCTTGTTTACAGAGACACAGTTGGCTCATAAATTGGGCAAAGTCGTCCCTGGTTCCGTCACAACGGATGACTCATTTGGGGGCTGTGCTGGATTCAGGTCTTCAGAGAGTATTTCTACCTCTGAACAAAATATCCATAATTCAGTCAAGGATTTAGGAGCTGATACACAGTCAAAGGTTATCCATTCACACCGCAATGCTTGTGATGGGGTTGATGGTGTCGACATTCGACATGGTGGAGTATGCTCTGTTCCACTCGAGGCATCTGCAATGTCTGATCCTTTCCAAATGGAATGGTTTTCATCAGTCAATAAGAACGCAGACTATGGTCCTTCCTCTGGGAGTAAGGGGGTCATTAGTCTGGCGGCTACAGACATCCCATCTGGAAAAAGGGAGACCCCTTTGGATATCAGATTGGGAAATTCTGACAACGGATGTCAGTCTTCAGGGCTGGTGAGCAGTGACAGGAAGGAGTTGCTTCCAGGGGCAGTGGACTAAGGAAGAAAGTTGCCTGCCAATAAATATATTGGAACTTTGGGCCATAGATATGGCACTTATTCAGGCAAAGGACATCCTTCGGGGAAACCAGTCCAGATCCGCTCGGACAATGCAACGGCAGTAGCGTACCTCAACCATCAGGGGGGAACTCGCAGCCAGAATGCAATGAAGGAGGTAAGTCACACATTAAAGTGGGCAGAATTTCATCTTCCAGCCTTGTCCGCAGTGTTCATTCCGGGAGTCCTAAACTGGGAAGCGGATTTTCTCAGTCGACACGCCAATCATGCAAACGAATGGGCTTTACACCCAGAGGTCTTCCAAATTCTGGTAGACAAATGGGGGTTACCAGAGATAGATCTCATGGAGTCACGCCAGAACAAAGTTCCCGCATACAGGTCAAGAACAAAGGATCCCAAAGCGATCTTTGTGGATGCCCTGTCATTGAGATGCGACTTTCGTCCGGCCTATGTGTTTCCACCAATCGCCCTGCTACCCAGGGTGATGCAAAAGATAAAACACGGAAAGGGCGCCATTATACTAATAGCTGCCAGAAGGCATTGGTACACAGATCTGCAGAGGATGTCGATGGATGCTCCAGTCTTACTCCCTCAACATCCAGATCTACTGTTTCAGGGTCCTTGCTATCACAAGCACCTGGATCAACTGTCTTTGAAGGTGTGGCTCTTGAGACTTCCATCCTAAAAGCAAAAGGATTCTCACAACAAGTAATTCAAACATTGCTCATAGCAAGGAAACCTTCCTCAGCTCGCATTTATCTCAGAATATAGCAAGCCTATGGCCCCATTTGAACCACTTAAATGAGTGGATCCTAAATGGTTGACAGCTAAAGTTCTCTTTCTACTGGTTATTGCTTCAGCTAAAGAGTTTCAGATTTAGCACATTATTATGTCGCCCTCCTTTTCTGATTTTTTTTATCCACATAGAGCGGTTTTCAGAACCAAATCTGTGTATCTTCCTAAGGTGGTGTCTAAATTCCACCTTAACAAAGAAATTGTAGTCCCGGCCTTCCAGGGGCCAGACCTTTCTGTGGGAAATGCATCGTTGGACGTGTGGATCATACCAATGCCATGAGAAAGACAGACACTCTCTTCGTTCTCTACAGATTTCACAAGAGAGGATGACCTGCTGATAAGCAGACACTGGCGAGGTGGCTTCGGATGGCAATTTCAGAAGCATTCTCTCAAGCTGACCTCCCTGTTCTGGCTAAGGTCTCTGCTCACTCTACTCGTAAGGTAGGTAGGTCCGTCATGGGCAGCACAACGTAGTGCTTCAGCAGAACAGATATGTAAGGCAGCCACATGGTCTTCCATTAACACATTCATTAGACATTATGCCTTTGATACCTTTGCCTCTCAGGACGCTGAATTTGGGCGAAGGATTCTCCTGTCCAATCAGGAGCGTCCCCACCACTAAATTGCTTTGGAACATCCCAATGTTATCCTGTAGATAACCTCTGGACCCTGCTGGAGAAATCGTTATGGTAAAACTTACCGTTGATAATGCTATTTCTCTTAAGTCCACAGGGATCCCACCCTGACGCACCTGATTTGAAGATCCTTTTCACTCACTAACCTCTTCCTTCTTGTACGGAAGGGTGTGCATGTGTGTTCTTCTCGCCTGATTAGGGCTTTCTATGCTGCTCCTGCCTTGAGCTTTGGAAAAACAACTGATTTGCCTGAGCCAGGAGGCAGGGATATATGAACGGGCCCGTTGCATGCTGGGAGGCCGAAGGTTTGGACCGTTTGGTGCAAATCTGCTGTCGCGTCATCATATCCCAATGTTATCCTGTGGACTTAGGATAAATAGCGCTATTAACGGTAAGTTTTACCATAACGATTATTTTGTTTGGTGTGGCAGGAGCCGGACCACTGTAGAAAATGGTGTGGCTGCCTTTTTGCTGCCACAAACCATGAACTGAAATGCCAGCTTCCGTCTGAGACGCTAAGATATTCAGCTCAGTCAGAGTTGCTGTGCGGCTGTGTTCACTGGTGCGTCTGGTTCTGATAGCCGCTAATTAGCGGCATGGTCAAATACAGAAGAGAGGTTCAAGTCTCCCGGTATCCTGCTCTCCTGAGCCAGGTAAATAGTAATGTTTTTTCCTACCTACTGTAATGTATTGTGTTGATGAAAAATGTGCTCATTTTGCAAATGTATACTAATGCATTATTATTTGACTGTTTGCTAGTGCTGCTTCCTGTCTAAACTTTTTGTCAGTCTTGAGATATATATGTGTGTGTGTGTGTGTGTGTGTGTGTGTGTGTGTATATATATATATATATATATAGTCGAAGTCAGAAAATATTACAGTACACACATTACGTACAAACACCACATAGATGGCCTACATGTGTGTACGTGTTCGGCCACGCGTGCACATATTCGCAATTTGCGTATGGTCGCTCCCGCGGTCCTGCACATTAGAGCGTGGTATGAGTAATTACAGTGGAATTTGTACTCGCATGGAAAAGCCACAGACATATCATATATCTAATCCATATATTGCATAAATCCCCCACTGTCTGCTTCCTCTTCTAAATAGCATGAAGATCGGTCACACATAAATGAAACTCCCAGAGACTCAAATACAATGGCCTTATTTACACAAAGCTTTGAAATTCTATGAAGAAAGCAAACACCTTTGTTTACTCCTATTATTCTAGGGTAGCCTAGTTTCTATCAAAAACAATAAGTACTGGATTGTCATTGTCTTACCTGAAGACAAGACAAACAAAAAGACAATACCCAGGAACCTGGGCTGAGGAGAAACTCAATTAGCAATAGCTAACAAAAACACAAACCAGACATTTAGAAATGTGAGGTAATAACATTCATAGTCTAAACTCTTGGAGATGTATATATGTGTGTGTGTACATATATATATATATATATATATATATATAATTCCTAACAAATTGTAATAGCAGGAGTATGTGTGTGTGTGTGTGTGTGTGTGTGTGTGTATATATATATATATATATATATATATGTGGATATACACTGCTCAAAAAAATAAAGGGAACACGAAAATAACACATCCTAGATCTGAATGAATGAAATATTCTTATTAAATACTTTGTTCTTTACATAGTTGAATGTGCTGACTACAAAATCACACAAAAATTATCAATGGAAATCAAATTTATTAACCCATGGAGGTCTGGATTTGGAGTCACCCTCAAAATTAAAGTGGAAAAACACACTACAGGCTGATCCAACTTTGATGTAATGTCCTTAAAACAAGTCAAAATGAGGCTCAGTAGTGTGTGTGGCAAACAACAGAAATCACATCTCAAGTCTTAGCCATCGCCCACTTCTTGAGCTGACCAATGATCCCCGGTGCACAGGATATGTCCCACCCCCGAACCAATGGAAGTAGAGCACACATTGTCTATTGTATTATGTTTTGATCTACTGTATAAAGAGCCAGCTGCATGCCAGGTCACTATCACAGACGCTAAAGTTTATCTACCCAGATGACTGAGGACCAGACTGGGAAGAGCAGGCGACAAAACCAAACACGTATGTACCATTGACTGTAGCCATTATTGTATTGTATTGCTTTGTTATTGTAACCCCCTTTCAGTAATAATATGCTGTGGTGTCGGAACCCGGCATTTTAAATACAAACTGGTGTCGTGTTTCCTTTCCCTGCTAAGGTATTAAAGTGTATTTACAGCCACTCGGGCTGCTGCATTGTGCTAACAGCGTATAGGCCTGTGTATGCAAACTGTAGTCACTACGCCCTTTAGGCGTACGTACGCAGAGTGCGTACACTGTGCAACTTTGTGTACGTAAGGTTTGTGAATAACATAAAGGTGAAAGATTAATTAACGCGACCGCAGCGGCTCAATATTAAAATGTATCAAGTGTGTTTAAGGTATACGCTTTTTAGTCCTGTAAGTAAACCAGCGTTTACAATTGGGGGCATCGTCCGGTTTCCACATGCTCACAGCCTAACAGGTCATAGCAGACTTAATCTATCAGCAAAGAGCTGAAAGTTATCCTACGTAACCTTTTCTTGGTCGATGGATACGCTGAAAACCCTACTTGTGTGCTGATTAGATGGCGTCTGCTCTGTCTGGTCTGCAGAGGTGCTGGTAGAACCCGTAAAACACAGGAAAAAAGCTATTTAAAAATCTGAATTTTTTGGGGGGGCGGAAAAAAAAAGCGTACACAAAGGGCACCTATACTTTGCATACCCTCTCACATTGCCACAAGACTCAGATTGTTAGATTCATGTAAATCTGTGTGAAATCGGATACATTTGTTGCTGTATAGTTAAAGTTGAAATAACAGTATTTTAAGGAAGTAAGTGTAAAGACACAATTGCAGGTCTGCATAAAAGTTTATACAGAACAAGTTGTGCCTAGTGGTTAATAGTAATTAGTATTGTTCACATTTATAGAGTTGTGTGATTTGTTTTATTGTGGACGCACGGTTTTGTACACGTGTGTCGGACAAAGTACAGGACTGCGCACGCAGCGTAAAAGACACGCACGGTCGCGTGTTTACGCAAAGTGCGTAAGAGTGCGGGTGCTAAGTACAAATTACACAATAGTGTCGTTTAGTTAAAAGGTGGGACAGTAGCCATGCTACAATAGCACAAAACTACCCGGTTTCTAAAGCAGATTAGTATAAAACTTTTATTTAAACTGTATTGCCTCTGGGGGTAAAGCTGCCAATCAGAACGAGTGAAAATTTTCTGTACAGAAAAACAAAGTGTATTTGAGTGAGTGAAAGCGGAGTGGATTTGAACCCCGGAAATCGGGTCCCGTGGTACACCAAGTAAGTGGAGGCTTGGTGGCGTGAGGCGGCTGACTCACATTAATATAGATTGAAATACGCAAATTGTGAGGAGATTTGCAGAGGAGCATAATAGGGAATTGTGCATTGTGTAGTATTGAAGTAAAAAGGTTTTTCGTTACGCTCCGGCTGAGGGTCGCAGTTTGTACATCGACCTGTGGTCGTATGGCAGATAGGTAACAAGTACCTATACGCTGTGCGATTGGACAGGCGTGTTTGTGGGTGCGATACATAGCGCAACTTGATACCCCTTTTTACGAGCTTTTGCGTAAAATCGCGGTGTCATTATCGCTGCGTAGAGCATATGCAAGTGTGATTTGTGTATAAAAAGTGTATAGGGAGTTTTTTCGCTGGTCCCTCAGGAAAATCTCCAGCGGTGGATATTTGCTGGAAAAGGGAAGTCACTCCTAACACTTCCAGTAAATAGAAACCAATAGGGCCTCACTGGGTACGCGGTGTTTACTATTGCAGTGAGTCGTGGTACTCAGCGGAGAAGGAGCAAGTGAAAGCGCTAGGTGTCTTTCACCGTCTATTTGCGGTGTGCATTGGGGATTGCGTTTATTGGCAAAAAGTCTGCGATGGGATCCAATTGCACAAGCAGTGGGCGTTTGGTAGCTAGGGTTCAGGCTGAAGAAGTAAGACCGAGAAGGTCAGAATTGCGACTGAGAGTCAGCGAGGTTTATTATGTGTGAAAAATATGGTTCACACACGGAGGCTTTTTGCAATGAATGGTTACGTATGACTGACAAAGATAGGGTACCATTCCCTAGGGTGGGCAGCTTTGAACCAGAGGTTTTGCAGAATTTAAGGATAAGGATATGTCTGATAAAATCCAGAAAACAAAGGATTAGACATACAGATTGTTTAAATTTATGGCAGCAAGAGGGGGATGTGCAAAGGGAATTAGCTCGCGCAGCAGGTTCCAAACCTAGCAGGAATGAGGACACAAACACACCATTATCGACACAGGTCGAGAGGGAAAAGATGGCTAGTCAATGGTATATCTATGAATGATAGTATAATGCAAGAGAAATGTATTAACCCTCATTTTTGCAAGATGTATTCTGTTTTGAAGTCTTTTCAAGGTTATAGGTCACAGGAAGATGATGGACCCAGCCAAAGCGCAGCTCTCATTCAGGCAGTCGCCTTGCAGGAAACTCAGGTGGGGCCTGTCCTTCCAGTTAGAGCAGTAACAGTATTCCCCACTGAAAGAACTGGTGAGGTCACAGCTACCAGTAAGTGTGAGACGGGTCATTGCACAGAGACAACAACACCTTACAGCAAACAGATTAGGAACGGAATGGTAGGATTACATCCTGTTTTGGAAATAGTAACTCCTAATGGGGGAACCGATAGTCAGGGAGTAATCCTCACCGGGAATAATGCAATGTATTGCCCGTTGTCCAGAGCTGAGCTGCGGTCAATCATTTCAGAATTCCCCGATCCCCGGAAGTATTTAGCCAGATGTCAGAAGTTTATCAGAGATCTGGGTAATGCTCTTGAACCAGCTAACAATGATTAGCGGATACTTTTAAAAGCGTGCCTACCCCCTAATATTGACACCCAAATTTTTTTCACTGATTGTAGATTAGAGTCGGATGATCCTATGACTAACGAACACAATCAGGAGAATGTGGAACAAATTAACAGGCAACTAGAGTTGTATTTCCCCATTACTGTTAAGTGGAGAAGAACTTTCTCCATAAAACAGGAAAAATGAAATGGCATCTGAATATTTTCATCGGGCCCTGCAAATAATGGATAGATACATTGAGGTATCAGATACAGGGAACAATGCGAATTATAGGGAGATGGCTGTCTCTGTGCTAATGGACGGACTCAATAAGGCAGTAAGGTACAAACATCTTTGCCTAATTGGAGAGGGGCCACAGTAGCTCGTCTTAGAGAGTGCGCAATGGAACACCACCAGAATGTTGCTAGGCACAGGAAACAACAGGAGGATAAACTGATGACAATAAGTGTACAGGCTCTTGCAGCAAAGCCTCATCAGCCTAAACTCCAAAACCCTGGTAGTAAGAAAAGACCGAGAATATGTTACATTTGTAGAAATAAAGGGCATTTTGCCAGAGATTGTAGGAGTAGTAGAACACATAGTCAATATAGACCCCTAGACAGAGAAAACAAGCCACATTATTAAACACATAGACGGGATCAAGGGACATATAGTAAGGAATCACGAGCCACATAGAAAACACAGATTCGGTTAATGGGAAGAACGGAATAAATGCAACTTTACCCTTTTGACAAAACTTGCTGGGGTTAAGATGAGGCCTCTAAACTTTTGCTTCTTTCTCTAGCAGAAATGGCCCCTGATTAACTTAACAGGAGTTTTGTTAGAGATGGTATACATATAGAGTGCTCCCACCCAGGAAGCACAAAGTTTGTTGGATACCCACAAAGACTAATGTTGCATTTCACTGTTCTAGATGCATGTCCATCACAGGTAGAGGAAATTATCTCACAGATGCCGGGTTCCCTATGAACTTAGGATGGACAGGACACTGGATTGATGGCTGGGATAGTCCCAGTAGAGATATGACACACATTTTTTTTAGGGGTATAGACAGTAGAGAATCACTTCCCCATAGTACCCAATCCAGTTGTCAAATTTTATAAAATCCTCTTTGCCTCTGCAAACTTATCTGTTACTAACCTTTATGTGATTTTCCTTCAAAGTTTCCTCCTCATTTCTTACATTCACCGACAGGAGGGTACAATACATGGACCCGATCACAGTTCAAACGCCACATGCCTAATCAGTCCTTCAGAGCTCTGCCCAAATCCAGTATATCTCGCCAGCATAAAGACACCAGTATTAATGCAGTGTGCCTGGTCATGCACAAAGGGTGGAGAATGAGAATACTGGTGAAGGGAGACTATGTACAGACACCGATATGCATGATGGTGTGACAGCCTGTTGGTGAATGCCAAACCTGACATTTTCTTTTTTTTTATTTACTATTTTTTCCTCTCTTCTCTCATCCAGAGACGGTTCACTTTACACAACTGATAACACACGATAGTAAATTAAAATGCAAAATTTGTGTTCCCTACAGGAAAAGAAGTCTGGAGGACAAAGGGGTATGGCCAGGAGTCCACAGGACTGTGGACACGGTAAGCCAGTAGCCCCCAGAGCATACCTTCCAAGTCTAGCTGAGGTGGCACACGGTCTGACTCATCTAGGCAAAAGAGGGTATGTGCAGGCTGATGAGAGCCTACTGGTGTGCCCCAGGATTCTATTCTCATGCAGGTAAGAGAGCAATGACATGTTTTACTTGCTTGAGGGAAGAATATTGGATAGACAATACCAACAGAGCCATTCCATATCCCTCCTACAGACGGACCTTTTCGGGTAATACAAATCGACCTCATACAATTACCACCCTGTAGGAATTTGAAATATGAGTTAGTTTGTATTGATGTATTTTCCAATTGGGTAGAAGCGTTCCCTGCTGCCACAAATACTGCTACGTTCACTGCAAAGAAAATAGTGCAGGAATTCGTGTGTAGATATGGTATCACTAGAGTAAGTGAAAGTGATAGGGGTACCCATTTTACAGGTGAAATCTTTCAGGTCATGTGCAAACTGATGGGAACAAGCTGAGCAGAGTAATAGCTGAAACTGGATTGTTGTGGCCTGAAGCTTTGTCACTAGTGTTGTACAGCATCAGAACCACTCCCAAGTCTCCACTTAACTTATCACCCTTTGAAATTCTTTTTGGTCGACAACCTCATGTAATGATAGACCCCCAGGATGATTTGAAATGTAATAATGAAGTGACTGTGACATATTTGGTTGGGATGAGCCAGCAGCTGAGAAATCAACAAAGAAATTTAAAGCTGGTGATTCCTGACCTACCGAACAGTAATTGTCATGACATTGAGCCTGGGGATTATGTGATGATTTGAAATTTCTTACGCTCAGGTTGTCTCATAGACAGGTGGGAAGGACCATATCAAGTCTTGTTAACCAGCACGACAGCATTAAAGGTTGCCGAAAGAGAGACTTGGGTCCACTCGTCCCACTGCAAGAAGGTCGCTGACCCGGAGAGAACTCGTGACAAAGTAGTTTGGTAACTGTGAGTTCAAAGTGAACTGTGTGTTCAAAGAGCAAGGCAAAGAGACACTAGAGTGTTTGTTCCAGGAAAGTTGAGAGGCAGGACTGTTGAAAGGCACCTGAGCACAGAGAGCAACAAGATCTAGAACGGTTGTAGCACCATTTTCTTTTTTCACCTCCCCCTGCATTTTTCTTTCTTTTCTCCTTCTTATTTTCCTTCTTTCCCCTTACGAAATGGATCTATAACAAGAAACTGTGTTTCGGGTTCTACTAGTAATTCTGTTTTTGATCAGGACAATTTTCTTTGGTGAGGGTCCCAGAGAGGTCGAGCAGGGATCTGGAATGGGTTCTGATGGCGAGTACGAATTTGTAGGATCTCAGGAGCAGCACATCACTCGAGTAAAGGCTGGTATCAGTAAGCGCTCTGGTAGCCATGGAGCTCGGAGGCACTGTGAAGGGATATTGTCTGCTGAACTTGTACGCCAAATAGCCAACAGTGGGAGGTATTTTCGGTATAGGTATACCCATGGAAGCAAGACCATGTGGGTTGGAAGAGTATCGTCAGGGTATTGTGCTCATATCATCCAGCCCGATACTTGTACTGAGCAGATGGGAGAACTAGGGATTGATTTCTTTACTTGGAAAATTTGTAATATGGTGGTGATATATTTTGTCCCCTATGTTCTCCCAGATGATGCCTATTTCATATGTGGGAGGAAGGCGTACAAGTGGCTTGCCCCGAGCTCAGAGGGATTGTGTTATATTGGGAGAGTACTACCGGAGGTCATGACCATAACCCATGATAAAATGAAAGACGTTCACCGTAGTGCTCAGGCTCCTTATACTCATACTCACTATGAACACATCAAGAGACACCTCATAGATAGGACAGAGCACGCAGCCTCTGATTTGATCCACGAATCCACCGGGATTCAGTTCCTTCTCGCATTAGACATCACCCGTACTGCCAGAGGAACTATAAATTATAAGTATATCCATGCGCTAGCGAACTTGATAGATAATATCACTGAGATGTATGATGACACCTTCAGGTACACAGGAAGGGAGTTACAAGCCTACAAGAAGGAACTGATTTAGCACAGGATGGTCCTTAATTATGTCACAGCTGTGACAGGTGGGTACTGTGTTACTCTGGCAACTCAATATGGTGTGAAGAGCTGTACATATATTACGAACAGAACTGACGACCCAACGGAGATCATCGATCAGAAGATGGACGAGATCTTGCAGTTGAAGTGGGAGTTCAGGAGGAAACACAACCTTACCTTTGCGACTGTGAGTAATGAACTGACCGGCTGGGTCTCATGGCTGAACCCACGCAAATGGTTCTCAGGTTTAGGAGAGTGGGCTCAAAATGTCATTATGAGTGTGGGGAAGTTTCTCCTTTGTCTCCTGGGAGTCATCATAATTATTGGTTTGATTTTCAGGTGTGTTCAAATTCTAACGCGGCGCAAGCACGGCACAAAGTTGATGAGTCTAAGAAGCGAGGGTGCTGTTATAGCAGCAGATTTAATCTACGATCCATCCATAGAGACAGCGTTATGATAAGGATTGCAAATGAATTTCATGGCCTGTTTCTTTCACCCGTTTTTCTTTGTCTCCCCCTCTGCCCAGATACATCCAACTGGAAAAGACGTCAGCCCTACCCAAAATGTTTATGTGAATGTATTTTTATATATGTGTCTTATCTTCATCTCTTCAACCTCCAGTTAATGGCACACATACTAGCACTCACATATGTTCCCCCTCCATGTATCATCAACTAAATATGCACCCCATTTGTTGGAACAAGAAGCCGAAAAGAGCTCAGTAGTGTTTGTTGGCCCATTTACAGACCCTTAATCCGGGATGAGAAGGATTTAATGTATACTTCGCAATACCTCAAAGCTTATCTAGAACATATATGGCACGATGATACATGCCCCTCAGACATGGATTCATACATACATGCTTTTTACTATACCACTAGGTCATACATTTCCCACCTACAACTCTCCCCCGATCATCCAAGCTTTTGTATATATTGTATAGGTAATATTTTTTTCCTGTTTATTGATTAGTTAGTGGCAGTTATTGATGACTGCCAAAGGGTGGACTGTCGAAGTCAGAAAATATTACAGTACACACTTTACGTACAAACACCACATAGATGGCCTCCATGTGTGTACGTATTCGGCCGTGCGTGCACATATTCGCAATTTGCGTATGTTCGCTCCCGCGGTCCTGCGCATTAGAGCGTGGTATGAATAATTACAGTGGAATTTGTACTCGCATGGAAAAGCCAGAAAGACATATCATATCTAATCCATATATTGCATCAATCCCCCACTGTCTGCTTCCTCTTCTAAATAGCATGAAGATCAGTCACACATAAATTAAACTCCCAGAGACTCAAATACAATGGCCTTATTTACACAAAGCTTTGAAATTCTATGAAGTAGGCAAACACCTTTATTTACTCCTATTATTCTAGGGAAGGCTAGTTTCTATCGAAAACAATAAGTACTGGATTGTCATTGTCTTACCTGAAGACAAGACAAACAAAAAGACAATACCCAGGAACCTAGGCTGAGGAGAAACTCAATTAGCAATAGCTAACAAAAATACAAACCAGACATTTAGAAATCTGAGGTAATAACATTCATAATCTAAACTCTTGGAGATGTATTTATTTGTGTGTATATATATATATATATATATATATATATATATATATATATATATATATAAAATTCCTAACAAATTGTAATAGCAGGAGTATGTGTGTGTGTGTGTGTGTGTGTGTATATATATATATATATATATATATATATATATATATATGTATATCTTGAGGATGGAAATAGATAATCATATCATGTGTGGGATCATATTGTTCAGAGTCACGTAAACATTAATCTGGTGGGAATAAGAATATTATCATATATAACCACATTAAGTTATTAATAATACCAGATTTATGTATGATTAATGTGATGGGTTTAACTGGTCATGGGGCGGGAACTCAGATGCAAACAACAGAAATCACATCTCAAGTCTTAGCCATCGCCCACTTCTTGAGCTGACCAATGATCCCCGGTGCACAGGATATGTCCCACCCCCGAACCAATGGAAGAAGAGCACACAGTGTCTATTGTATTATGTTTTAATCTACTGTATAAAGAGCCAGCTGCATGCCAGGTCACTATCACAGACAGGGCCGGTTCAAGGGCGCAGAGCGCCCCGGGCAGGATAGGGGCGTGGCCTAATAAGGGGGCGTGGTGAGTCACGCCCCCTGTACATTGAAAGCGCCGCTTGAATGCTGAGCGGTGCGCGATGACGTCATCGCGCACCGCACAGCAAAAGGTCCTCTCCACGAAGAGAAACTAGACGCTATGCGTCTAGTTCCCTTCGTGGAGAGGACCTTTGCTGTGCGGTGCGCGATGACGTCATCGCGCACCGCTCAGCAGTTACTCTCCACGAAGGGAAACTAGACGCATAGCGTCTAGTTCCCTTCACAGGAGGCTCCGAGGACGGGGACGGCAGCGGGCAGCGGAGGCGGACGGGGGACACAGCGAGCAGCAGTGGCGGATCTTGCCACGGTGCGGCACCCTCCGGATGGCGCCAGCGCCCTCCGGAAGGCGGCGCCCCGGGCAAAAGTCCTGCTTGCCCGTGGCAAGAACCGCCACTGATCACAGACTCTAAAGGTTATCTACCCAGATGACTGAGGACCAGACTGGGAAGCGCAGGCGACAAAACCAAACACGTATGTACCATTGACTGTAGCCATTATTCTATTGTATTGTATTGCTTTGTTATTGTAACCCCCTTTCAGTAATAATATGTTGTGGTGTCGGAACCCGGCATTTTAAATACAAACTGGTGTTGTGTTTCCTTTCCCTGCTAAGGTATTAAAGTGTATTTACAGCCAATCGGGCTGCTGCATTGTGCTAACAGCGTATAGGCCTGTGTACGCATACTGTGTAGTCACTACGCCCTTTAGGCATACGTACGCAGAGTGCGTACACTGTGCGACTTTGTGTACGTAAAGTTTGTAAATAACATAAAGGTGAAAGGTTAATTACCGCGGCTGCAGCGGCTCAATATTAAAGTGTATCAAGTGTGTTTAAGGTATATGCTTTTTAGTCCTGTAAGTAAACCAGCATTTACAATATATATATATATATATATATATATATATATATATATATACATACACACTGCTCAAAAAAATAAAGGGAACACTAAAATAACACATCCTAGATCTGAATGAATGAAATATTCTTATTGAATACTTTGTTCTTTACATAGTTGAATGTGCTGACTACAAAATCACACAAAAATGATCAATGGAAATCAAATTTATTAACCCATGGAGGTCTGGATTTGTAATCACACTCAAAATTAAAGTGGAAAAATACAATCCAGGCTGATCCAACTTTGATGTAATGTCCTTAAAACAAGTCAAAATGAGGCTCAATAGTGTGTGGCCTCCACGTGCCTGTATGACCTCCCTACAATGCCTGGGCATGCTCCTGATGAGGTGGCGGATGGTCTCCTGAGGGATCTCCTCCCAGACCTGGACTAAAGCATCCGCCAACTCCTGGACAGTCTGTGGTGCAACGTGGCGTTGGTGGATGGAGCGAGACATGATGTCCCAGATGTGCTCAATTGGATTCAGGTCTGGGGAACGGGCGGGCCAGTCCATAGGATCAATGCCTTCGTCTTGCAGGAACTGCTGACACACTCCAGCCACGTGAGGTCTTGCATTAGGAGGAACTCAGGGCCAACCGCACCAGCATATGGTCTCACAAGGGGTCTGAGGATCTCATCTCGGTACCTAATGGCAGTCAGGCTACCTCTTGCGAGCACATGGAGGGCTGTGCGGCCCCCAAAGAAATGCCACCCCACACCATTACTGACCCACTGCCAAACCGGTCATGCTGGAGGATGTTGCAGGCAGCAGAACGTTCTCCTTGGCATCTCCAGACTCTGTCACGTCTGTCACATGTGCTCAGTGAGAACCTGCTTTCATCTGTGAAGAGCACAGGGCGCCAGTGGCAAATTTGCCAATCTTGTTGTTCTCTGGCAAATGCCAAACGTACTGCACGTTGTTTTACAACCCCCACCTGTGGACGTCGGGCCCTCATACCACCCTCATGGAATCTGTTTCTGATCGTTTGAGTAGACACATGCACATTTGTGGCTTGCTGGAGGTCATTTTGCAGGGCTCTGGCAGTGCTCCTCCTGTTCCTCCTTGCACAAAGGCGGAGGTAGCGGTCCTGCTGCTGGGTTGTTGGCCTCCTCCACGTCTCCTGATGTACTGGCCTGTCTCCTGGTAGCACCTCCATGCTCTGGACACTACGCTAACAGACACAGCAAACCTTCTTGCCACAGCTCGCATTGATGTGCCATCCTGGATGAGCTGCACTACCTGAGCCACTTGTGTGGGTTGTAGACTCCGTCTCATGCTACCACTAGAGTGAAAGCACCGCCAGCTTTCAAAAGTGACCAAAACATCAGCCAGAAAGCATAGGAGCTGAGAAGTGGTCTGTGGTCACCACCTGCAGAACAACTCCTTTATTGGGGGTGTCTTGCTAATTGCCTATAATTTCCATCTGTTGTCTATTCCATTTGCACAACAGCATGTGAAATTGATTGTCAATCCGTGTTGCTTCCTAAGTGGACAGTTTGATTCCACAGAAGTGTGATTGACTTGGAGTTACAGTGTGTTGTTTAAGTGTTCCCTTTATTTTTTTGAGCAGTGTATATATGTATATATATGTGTGTGTGTGTGTGTGTGTGTGTGTGTGTGTGTGTGTGTTGTTTGTTTATATCTATATTTGTCTTGGTTCATACCTTAAATGCTGGTGCAAGCAGGGCAGGTTCTGATCGTACTTCACTTTAAATAGGCATAAAGTGAAGACTGCCACATTGATGCGTGGTATTACACTGATTGTGTGAATAATAGTGTTGCTATATCCTAGGCAAGGGTAACGAGGCAGCACATACAATATCATCATGTTTGTTCTTTGAAGCAGAGTTAACAACTTGGGACCTGGTAAATGGGTTATGAGTAAACTGTTATAGTTTCATGAAAAACCTTAAACTGTCCTTTAACCAGGAACAAGCACAGGAACCCCAATGGGCATCTCTTGCACAGGATTTTATCCAATATAGCGGATCGCCTGGTGGTTTCGGCTCTATTGTCAGGTATGGGGCACCGACAAAACCCTTCCATGCAACAACCCCCATGGAGGAATGTACTGATCACACTCAGTCCAAGATTTACCCCAGACCTTGGCTGCCTTTCAGCAATTGTTACAGGCAGATAGGCCCTGGGCCCTGAAAACGGATTGACATGGAGCACCAACCTTACAGTCTACACAGTTTTCAGAATTCAAGGATACTTCAGATGATGAATCTGGATCCTCTCACTCTGAGTCTGCATCAAGAGAAGAGGAGTACTGTATCTCAGTAGGTATACTTGAGTTTATTTTTGCAGTAAAAATCCATTCTGTTAATGGAAGAGGCTCCTGTCTTTAAACGTCCAAAAAATGTAGACTGTTTAAAAAGGGAAGTTCCTCTCAACGTGGTAGCTTACGTAGTGCGACTGGTGGGCAAGTGCACAATACCTCTGCGTTCAACATCAGTATCTGATGCAAGAGACAGAAAAAAATATAATTGTTTTAACACTAGTTTCTCCCTACCAGGGGCAAGTACAAGACCAGCTGTTGCCACAGCTTGGGTGGCAGACTGGGCGGAAGCTTTAGAAAATGTTTTCTAAGTTCTGGCAGCAAGGGAACAGTTATCCAATATAGCTAATATAAAAGAGGCACCTGTTTTTATGGAGAAGCAGCCCTGGATATGGGTATATTAGCTTCTCAAGCATCAGCTTCTTCAGTAGCAGCTTGCAGAGCTGTTTGCGTATATGGTTAGGGAAGGCTGACTTGGCAAGAAAGTACTGGAATCCCTGCCTTTTTTTGGAAATACTATGTTTGGAATTGAATTGGACAATTTAATATTGTCTAAAGCAAATTCCAAAAAAAGCTGGGTTTTTACTTTGACATTAAAAGCAAAACCCTGGTTTTCCTGTTTTCCGGTCCTTTCGGTCTCAAGGTAAAGCAGTCTCAATCAGACCAAGCCATTGGACTGATGGCACAGGTCTCCACTTGGGAGACCCCAGGGTGGGAGGCCGACTTCTTCAATTTATCACAGGTTTGGCAGCAGTCTATCACAGATACCTGAGTGCAAGAAACGGGGTCTCATGGGTACCCCTTCTCCTTCAAGAGACACCCCCCTCTCAACAGTCTCTTTGTACCAGCCCACCTCCTGTGGCAACGAAAGGCCAGGGCTCTAACATAGTATCTGAGGTTGAAAAAAGACAATTGTCCATCGAGTTCAACCTATTTGTGGTCTCCTATGCATGATGATTTGACTAAAATTTCTGACTGATGCTGCTGTCAGCCATTGCATTTTATCCCTATTTATAGTAACTATAATGCATGACTATGCACCATACCCCTGGATATCCTTATCCAATAGGAATTTATCTAACCCATTCTTAAAGGTGTTGACAGATTCCGCCATTACAACTCCCTCGGGCAGGGAATTCCAAACACGTATTGTCCTTACCGTAAAAAAGCCTTCGCGCCGTATGGTGCGGAATCTCCTCTCCTCTAACTTGAGCGAGTGTCCACGAGTCCTCTGTGTTGATCTAACCAAAAACAGGTCCCGCGCAAGCTCTGTGTATTGTCCCCTTATATATTTGTAGATGTTGATCATATCCCCTCTTAGTCTCCGCTTTTCCAATGTAAACATGCCTAGTCTTTCAAGCCTTTCTTTGTATTCCACCGTCTCCATGCCCTTAATTAGTTTGGTCGCCCTCCTCTGTACCTTTTCAAGCTCCAGGATATCCTTTTTGTAGTACGGTGCCCAGAATTGTACACAGTATTCAAGGTGTGGCCTCACTAGTGATTTATATAACGGGAGTATAATACTCTCGTCCCTAGCATCAATACCCCGTTTTATGCATGCTAATATCTTATTAGCCTTCTTTGCTGCAGTCCTGCTTTGGGTACTACTGCTTAGCTTGCTATCTATGAGGACACCTAAGTCCTTTTCCAGTACAGAATCCCCTAATTTTACCCCATTTAGTAGGTAGGTGTAATTTTTGTTCTTGTTACCACAGTGCATTACCTTACACTTGTCTGTGTTGAAGCGCATTCTCCATTTGGCTGCCCATGCTTCTAATTTAACTAAGTCGTTCTGAAGAGACTCGGCATCCTCCTCTGTATTTATAGCCTTACACAATTTGGTATCATCTGCAAAAATTGACACCATGCTCTCTAGACCTTCTGTTAGGTCGTTAATGAAAATATTGAACAATAGCGGTCCTAATACTGAGCCTTGCGGCACACCACTTAGCACTTCAGTCCAAGTTGAAAAAGATCCATTAACCACAACGCGCTGCTTCCTATTATCTAACCAGTTTTTGACCCAAGTGCATATTGTGCTTCCTAGCCCTGATTCTTGTAGCTTGTAGATAAGTCTCATGTGTGGTACAGTATCGTACGCTTTGGCAAAGTCTAAAAAGATTACATCCACGTCTTTACCCTGATCTAGGTTTGCGCTTACTGTTTCATAAAAGCCAAGTAAGTTGGTTTGACAGGATCTGTCCTTCATAAACCCATGTTGATTCCTTTTAATGACCTTATTGGTTTCAAGGAACTTCTGAATACTATCTCTTAGAATACCTTCCAATACTTTCCCCACTATAGATGTAAGACTAACTGGTCTATAATTACCCGGTTCAGCTTTACTTCCCTTTTTGAATATAGGCACTACTTCCGCTATACGCCAGTCTTTGGGAACCATATCTGATATAACTGAATCCTCAAAGATCAAAGATAGCGGTTTTGCCAGTTCAGAGTGAAGCTCCATTAGAACCCTTGGATGAATACCATCGGGCCCTGGTGATTTATTAATCTTTAAATGTTTTAATTGGTCACAGACTACTTCCTTGCTTAAATAAGTACCTATCAGTGTGATATTCTCATTATTGAGATTGTGTGTCAGTCCCTGAATTGGGACTGACACACAAGATGTAATTCAGAAGTTGCTACAATCAGGAGTGATAGTACCAGTTTCCTCAGCACATCGAGGATTAGGTTTCTATTCCAACCTGTTCCTGGTTCAGAAACCAAATGGGTCTCACCGTCCCATATGGAAGCGTTACGAACCATTATCCTGGCAATGGAATCAGAGGATGTCATGGTGTCCCTGGATATTCAAGATGTCTACCTACATGTACCAATAGCACCTTCCCATCAGTGCTATCTCAGGTTTGCAATCCTCCAGCAACATTTTCAGTTTCAGGCTCTGCCCTTTGGACTTGCCACAGCTACAAGGGTATTTACCAAAATTATGGTGGTGATAATTCCCCTTCGTCGGCAGGGAATAAGGTTCTTACCATATCTATACGAGCTGCTAATCCTGGCACAATCCCAGGAAACTATTGCCATCTACAAGTGACAATAGTCTGCCTACATGCTTACGCCTGGCTCATAAATTGGGTAAAGTGTTCCCTAGTCCCATCCCAATGGATGATGCACCTAGGGGCTGTATTGGATACGAGCTTTCAGAAAATCTTTTTACCTCTGGAACAAAATATCCACAATAAAGATGAGACTTCACAGATTGCTACACAGTTGGAGAGTATCCATACATGCAGCTATGCGAATTCTGGGTTCAATGGTCTCGACATTTCAACATGTCAGAATATGCCCAGTTACATTCAAGACCCCTTCAATATCTGATTCTCTCCAAATGGAATGTGCAGCATCAGACTATAAAAAGTCAAATACTCTTCCACAGAAAGTTCATCAGTCATTAGCCTGGCGGCTACAGACGTCCCATCTAGAAAAAGGTTGACCCGTATTTTATCTCAGACAGGGTACTTCTGACAACAGACGCCAGTCTCCTATGCTGAGGAGTCGTAACAGAACAGTATTCTCTCTAGGGGCTGTAAATGCTGATTTACATACAGGACTAAAAGCAACACTTTAAAAAGACATTTCATACAATTTAAATGGAGCCGCTGCAGTCGCTATACTTAATCCTCAACCTATGTACTTATTCCACCATTAGCGTACAGAGCCCCGTACTGTGTACGTACTTTACGTACAAATGCCGCGCTGGCTGTACAAAGTACACTCAGTGCGTACACATCCAAAGATACACCGTGAACCCTTAACAGCTATGCATGCGATAGTAATACACTTATAACCTTAGCAGGGAAAGGAAAACACGACACCAGTTTGTATTCAAAATGCAGGGTTCCGACACCACAACATATTATTACTGAAAGGGGGTTACAATAACAAAGCAATACAATAGAATAATGGCTACAGTCAATGGTACATACGTGTTTGGTTTTCACCGCGCTACCCAATCTGGTCCTCAGTCATCTAGATAGATAACCTTTAGAGTCTTGTGTGTGACCAGGCCTGCAGCTGGCTCCTTTATACAATCTTCCAAAACTTGGATACTGTAATCTTTGTCCACTGGACACAGGGATGGTCATTTACAGTACAGGAGAGGTCATAGGTTGGTTTGAATAGGTGGGCGATGTCTGTTCCAGATGCACTTGTGGGTGGTCTCCTCTGGGTTCCCGCCGCATACCTAATGTACAGTAAATACAGTTTATATCTATATTCTGCTCCTGCACATGACTATTTGCAGGAACGTGCGATCTGCTGCAAACCAACACCAGAATATTACCCTTAAAATACCCTACAGCTGGATACCAACCACCACCTTATAACCTTGTTCTGTCCCCTCCTATCCTGTAAAGGTGAATCCCTTTGTTCTGATACCATTTAAACTGTTGTAACTTGCTGCTGTGGTGCAGGGAGACTATGTGTACATTGTGCACTATTTGGATTAAATATGTAATGTGTTTTGATGGCTTTTCCATGCGTTCACGAACTCTACCGTAAATACTCATACCACGCGCTAATGCGCAGAACCGCGGGAGCGACCATACGCAAATTGCGAATATGCGCACGCACGGCAGAACAAGTACACGCACGGAGGCCATCTGTGTGCAGTTTGTACGTGATGTGTGTACTGCAATATTTTTCGACTTTGACAGGGTGTTGGACTAAGGAAGAAAATTGTCTGCCAATCAATGTCCTGAATCTTCGGGCCGTCTATATGGCACTCACTCAGGCTAAAGAAATACTTCATAGCAAACCGATTCAGATTCGGTCGGACAATGCCACGGCAGTAGTGTACCTCAATCACCTAGGAGGCACTCGCAGTTGGATGGAAATTGAGGAAGTAAACTGCACATTATGGTAGGCAAACTTCATAATCCAGCCAGAGTCCTAAAATAGTAATTGTATTTTCATTAGTGATGAGCGGGTTCGGTTCCTCGAGATCCGAAAACCCCCCCCCCCCCACCCCAAACTTCACCCATTTTACACGGTTCCGAGGCAGACTAGGATTCTCCCGCCTTGCTCGGTTAACCCATCATCATCCCGCTGTCGGATTCTCGCGAGATTCGTATTCTATATAAGGAGCCGTGCGTCGCCACCATTTTCACTCGTGCATTGGAGATGATAGGGAGAGGACGTGCAGCGTTCTCTCAGTTTCTATGTTCAGTGTGCTGCAAATATCTGTGCTCAGTGTGCTGCAAATATCTGTGCTCAATGTGCTTGCCTCAGTTCTCTGCCTGAAAAACGCTCCATATCTGTGCTGCATTGTAGTATATAGTAGGAGGACAGTGCAGAATTTTGCTGACCACCAGTATTATATAGCAGTACGGTACAGTAGTCCACTGCTCTACCTACCTCTGTGTCGTCAAGTATACTATCCATCCATACCTGTGCTACATTTTAGTTGTGCGCAGTATATATAGTAGGAGGACAGTGCAGAATTTTGCTGACCACCAGTATATAATATATAGCAGTACGGTACAGTAGTCCACTGCTCTACCTACCTCTGTGTCGTCAAGTATACTATCCATCCATACCTGTGCTACATTTTAGTTGTGCGCAGTATATATAGTAGGAGGACAGTGCAGAATTTTGCTGACCACCAGTATATAATATATAGCAGTACGGTACAGTAGGCCACTGCTCTACCTACCTCTGTGTCGTCAAGTATACTATCCATCCATACCTGTGGTGCATTTTAGTTGTGCGTAGTATATATAGTAGGAGGACAGTGCAGAATTTTGCTGACCACCAGTATATAATATATAGCAGTACGGTACAGTAGTCCACTGCTCTACCTCTGTGTCGTCAAGTATACTATGCATCTATACCTGTGCTGCATTTTAGTTGTGCGCAGTATATAGTAGGAGGGGACAGTGCAGAATGTTGCTGTGACCACCAGTATATATATATATATATATATATAGCAGTACGGTACAGTAGTCCACTGCTCTACCTCTGTGTCGTCAAGCATACTATGCATCCATACCTGTGCTGCATTTTAGTTGTGCGCAGTATATAGTAGGAGGGGACAGTGCAGAATGTTGCTGTGACCACCAGTATATATATAGCAGTACGGTACAGTAGTCCATTGCTCTACCTCTGTGTCGTCAAGTATACTACAAAAGTTCAGTAAAATGACCCAAAAATCAAAATTAAAAGCGTCTGATGAGAAGCATAAACTTGCCAATATGCCATTTACGACACGGAGTGGCAAGGAACGGCTGAGGCCCTGGCCTATGTTCATGGCTAGTGGTTCAGATTCACATGAGTATGGAAGCACTCATCCTCTCGCTAGAAAACTGCAGTGCCACTCCTAGATGGGCCAGGTGTTTGTGTCGGCCACTTGGGTCGCTTAGCTTAGTCACACAGCTACCTCATTGCACCTCTTTTTTTCTTTGCATCATGTGCTGTTTGGGGACTATTTTTTAAATCTGCCATCCTGTCTGACACTGCAGTGCCACTCCTAGATGGGCCAGGTGTTTGTGTCGGCCACTTGGGTCGCTTAGCTTAGTCACACAGCTACCTCATTGCACCTCTTTTTTTCTTTGCATCATGTGCTGTTTGGGGACTATTTTTTAAATCTGCCATCCTGTCTGACACTGCAGTGCCACTCGTAGATGGGCCAGGTGTTTGTGTCGGCCACTTGGGTCGCTTAGCTTAGCCATCCAGCGACCTTGGTGCAAATTTTAGGACTAAAAATAATATTGTGAGCTGTGAGGTGTACAGAATAGACTGGAAATGAGTGGAAATTATGGTTATTGAGGTTAATAATACTATGGGATCAAAATGACCCCCAAATTATATGATTTAAGCTGTTGTTGAGGTTTTTTTTAAAAAAAACACCCGAATCCAAAACACACCCGAATCCGACAAAAAAATTTCAGGGAGGTTTTGCCAAAACGCGTCCGAATCCAAAACACGGCCGTGGAACCGAATCCAAAACCAAAACACAAAACACAAATAATTTCCGGTGCACATCACTAATTTTCATAACCGGCACGACATACATGCAGGTGAAAGGGCCTTGCACCCAGAAGTCTTTCAGATTCTATTAAAAAAGTGGGGACTGCCGGAAGTGGACCTCATGGCCTTACGTCAGAACAGCAAGGTACCCGCATACGGGTCAAGAATGAAGGATCCCGAAGGAATCATCGTGGATGCCCTGTTAGTGAAATGGAAGTTTCATCTGGCTTATGTCTCCACCAATCTCCCTGTTGCCAGAGCCGGCCCTAACCAATATGATGCCCTAGGCAAGATTTTGGCTGGTGCCCCCTAGCACCACCGCTGGTCCGCCTCTGACCTTTCACCTCTTTCCCAGCACCACCGCCCCTAATCCATAGCAGTCCTTATTTTGGTGTTTGTACCCCCTATATTTTAAATAGGAACAGTTCGCACATTTGGCGCACAGCCCAAAAAGGGGTGTGGTTTTGCTGGCAAGGGGTATGACCACACAATAGTAACCCCAATTCCAATTACGCCACACAGTGCTGCAACTTTATTCACATTTGATCATGCGATAGTGTCCATAATTCATATTACATCCCACAGTAGTATCACTTTACCTTATAAACATTACTCCTCACAGTAGAGCCCTTTATTCACATTACATCACACTGAATTGCTCCTTATTCACATTACACCACAACCTATTGCTCTTTATTCACATTAGACGACACAGTAGTGCCCTTTCTGTATGCAATACCACATAGTAGAGCACCTTATACACATAATGCCATACAGTAATGCCCCTTACACATATGAGACACATTATTAATGTCCTTATAAACATTATGCGCCTAACACATTATGACAACCTTTATTAATGCCCTTTTACACATAATGTCCCTTACACATATGCTGCACATTATTAATGCCATTATACACATGACACACATAGTGCCCCCTACACATTTGCTGCACATTATTAGTGCCCCTATACACATAATGACAAACATACAGTAGTACCCTGTTACACATATGCCGCACATTATTAATGCCTTTATACACATAATGACACACATAGTGCCCCTTACACATATGTTGCACATTATTAATGCATTTTTACATGACACACATAATGCTCCTTACATATATTCCGAACACTACTGCACAACCAACCCACTCACATTCATACAGCACTCACACTGTCACTAACACTGTGACCTCTGCCTCTGCTTGGATACAGATGTGTCCACATAAATCTTGCCTCAATGCTAACGTCGGGCACATTTTTTTAATGAAAATGCATCTTATTTGCATTGCTATGTGGCTAGGATGCACAAGCAGCTTCTGCTAATTAAAATGATATGCAGCATGCCTATATACTGTGTGAGACTGGCTGTATCTGCATATGAAATGCTACACACAGAATATAGGCATGCCGCATATCATTTTAATCAGCAGAAGCTGCTGATGCCCCTAGGCATATCAAATGCCCTAGGCAATTGCCTAGTTTGCCTATGCCTATGGCCGGCTCTGCCTGTTGCCCAGGGTTATTCTAAAATTCACAGGGAGGGGGTGCCATGAAATGAATAGCTCTGACATGGCCCAGATGAAATTGGTACACAGATCTGTAGGAGCTGTCCGTGGACACTCCATTCCTACTGCCTCAATGTCCAGATCTACTAATCCAGGGACCCTGTCTCTACGTACACCTGGATTGTCTGTCTTTGACTTCATGGCTCTTGAAACATCCATCCTAACGGCGAAAGGCTTTTTCACAGGTTGTAATTCAAGCGGTGCTTAAAGCAAGGAAACATCCTCGGCTCGCGTCTATGACCGGATATGGCATGCTTATTTTCAATAGTGCGCTGCCAGTAAATATGACCCAAGGTTTTTCAGAGTTTCAAGAATTCTAGGACCAAGGTCTCCGCTTAACTTCCTTGAAGGTATAAGTATCAGTATTAACTGTATGGTTCCAAAAGAAAATAGCAAACCTACAGGATGTTCGCATTCACCTCCATTTGTACCCCCTACAGCTTCCTGGGACCTAGGGCTAGTTCTCATGGAGCTTCAAGTTGCCCCATTTGAACCACTAAATCGTGTGGATTTCAAATGGTTGACAGTGTAAGTTTTCTTTCTACTGGCAATTATTTCAGCTAGAAGAGTTTCAGATTTAGGGGCACTGTCGTGTCACCCTCCATTTCTAATATTATATCCAGATAGAGCGGTTCTCCAAACTAAATCTGGATATCTTCCTAAAGTGGTTTCTAAGTTCCATCTTAATGAAGAAATAGTAGTTCCAGCCTTTCAGTTACCGGATCTTTCTGTGGGAGATGCATCATTGGACGTAATTCACACTCTAAAGGAACTATGTGGATTGTACCAGTGCAATCAGAGAAATAGACACACTCTTTGTTCTATACTTATTTCACAAGAGAGGATGGCCTGCCAATAAACAAACATTGTCTAGATGGCTTCGGATTACTATGACAGAAGCATACTCTCAAGCTGATCTCCCTATCCCGGATAATGTCTCTGCCTGCTCTACCAAGGTACGTTCAGAAGGTTGTCATGGGCAGCCCACTGTAGTGCCTCAGCTGAGTAACTCTGTAAGTTAGCCACATAGTCATACAAAACACATTATGCCTTGATACCTTTGTCTCTCAGGATGCTACATTTGGGCATAGGATTCTGTCCCCTCCCTTAGTTGCTACTTTGAGACATCCCAAGGTATATCCCGTGGATACTACTGTGGACCCTGAAGGAGAAAACAGGTGTTATGGTAGACAGTGGTGGAGTGAGTGGTGGGCCCAGGTGCATAATTATGCTTTGGGCTCACCTCCCTTCATCAGCCTCCCATGTGACATTACCACTCTCTCTCTCCCTTACACACACTTACCAAGTAGCTTCATTATATCCGAATAGAATATATTATACAACCTCAGTATATTAATATCCCTGCTGCACAAAATATTATTACAATAATACAATACTACACCTCTCAACTCACCTCTCCCCCTAAAAATATATTGGTCTACAACCCTCTACAATACATTAGTACACCTCCAACCTACATCCCCTACCAAGTATACAAACACCCATATACATTACAACCCATCTCACTCCCCAGATAATATACATATAAACCCCCTGATAAATTACTATATCCCTAACACCCACCCCCATACATTACATCCTTAAACCCACCTTTACCCCCCACCCAGTAATTAAGAATACACCCTCCACCTCAACCACATAACATAAATAAGTGTACAACCCTCCTCAGGTACTTACATCTGTTTGCAGGAGGCTCTGTGTTCCCTCACACACACACACGGTGACTGGAGCATACAGGACCCGGGGAGAACTAGTCAGTACAGGCCACACAGAACAGGAGGGGGCAGGGACTCGGGAAAGGGGCAGGGACACGGGAATGAGGCAAAGAGATGTGCCCTAACACAGCCTGCAGGGGAGACAGGCAGGATGTGCAGTGCAGGAGAGGGGGTGGGGGGTGGGGGGGCGGGAAGAGGGCATGGAGAGGGAGAGTTCACTCATCATCTGCAGGGATAGCGTACAGGTTGGAAAGAGAAGGAGGGGGTGGGGACTCAGGGAAGGGGTGGGTGCATGGTAGGTGGGCAGGCAGAAGGGACACCTAATGCAGGGGAAAAGTACGGGCTGTGCAGAGGAGAGAGGTGGGGGGAGGCGGGATTCGGTATGGGGTGGGGAGATAGGGCAACACATCACCTGCAAGGAATGAGGAGGACAGGCCGAGCAGAGGCAGACACTGTAATTGTGGCGTTGCGGTACCTGGCCAATGAAAGCAGGGGGAATAAAATGAGGGGAGGAGATCTGGAGGGCAGATTAGATCCCACTGTCGCAGGGCCTTTGTTGGGATTTTTTTCACGCTGTGGGACATCAGGTCAGATGCAATGTAGCCTGTAGAGAGGGGAAGGGAGGGAAGTGGCGTGCTCGCAGTTTCCCTTCTCTTCTCCAGCCTGATTGCACCCTCCTTTAGGGGCATGACATACTGTAATGAGTCATTCTGATTTATTATTAGTACTGCAGTGCAGATGCCAGGGACCTACTGTGGGCCCCTTGATTGCAGCGGGCCTCGGTGCATTGCACAGTTTGCACAGCTAGTAGTTTAGCCTCTGATGGTGTACTTACCATTGATAACTCTGTTTCTTCGAAGTCCACAGTATCCATAGGGAACCCACCCTGATGCACCTGATTTGAGAATCTTTATACTTACTAGCCTCTTTCTTCTTTCTAGTATGGAAGTGTGTGTATGTTCCTTTCACCTAAATAGGTCTTCCTTCTCCATAAGCCTGCTCCTGCCTTGAGCTTTTTATCAAACTGAATTCCCTAAGCCAGGAGGTGGGGTTATAGGGAGGCTGGACTGTTGCTTCCTGGGAGCGCAAAAGCTTTAACCGTTTGGTGCCCATTCCTCTGATGCCACCTACAACCTAAGGCATATCTTGTGGATACTGTGGACTTTGGAGAAACAGAGTTATCAACGGTAAGTCTACCATAACTCCTGTTTTTTTTCTATAGCCATATGTCAAACAAACAAAGAGCATATTTGCAGGACACCACGGACATTTTGAAAAGACTACCGAATATAACATGGAACGATGATTACTGGTTGGGCACGAGAGATGTGACATCTTTATACTCAATCATTAACCACACACATGGCATGGAAAGTGCACGACACTACATAAACAAAGACCCGGACATGACCACAGAACAACAAGAATACATTATAAATGGGTTAAATTTCATTCTCACACATAATTATGCATAGTTTGATGATGATTTCTATCTCCAGGTGACAGGGACAGCCATGGGGATAAGGTTTTTCTAATAGGACAATTCAAAAGATTTAGAAGGAATTGTTCCAGAATGAGTGCTTATGTCACACAAGGCACTCACAATTCATAGATAAGCAATACAATGAGGAACAAGTATTCAAAGCATTCACAACAGTAAAGGAAACCGATAGGGCACCACTACTACAATACAAACATACAGAACAAAAATAAAAAAAATGAATTCTATTTGTCACCAAATACACAAAACAGGCACATCAAGTAAATACTGGCCCACCTTACTACAGGATGACACATTATCAGACATTCTACCTACAGAACCAAAAATAGTGTTTGGGATGCACCTGACATTAAGAAAAAAAACTGGTACACAACCACATTCCACCAAAGAAGTTGGTACAAACCACGTTTGATGGGATAAAGGGGGTTTCTGCCATTGCGGTACATGTATAGCTTGCACCACTACAAACAATAGAAGCACCAAATCAAAACAGGAACTGAAATAAACCACAAATACAGACTTTAAGATGAGGGACATGCTCACATGCCACAGCAAGGGGGTCATGTACATGCCGGAGTGTCCCTGCCCATGAAAATATATAGGGAGAACCATTCGTCCCCTCAAGACAAGGCAACATAAGGAAAGGGTTTGAGGAGCACCCATTATCCCTTCATTTCAAACACCACCACAACTCTGATCCCACCGCCTTGAACTTTATGGGTCTAAAGGAAGTTATGAGAAACTGGAGAAGGAGGGATTACATCAACACCATAAAGAAAGAAGAATTACGTCTCATGATTACTTAAGGGACTTTGGCCCCCAAGGGCCTTAACATAGATAACAAAGTTAAGTCCATAATTTGCAAGAAATGAAAACATAGATACACTTTCCTCCAAGGCACCAAGAACAAAATAAGTTCTGGAACACAACAGGTAGCACACCCTCCATCTTTGACAACACCCCATTTTCTAACCTAGCCAGCAACCCACAATATTGATCGACTAGTCCACTCGCAAATCATGGGTCTAATATTGCACAATATGCATATCACTAATGCAAAACATGCAGTAACAGTTACCAAGTTCGCACACTAAAGACGTTTTAAAGTTACAAATCATGAAGAAATGACAGGATACGGTTATATCTCATTAAACATATAGCAGCATGGACACGGCTTATATTTAGATACCCTGTAACTTCCATAAACAAACCATGATCCATATATACTGCATTTTATGTTCAAGTTTCACCACACACCAACATTTGTTATAACCTCAAGAATGTAATGTAACAAATAGGCTATAAGATTGATATACATGCATCCAAATCATAACTATGATGGACCACAAACTATCCTTCTCTTGCAACAATGTAACAGACAACGCTCTTTAGCTCATGATTGAGACAGACAGCTAGACTAATCTATTAGGAAACCTAAAGCAAACAACCAATGGGAACAGACACCTGACCATAAGATGGCTACTAACGGAGAACTGAAGGAGCAGGTCCTGCGCCAAGGCAGTCAGCCCGGAGCACTTTTCTCATCCCCTAAGCTCACTGTGAATACACCTGTGAGAAGAAGATCCCCCCCCCCCTCCCTCGGTACCTTTATCGAAACCGCTACAACGGCCACAACAGTAGCGCTGAATGAAGACCACCTTGTTGGACTTTGACTTAATTTGAGAAATTTAGACAAATAACAGAGACACCATTCTCTGACATTGGATAAGGCCATAAAAAGCTTATATCCCTAATAGAGGGAAGGACCTTATATATAGTGATTCATTTTCAACATTTTTTTATAGCATTATTCAAGTGAAAGTCACATATTTACTGTTATGATCAAGATGAATGACTTGATATGTATGAATTAAGTTTTAAGCAATAATCAGTTTCTGCATTTGAATACCATTGTAGTCATCATTACATTTACAATTATCTACAGAACAAACACACACACCCAGGGGTGAGCGCATTACTACCCATCATTTTTGTAGCTTATTTAAGGGGTAGTCCACCCGTTTAGGTAATGCAGCACATCCCATACAACAGTACTTTATCCTCAGTGCGCAGTCTTTCACCATACCAAAAATTAACGCTAACGTGCACATGCATGCATGTGGTAGGTAGTATAGATTGTAAGCTTCACTGGGACATGGACTGATGTGAATGGCCAAATATTCTCTAAAGCGCTAAGAAATGTGTGTGACTTCAGAGTATGCACTATTCAGTGATCTATGTATCCGGTCCAGAAATACAAGCAGTGCCCTGTGATAGGCTGGGATGGTCATGTGACCGGTAAGCCAGCTGACTATGAGGGCTGATATAATGGATTAGTAAGGAATGCTGATTGGTTTAGATGTTCATGTGACCTTTACTGATTTGCCCTGATGAAGCTAATGCTAACTATGTAAATTCATCTAGATTGTATCATACCAGTGAGGGCGGCTATCACACTGTGATGGGGGCTCTATAACTTGCAAGCAGAGGCCGGGTCTGGTGACACCCAGCGCGCACTCTGCACCGTCTTGCGTGTGGAGGTGTGCTCGTGGCTGAAAAAGAGACATGGCCTAAGCCAGAGGGGCGTGGCCTCTTGGGGGACATCACTTCAGGGGCAGCTCAGTATCGCCCAAAGAAACTGGGCTGCCCCCAGTGACCAGTAAATGTGCCATGTCAGTGCCTGTATCACAGGAGCCGAGTGCTGCAATCGACTTTCACACTGCAGCAACCGGCTCCTGTGAGTGTGAGAGGCAGGCCGCACCCCTCTTCTGACGCCACTGCTTGCAAGAGACTGTATTTGTCAATGTGCATATGCTATTAGAACTGATTATAGACTGCTTACACAATTATAAGTGAATGCAGATACACTGTTAATATTTTGTAACTAGTTCTACTTATGAGCAGGTGCAGTCCATAAACTGCATAGAGGGAAAGATACAATGTGGGGAATCCAATTGCAGGTGGGAATGTTGAAAAACAACAACTCTGAGTGCGGCCATATCCAAGCACCTGACATCACATAGCGGACTTCATTTGACGTGACTAATTGTTATGGTTGGCACGACTGAATGTGACTACTCCGCATCCTGGATGGCAGCCTCGTCACTTCCAGTGGTTCGGTGACGCGACCCCTTGGTTAGCGTGGTTGGCCGACTGCATAATCTTTGGTAAGTGGATGACGTGGCCAGAGGTATCCAGGTGGGGAGGGCTGGCTGCGGTGAAGACTGCTATGTGATGTCAGGTGCTTGGATATGGCCGGACACCGGGCGTGGATCCAGCATGTTAGTTACCTTTCTCTGGCTGGGTCCACAGGATTATCCACAGGATAACATTTGGATATGGTTGAGCGACAGCGGAAATGGCACCAACAGGGTCACAAGCTTTCTGGCCTCCCAGGATGCATCGGGGCTTCCCCATATAATCCCGCCCACTGACTCAGTCAGATCAGTTTTTTGCTTGGTGCGGCAGGAAGCTGCATGGTCACAGGGCTGCTGTAGATAAAGCAGCCTGAAGCTTTTATTATTTTATTTTTATAGACTTACTATGTTTTTTGAGCGACTTTTCTTAACAGCGTCTTAAACGCATACTGGAAAGAGTCGCTCCAACAACTCCCCACCGGGTCGCAACAACGCTTACCTTCGCGGTACAGTGCTGTCTCGACGGGCGTCTGTGTCGGATGTTCTAGCAGGTCCAGCAGACGTAACCAGGCTGTGGCCGGAGCATGGGGGGAAGGTAAGTCTATGGATTTCCTCTTACTAGAGGGGTCCGGACACAGCTACACTGTATTGGTGGAGACTACAAACAGTGTGTTGATGCGCCGAACATCTTGAGTGCGACAGCCAGGGCCGGTGCAAGGCTTCTCGGCACCCTAGGCAAAACTTCTGCCTGCTGCCCCCCCCCCTCCCCCCTCACACTACACACACCCACCCGCCCCTCAGGTAAAAGTGTGGCAGTGGCTTCTTAGAAGTTCCACAGCTGTCAAAAAGAAATCGTCCCCTAAAAAAAATATGTAAAAAAAGACACGCTTACTGACACAGATTCCGCTGACACATACACACTTACTGACACAGATACACTACCACCACTTACTGACACAGACATCACTTGTTGGCACATACATACTTACTGACAGACACCCCCTAACTGATATAGACACTAGTTACTGGCAGATACCTCTCACTGACACAGATGCCCCTTACTCACAAATACCCCTGACACAGACACCAGCTTTTGGCACATACAGTACATACCCAGACAGTGGCGGAACTAGCGAGCAGTGGGCCCATGTGCAACAAAATGGCTTGGGCCCCCCCCCCCTGCTCAGGGAAGTGGATACCTAGCAACAGTGCCGAAACTAGACATTTTAGCACTGTGTGCAAGAAACGGCATTGGAGCCCCACACCTGCATGCAAAACAGGGGCAAAAATACATAGTGGCGTGGCTTCGTGGGGAAGGGGTGTGGCCACAAAATAATACCAATTCATAAAACGGTGCACAGTAGTCTCCATTATTCAAATTACGCCGCACAGTAGCACCACTACACCAGGTAGAGACCCCTTTACACCTTACGGCGGACAGATTCCTCTTTTTACACATTACAGCAAACAGCGTCCCCTTTTTACACATTACGGCAGACAGCGTCCCCCTTTTTTACACAAACGACAGACAGCGTGCCCTTTTTACACATAGCAGCAGACAGCATGCCCTTTTTACACATAACGGCAGACAGCGTACCCTTGTTACACATAGCGGCAGACAGCGTACACTTTTTACAAATAACGGCAGACAGCGTGCCCTTGTTAAACATAGCGGCAGACAGTGTACCCTTTTTACACATAACGGCAGACAGCGTGCCCTTGTTAAACATAGCGGCATACAGCGTACACTTTTTTCACATAACGGCAGACAGCGTGTCCTTGTTAAACATAGCGGCAGACAGCATACACTTTTTTCACATAACGGCAGACAGCGTGTCCTTGTTAAACATAGCAGCAGACAGCGTACACTTTTTACACATAACGGCAGACAGCGTGCCATTTTTACACATAATGGCAGACAGCGTCCCCTTTTTACACATTACGGCAGACAGCGTGCCCTTGTTACACATTACGGCAGACAGCGTGCCCTTGTTACACATTACGGCAGACAGCGTGCCCTTGTTACACATTACGGCAGACAGCGTGCCCTTGTTACACATTACAGCAGACAGCATCCCCCTTTTTACACATTACGGCAGGCAGATTCCCCCTTTTTACACATTGCGGCAGGCAGATTCCCCCTTTTTACACATTGCGGCAAGCAGATTCCCCGTTTTTACACATAGCGGCAGACAGATTCCCCGTTTTTACACATTGCGGCAGGCAGATTCCCCGTTTTTACACATTGCGGCAGGGAGATTCCCCGTTTTTACACATTGCGGCAGGGAGATTCCCCGTTTTTACACATTGCGGCGGACAGATTCCCCGTTTTTACACATTGCGGCAGATTCCCCGTTTTTACACATTGCGGCAGGCAGATTCCCCCTTTTTACACATTGCGGCACACAGTCCCCCTTTTTTGAAGAAAGAAAAGAAAGAAAGAAAGAAAGAAGGAAGAATTATACTTACCCTCTCCGCTGGCTCAGGCTCCTCGGTGCAGCGTCAGACGATTCCCGGGCAGGAGACAAGGAGGAGGAGGGAGGTGGAGGAGGAAGCCGCAGCAGCGCTGTGTTATTGGTGGAGGCGCTGCTGCGCCTCTGCTTCACTATAGGCTGTTCTCGGAAGACAGCCTATAGTGAAGCAGAGGGGCAGCAGCAGCAGCGCCTCCACCAGTAACAAAGCGCTGCTGCGGCTCCCTCCTCTGCCTCCCTCCTTCCCCCGTACTGCTGCTTCCCTCCTCTCCGGGCGGCTGTGCGCTGCGGGCAGCGGTTGCCCGCAGCGCACAGCGGCATGTAATGAGTCAGTTTGACTCATTACATGCTGTGGGCCCCTGGACAGAGGCGGGTCCCAGTGCAACGCACTGCTTGCACTGGCGGTAGTTCCGCCTCTGTACCCAGACATACCTTACTGACACAAAAATGTACTGACACAGATACTGACATATATCCCTTACTGACACACACTACTTAGTGATATACAGTATACCCCTTACTGACACCACTTACTGGCATGTACTGTAAATGGACATCCCTTGCTGACAAAGATACAACTTACTGACACACACTACACAGACACCACTTACCGACACAAACGCTTACTGCCATACACACTACTAACTTACACACACACACACACACACACACACACTACTTATTGACACACACCACTTACTAACACAAGCACACACACCACTTACTGACACAAATGCACATAGCAGACACCACTTACTGACACACACAAACTGCAGACACTACTTCTTGTATCACCTTTGATGTAATCTTTGATGTTTTTAAGCTTGTCACAATGGTGGGTAATATTCCGGAGCAGGAGACCAATTGCGGGGGTGGGGGGAGGAACTGGTAACGATGCTGGAGGGGGGGGGGGGGTGCGGGTAACACGCGGTAACCGGGGGGGGGGGGGGGGGGTCTGGCAACAAGATGAAGATGCAGGAGTGGGGAGGCAGTGGGTGGTATTCGGGAGCGGGAGACCAATTGCGGGGGGGGGGGGGGGAGAGCTGGTAACGATGCTGGAGGGGAGGGGGGGGTGCGGGGGGCAGCGTGTAACATGCGGTAGCCAAGAGGGGGGGGAGCTGGTAACAAGGTGAAGATGCAGGAGGGGGGAGGCAGCGGGTAACATTCGGGAGCTGGAGACCCATTGCGGGAGGGGGGGGAGAGCTGGTGACGATGCTGGAGGGGGGAAGCAGCGGGTAACATGCGGTAGCCGGGGGGGGAAGATGTAGGAAAGGGGAGGCAGCGGGTGATATTCGGGAGCGGGAGACCAATTGCGCGGGGGAGGGAGAGCTGGTAACGATGCTGGAGGGGGAGGGCAGCGGGTAACATGCGGTAGCCAGGAGGGGGGGGAGCTGGTAGCATTCAGGAGCGGGAGGCCAAATGCGGGGGTGGGGGAGGCAGCGGGTAACATGCGGTAGCCGGGAAGGGGGGGGAGGCAACAAGACGAAGATGCAGGAGGGGGGGAGGCAGCGGGTAACATTCGGGAGCGGGAGACCAATTGCGGGGGGGGGGGGAGATATGCGGGAGGGGAGCGAGTAACATTGTGGAGGCCAATCGCAGGGGGGGAGTGGGCAACATGACACGGGAGCCAATCACGGGGGGAGCTGCCAGCTGCTAATATGCGGGACTGGGATTGACTCACACTGAACACAGACTCGGTGGGCGCCCACAACATCTCTGGTTGCTCCTCGACTGATCTCTTAAAGAAGAGGAGGAGCTTGGCTTAACTGAGACGAGGCAGGGTGATAAAGAAAGCGTTCTATCTTTCAGTGTGCAGTGCCGCCCTCCAGTGGTCGCCGCCCATAGGCAGCTGCCTAAAGCTGCCTAGTGGTAGCGCCGGCCCTGGCGACAGCGCTACGCTCTAGGGATCATAGGCGCCAGGACTAGGTAGAGGCCACGATCCTGAGGGTTTAAGTCAACGGGGGGATTCAGACGCTCTTCTGGCCGCCCCTCCTCCGAGTTCATGACCAGTTTCCGCGCATCTCCCTTCCATGAACTGAATGACCTCACTTCCGTCTCAGACGCTACCACAAGGGTACTCGGTCGCAGCTTAGACACTGCGGTTGTGTACACTAGAGATCCCGCCTAGACCGAGTCGCAGGCCTTAGCGTCTGCATACACGTGGAAGTCGCTGGGCGTCCGTGTCCGTCAGTGAGCGACTGTGTCCGTTATCAGTTATCAGGAGCGGTAGTGTACATCAGTAGTGTCTGAATCCACTCAGCGTCTTATGAGCGCATTTGCTTGGATATGGAAGTGTGGTGAGTCTCGCTGTATCCCGCTCTACAGAGGAAGGGTATACAGTACTAAAAATTCTGTCTACTTGTTAGTATGAATTGTTAATTTTTAGTACATATTGCATATGAAATCTGTATGTTACTGTGTTTTCTGCATGTTATGTTGAAAAAGAACCAGTTAAAACCAGAAGTACAATTTTGTTACTTACTTGTAAGTTGTTATGGGGGTTTTATTCTCATATGACAATGTCTAATGCCTTAACATGTGACTGACTGCTAGTATGTGTGCTGACTTTTCTATGTAACGTCAGTCCTGTTCTGACCCTCAATTCAGGTGCACTGTGGTCAGATTGATCTCACTTCTATATACTCATATATAGGTGATTTTCAGTCACAATTTGTGTAGTCATTAACAGATTATTACCATGTCTGTGAGCGGCAAAAGTGACGAGGAGAATTTATCAAGCACTCCTACATCCCTAGCATGCTTATTTCGTAAGACAGGGTTAATTGGTATGGACCAATTAGTCACTTATGAGGGGTTGTGTGCGAATTGTTTTGCTTTTCAGCAAAGTAAAAAACAGGAGTTGGTTCAACCACCAACAGAGCCACCATGGAATATGTTTGCGAAGACTTTATCCTCAATAGCGGACAGGTTAACTCCGGTCGCACCACCTCAAGGGTTAGGTTACACTATTAACCCATACATGTAGCTCCCTTGCTACGGCTTGGTTCATGTAGCTTCTACAAGCAACCAAGGGACAGGTAAGACTAAGACAGATGCTTCCATGTGGCAGACTACACAAGATGATACAACAGATGATACAGTATATTCAAATACTCTGTATGATGATCAGTCACAGAGTTTTAGTTCAGAGGATGTAGCTGAACTTATTAATGCTGTGAAGGCTGTTCTCTCTTTGGAAGAGCCAGCTAAAACAGTGTTAAAATCTAAAGCACCTGTGTTTAAACGAACAAAATCAATGAAAACTGAATTCCCAGCGTCAGATGAGCTGATGGAAATGATGGATGAGTCTTGGGCGATGCCCAGTAAGAAATATAAGATTCCGAAAAGATGGAATTCTTATTATCCATTTCCAGCTGCGGATTGTTCAAAAAGAGAAGTTTCTCCAAAAGTAGATGCACATGTACTGCGACTTGTGCATAAATCTGCTTTACCACTGTCATCTACCTCACTAAATGATGTCACAGACAGAAGGGTAGATAGCTTCTTGAAAAATGTATTTTCTCTAGTAGGAGCAGTGGTAAGACCTGCTATGGCTTCGGCCTGGGTAGCAAAGGCAATGGGCGAATGGATAGAGGAACTAGAGAATGACATCTCTTCTCCTACTAGGGAGCAAGAGTATCATTTAAGCCATTTAAGACAATCTGCCCAATACTTGGAAGAAGCAGCAATTGATATGGGTACTGTTGCTTCTAAAGCTTCAGCCTTGACAGTAGCGAACTGAGGAAGCCGCTGAGTGTGTTTGGAAGGCGGAGAAACGCGTTTTCGAAGTGACCAACATCAGTGACGATCACCTCCCATTCATTTGATGTGATCACCGGCTTGTGGCAACGATCAGCAGCCAGTATACCTGCAATTACGGTTAGTCACCAGCAGAGGGAGCCTGAGTGCTGTGGATGAATTCCCGTGGATACTTTCTCCAGATATTCTGCAATAAACGAGGGAGTTTTAAAACCGGGATTGCCCCAAACAAATTGATTTTGGAGGTGACACAAAGGCTAACTGTACATGGTAATTACCCATTTTAAATCAATGTATGTGTGCACACATGTTCTTTCGGGACACTAATGAATTGAAGACACATGAATATAAAGAGTGTCTGAAAAGCTGAATTCAGCCAGTTCATTGTATTCAATTGAATTGTATTCAATCAGTGGACATTGTGAAACTCATTAACATCAAAGTCCAAGCCTCTGAATTATAGTGAGTTACAAATAGTTTTAAACAGTGTATGTGGAGTACTTATACCAGGGCCCATAACATACATATTATGTATTTGATATATGTCATTTATGCTGCAGCATTGTATGTTAATAAATTATAATATATATTTTAATATTATTTTGTTATTGTGAATATTTTTAATTGTCTCCTTTAATTAGTGTGGACAGCGCTCCTGATTTTCTACAGGGAGTTACACCCTTGTAGGTAGTTTGTGATATGGGTACTGTTGCTTCTAAAGCTTCAGCCTTGACAGTAGCCGCTCGCAGAGCAGTTTGGCTACGTACCTGGAAAGCAGATGCGGAATCCAAGAAAGAGTTGGAAGCATTGCCTTTCATTGGTAATGTATTGTTTGGGAAACCATTATGTGATATCCTAGAATCAGAGGCTGAATCAAAGAAGGTCAGATTTCCGGCTACTTATAACCCTAAATCTAAGGGTTCAAAGTTTTGCTCATTTCGCTGGCAAAGCGAAAACTAAAGAGGAGTCTAAGCAACCCCAGTTCAAAACCAGGGGTAGGAAGCAGTGGGCTAGCAAAAAGCCAGCTTCCAAGCCTGAACAGAAACCATCAGCCTGAAGAGACGGGCCTCCGCCTGGAGGATTCCAGGGTTGGGGGCCGACTCCTTCATTTTGCACACATACGGCAACAGTCAACAACAGATGCTTGGGTGCAGAAGGTGGTATCTCAGGGGTATGGGTTCCCATTCAGGAGGCAGCCTCCTCAAAGATTTTTTTGCACCAGCCCGTCTCGTATAGAGTCGAAGGCCAATGCCCTGCAAGAAGCAGTCCAAAAATTACTGCAGTCAGGTGTGATTGTCTCAGTACCGCCATCACAGAGGGGACAGGGGTTTTACTCCAATCTATTTCTGATCCAGAAGCCAAATGGGTCATTTCGACCAATTCTCAATCTGAAAATGTTGAACAAATACATTTGGATCCCAAGGTTCCACATGGAGACGTTACGCTCTATAATGTTGGCTATGGAACCGGGAGATTACATGGTATCTCTGGATGTACGGGATGCTTACCTACATGTGCCTATAGCAGTGTCTCATCAGTGTTACCTCAGGTTAGCCATCCTCCAGGAACATTTTCAGTTCCAAGCTTTGCCCTTCGGGCTAGCAACATCACCCAGAGTGTTTACCAAAATTATGGTGGTTATGGCAACTTGTCTGCGCAGACAGAGGATAAGAATATTCCCATACCTCTACGACCTGTTAATCCTAGCACATTCGCAGGATTTACTTTTGAGCCATCTTCAACAGACAATAGTTTGTTTACATAGACACGGGTGGCTCATAAATTGGGAAAAGTCTTCTCTGAATCCGTCACAGCGGATGGTTCATTTGGGGGCCATATTGGATTCAGACCTACAGAAAGTTCTCTTACCAGAGAAAAAGATAGTCAAGGTGCAAGTCATGGCTCAGGAAGCGTTGCACGCCCAGACAATGTCAGTCCATGCAGCAATGAGACTGTTGGGTCTGATGGTATCAACCTTCGACATGGTGGAATATGCACAATTCCACTCCAGACCATTGCAACACCTTATTCTGACCAAATGGAACGGAAATCATCAGACAATAAAAAAGCAGATGATAAAGTTTCCAGTAAACGTAAAAAGGTCTCTAGCGTGGTGGCTACAGACAGACCATTTAAACAAGGGGAGACCCTTTTGGATAAAAGAATGGCAAGTCCTGACAACAGATGCCAGTCTGCAAGGCTGGGGTGCGGTACTCGGAAGCCTTTGGTTCCAGGGAAAATGGACCGCAAGGGAAAGTCACCTGCCAATAAATCTGTTGGAAATAAGGGCCATTTATATCTCTCTAGTTCAGGCAAAGGGCAGTCTGCAAGGAAGACCGGTCCAGATTCGCTCAGACAATGCGACAGCAGTAGCGTACCTCAATCATCAAGGAGGAACTCACAGCAAAAGATTGATGGAGGAAGTAACTCCCATTCTAAGATGGGCAGAACTCCATCTCCCAGCATTGTCAGCAGTGTTTGTCCCAGGTGTTCCGAACTGGGAAGCGGATTTTCTCAGTCGACACACCATTCAGGAAACCAAATGGGCATTACACCCAAAAGTGTTTCCGACAATAGTGAACAGATGGGGTCTACCAGAGATAGACCTCATGGCGTCTCGTCTAAACAACAAAGTTCCGAAGTATGGATCGAGAACAAAGGATCCCGGGGCGGTCCTTGTAGATGCACTGTCAGTAGAATGGAAATTTCATCTGGCATATCTGTTCCCTCCAATATCTCTGTTACCCAGAGTAGTGAGAAAAATAAAGCAAGCAAAGGGAGCCATAATTCTAATAGCTCCAGCTTGGCCAAGAAGGCATTGGTACATAGATCTACTGAGGATGTCCGTGGAAGCACCAATACTGCTCCCTCAACGTCCAGATCTGCTAATGCAGGGTCCTTGTTGTCACAGTCATCTGGATCACCTATCTTTGACGGCGTGGCTGTTGAAACCTCTATCTTAGAAGCTAGAGGATTTTCAAGACAAGTAATCCAAGCTATGCTTAGAGCAAGAAAGCCTTCTTCAGCTCGTGTGTATCATAGAATATGGCAAGCCCATATTCATTGGTGTACTGGAAAAAATTTGAATCCAAGATCTTTTAAGGTATCCAGGATTTTGGATTTCCTTCAAGCAAGATTGGATAAAGGCTTGAAAGTGGCTTCCTTGAGAGTTCAAGTATCAGCATTAACTGTATGGTTTCAGCGAAAGATTGCTGATTTACAGGATGTACGTACTTTCTTTCAGGGAGTGGTACATATTCAACCCCCATTTGTTCCTCCTGCAGCTCCCTGGGATTTGAATTTAGTTCTTAAATTCCTCCAAGGTCCTCCGTTTGAACCGCTTAAGAGAGCAGATCTTAAATGGTAAACGGCTAAAGTACTTTTTCTACTGGCAATGGCGTCAGCCAGAAGAGTGTCAGATTTAGGAGCGTTATCATGTAAGTCTCCTTTCCTAAGTTTTTTTCCAGACAGAGCAATTCTCAGAACGAGATCTGGTAATCTTCCAAAGGTGGTTTCAAAGTTTCACCTGAATGAAGAGATTGTAGTCCCAGCTTTTCAGGTATCGGGACTATCTGCGGGAGAAGCGTCGCTGGACGTAGTCCGAGCTTTAAGAATCTACATAGATCGTACTAGTGCCATCAGGAAAACAGATTCTCTCTTTATCCTCTACGGATTTCATAGAAGAGGATGGCCTGCTAGTAAACAGACGCTGGCGAGATGGCTCCGAATGGTAATATCAGAAGCTTATTCTCATGCAGATCTCCCTACTCCGGCTAATGTCTCTGCACACTCTACACGTAAGGTAGGTCCTTCATGGGCAGCACAACAGGGTGCTTCAGCAGAACAGATATGTAAGGCAGCCACATGGTCTTCCATAAACACATTCAAGAGACATTATGCCTTGGATACTTTTGCCTCTCATGACGCAGACTTCGGGCGAAAGGTCCTCCTGTGCAATCAGGAGCGTCCCCACCACTAAAATTGGCTTTGGGAATCCCAATGTTATCCTGTGGATAATCCTGTGGACCCAGCCAGAGAAATAGACGTTATGGTAAGAACTTACCATTGATAACGTGATTTCTCTTATGTCCACAGGTATCCACAGGGATCCCACCCTGACGCACCTGATTTGAGGATCTTGACAATCACTAAACCTCTTCCCTCTTGTATGGAAGGGTGTGCATGTGTGTTCTTATCGCCTAAATAGGTTTCTACCTGATGCTCCTGCCTAAATCACTGTGGAAAGAACTGGGCTTACTGAGTCAGTGGGCGGGATTATATGGGGAAGCCCCGATGCATCCTGGGAGGCCAGAAAGCTCGTGACTGTGTTGGTGCCATTTCCGCTGTTGCTCAACCATATCCCAATGTTATCCTGTGGATACCTGTGGACATAAGAGAAATCACGTTATCAACGGTAAGTTCTTACCATAACGTCTATTTATGGATTACTTGACTATATGTATATACATTGCACTTTATTTTAATTTAAAGAGTAAGTTGTCCAGGTTTTCTATATGCAGTAAGCGGAATTCCATATATGGTATTTCCGTTTTGCTATTGTTTGAATCGAAACAGGTGTTTTGTATTTCTCCAGCAGGGTCCACAGGTTATCCACAGGATAACAATGAGATATGATGGAGCGATAGCGGATTGGCACCAAACGATCACAAGTTTTCAGTCCTCCCAGGATGCAATGGGCCCGTCCATATATCCCCGCCCACTGGCTCAGGCAAATCAGTTTTTTGTTTAGTGCGGCAGGAGCCAGACCATGGTCATAGGGCTGCTGTTTTTGTCAGCCCTAAGCTTTCTTATTTTATTTTTATAGTCTTACTACGTTTTCTGAGTGATCTTTCCTAACAGCGTCTTACACGCATATTGGAAAGAGTTGCTCCAACAACTCTCCGCCGGGTCGCAACAACGCTTACCCACGGTACAAGTGCTATCTCGACGGGCGTCTGTGTCGGATACACTAGCAGGTCCAGCAGAAGTTACCAGGCTGTGGCCGGAGCACGGGGAGAAGGTAAGGCATAGGTTCCACTTAGAAGGGGAATTACGGACACAGCCGCACTGTATTGGGAGGAGACTACCAAACAGTAGCTGGCGCACCGTCACCACAGGTGCTCCAGCACTAGGCTTTAGGGATCATAAGGCACCAGAAATAGTATGAGGCTGCGATCCGTAGGGTTGATGTCAACGGTGGGGAGTCAGATGCTCTCCTGGTCGCCCCTCCCCCCAGTTCATGACCAGTTTCCGTCGGCCTCCCGCCATGAACTGATTGCCTCACTTCCATCTCAGAAGCTACCACGAGGGGTCTCGATCACAGCATAGCTGCTGCGTCTGTGTACACTAAGCACTACCGCGAGGAGACCTGGTCACAGTACAGGCTTCTGTATGACCGATGCGTCTGGATGCACAGTGCATCTGTGTTCACGAAAAGTTCCCGGAGTGGCAGTGTACACTAGTAGCGTCTGGATCCACTCAGCGTTCGCTAACGTATTGATCCATCTTGGAAGTGAGGTGAGTCTCCCTGTCTCCCACTCTACTGAGTACGGGTTATACAGCACTAAATTTCTATCTACTTTTTGTCAGTATGTATAGTTAAGTTTAGTGCCTATTGCATATGAGTCTGTATACATTACTGTGGTTTTCTTCGCAATGCGTCTGAATACGTTAAGATTTGTATAAAACAGAGTTCAGTAATATGTACTCCTACATACTTTGAAATGTGTTTGTAGTTGATAATATATGACTAATATATTACATGTGACTGACTGCTAGTGTGATTGCTGACTTTATATATGTTTGTCAGTGGTTTCTTCTGAGCCTCAATGCTGGTGCATGGGATGGGGTCAGATTGATATCACTTTAATAAGTAAAGTGATTAGTCACAAATTGTGTAGTACACTGTGAAAAGCTGATTATTTATCATGTCTAAGAGCGGCAAAGGTGACGAGGTTACAGTAACACCAACACTCATAACATGTTTGTCCTGCAAAGTGGGATTATCCTCTCAGGATCTGGCACATGATGGTTTATGTACAAATTGTTTTGCATTTCAGCAGATTGCAAGGCAGATCCCTGTTCAACGGCAGGTAGATCCACCTTGGGCTATGTTTGCACAGACCTTGTCCAGTACAGCTGAATGGGTAATCCCTACAGCTTCAATCTCAGGAGTAGGGTACACTATTAACCCATACATGCAGCTCCCTTCTTACGGTATATCCCCAACAGCTTCTCCAAGGAAACAAGCTGATAAACCGAGTATAAATATATAATCAAATTCACAGGCTACACAGGATGATACATCAGATGATGATAGCTCTATATACTCTGCTTCAACATATGAAGAACAGGTAGAAGGTATCAGCTCAGAGGATATAGCTGAATTAGTTGGAGCAATGAAGGCTGTTCTATCCTTAGAGGATTCAGCAGAGCAGTGTTAAAAAATAAGGCACCTATGTTTAAACGTCCCAAAACAGTTAGGGTCGAGTTTCCAGGGTCAGATCAGCTGACGGAAATCATGGAGGAAGCTTGGGCTACACCCAATAAAAGTATAGAATTCCAAAAAAATGGGATTCCTATTACCCTTTTCCAACTGGGAACTGTTTTAAAAGAGAAGTGCCTCCTAAGGTAGATATGCATGTCATTCGATTAGTGCGAAAATCTATATTGCCGTTACCGTCAACATCATTAAATGATGTCACAGACAGAAGAGTGGATGGGTTTTTGAAAACCATATTTTCTCTGTCAGGGGCAGTCATAAGGCCAGCTATGGCTTCAGCTTGGATGGCAAAGATGGTAGCTGAATGGGCTGAGGTACTGGAAGACGGGCTTTCAGCATCTACTAGGGAGCAGGAATCCCATATAGCTTACATGAAGCAGGCTGCAGTATTCTTAGAAGAAGCGGCAATAGATATGGGTACTATTGCTTCCAATGCGTCAGCCTTAACGGTAGCTGCTCGCAGAGCAATTTGGCTACGTACATGGAAAGCTGATTCAGATTCTAAGAAGGTTCTGGAATCTTTGCCTTTTGTTGGGAATATTCTGTTTGGTAAGGAATTGACAGATATTCTGGAGTCAGAAGCAGGATCCAAGAAGGTCAGGTTTCCTGCCAATTATAACCCTAGGCCAAAGGGTTTGGTTTTTTGGCCATTTCGGTCGCAAGGAAAAACAAAAAGAAAAAGTGATTCTAAGCAGCCCCAATACAATAAGTTTGGTAAGGCAAAGAAGCAATGGGCCACCAGAGGGCCAGCTTCCAAAGCAGAAAATAAGCCATCAGCCTGATGGTGCGGGCCTCCGGGGGGCCGACTTCTTCAGATTGCACACATATGGCAGCAGTTGACAACAGATGCTTGGGTGCAAGAAGCGGTATCTCTGGGTTATGTTTTCCCTTTCAAGAAGTAGCCTCCTCGAAGGTTCTTCTGCACAAGTCCATCTCGAATAGAGGCGAAGGCCAGAGCCCTGCAAGAAGCAGTTCAGAAATTACTTCAGTCAGGAGTAATTATTCCAGTACCCCCTGCACAATGGTGACAGGTTTTTTTTTACTCCAACCTGTTTTTGGTTCAGAAGCCAAATGGGTCGTTTCGGCCTATTCTCAATCTCAAAATGTTAAACATATACATTTGGGTACCACGGATCCACATGGAGACATTACGCTCCATAGTTTTGGCCATGGAACCAGAGGATTACATGGTATCTCTGGATATACAGGATGCTTACCTGCATGTTTCTATAGCATTGTCTCATCAGTGTTACCTCAGGTTCGCCATCCTCCAGCAACATTTTTCAGTTCCAGGCCTTACCCTTTGGGTTAGCCATGGTGGTTATGGCAGCTTATCTCCGCAAGCAGGGGATAAGAATTTTTCCATACCTCGATGATCTTATAATCCTGGCAAAATCCCAGGAATTGCTCTTGGGCCATCTCCAACAGACAATAACGTGTCTGCAGAAGCACGGATGGCTCATAAATTGGGCAAAGTCATCTCTGATTCCATCACAACGGATGATTCACTTGGGGGCTGTATTGGATTCAAGTCTGCAGAAAATATTTTTACCTCGGAACAAGATATCCAAGGTGCAGTTAAGGACTCAGGAATTGTTACACAGTCAAACAATATCATTTCACGCAGCAATGCAAGTGATGGGTTTGATGGTGTCAACTTTCGACATGGTGGAGTATACACAATTCCACTCAAGACCTCTGCAGCGTCTGATTCTGGCCAGGTGGAATGCAGTACATCAGACAATAAAGAAACAGACCATAGTACTTTCAGGAAAGGTAAAAAGGTCATTAGCCTGGTGGCTACAGACATACCATCTAGACAAGGGGAGACCCTTTTGGATATCAGATTGGGAGATCCTGACAATGGATGCCAGTCTGCAGGGCTGGGGAGCAGTGTCCATAAAATTATGGTTCCAAGGACAGTGGACCACAGAAGAAAGTTGCCTACCAATAAACCTGTTGGAACTTCGGGCCATATACATGGCACTGATTCAGGCAAAAGACACTCTGCAAGGAAAACCAGTCCAGATCCGCTCGGACAATGCAACGGCAGAAGCCTACCTCACCCATCAGGGAGGAACTCGCAGCAAAAAAGCAATGGAGGAGGTAAGTCACATACTAAAATGGGCAGAACTTCATCTTCCAACATTGTCCGCAGTGTTCATTCCGGGAGTCCTAAACTGGGAAGCGGATTTTCTCAGTTGACACGCCATTCAAGCAAGCGAATGGGCTCTACACCCGGAAGTCTTTCAGACTCTGGTAGACAAGTGGGGTTTACCAGAGAGAGATCTCATGGTGTCCCGTCTGAACAACAAAGTACCAGCATGCGGGTCATGAACAAAGGATCCTGGGGGGCGTGGCCTGACCTGTGAGCTGTGAGGAGGTGATCCCGGAGAGCTCCTGCCAGCCCTGTTGTTTTTTACTAAGTTAAAATTGCTTTAGGGGGTCCTTAATCCCCCTACCATATATTGCTACCATCCTCTTTTGTTTAGGACCGGAGGGTCTGGGTTGCGGAGCCGGGGAGCCCTTTTAAGGGTTCCTGCAGGTTGCGGCCCTCCCCTCCATAGAAAGCCAGGGACTGTGGTGCGATCTCCCCCCAACCGGAAGTGCGGCTGTGCGGGCCGATCGGAGGCGGAGCGGGGCTAGGAAGGCATCCCCCGACTATACTCACGCCTGTCCTGTGTCTGGCTGGCTTGCTGTGAAGGCTCCCCGGCACCGGCGCGGACGCGTCTGCCGCACGCCGGAAACCGGGAGGCCGCACGCTAGGCCCCTCTCTCCTCCCGGTCGCGAGCCGCCGCCTCAGCTACGGTAAAAGTATCACTCACCCTCACCACCAACGATCCAGCTCGCTATGGGGGCTCCCGGTGCCCCTGTTGTACGGGCCCTGTTTGGAGGACTGGCGGCGCCATTTTGGTTGAGGGCTGCACGCCCACACTGTAAATAACAGGGCTGTGGGGAATTGGAGCCTTGGTTCCTCACCCTCCCCCCCCACACACTAAAGAGTGCTGCTTCAGTCTCAGGAGTCCCACATCGGAGGGGGATCCTTACAGGGACCTGCTGTTCCTAGGCACATCTTAGGGGCTCCCTGCCTGTCCCCATTTTACCCTACACCCAGCAGCACATTTTGTATGTACAGAGGCTGTGATTTCACACAGCAGTCTGATTTGTGTTACCTCACACCTCTCCGTTACCAGCACATCCATTACTGCTGTAATACCCTGGCTGCACCTATCCTTCGTTTCTTTCTGCCTGCTGTTTATGTGCACCCTCTGATTGATAACCGCATGCTCGTCACACAGCCTACTCGGCCCTCCTCGCTGCAGCACTAATGCCTTGAATCTTGTTCCTGCTTTATGCCATGATCCCCTGAATCACCCGTATAATATGGGGCTTGGTGGCTGATGGCATAGCCGGGGACGCTCCTACCACAGTGGGAACTCTACAAGTCGGTCGTGGAATGCTTCTGATCCACCTACATGGCTTTTCTTTGTTTCACTGTATGTTCTTATGAATAACGTCGGCAGATGAGGAAAACTAAGAAAGGGGGCAATCATCGGCAGCAAAGAAATCTGGTGACAAGTACCAACAGTATAATTTGTTTCGTTATCTCCACCCGGACATAGAGAGTGAGGACACTCGTTCATCATCATCTGTTTCTGGCTCCCCCGTCGACACTGGAGCAATGGCGGGTGCCAACTCTTCACCGTTGGACAAATAACCTGAGGCCTCTATGGCTGATGTTTTGACGTATTTGCGGTCACTTCCTACGAAGAAAGATCTGCCCACCAAAAGAGACTTTCTGGATTTCGAACAAAAGATACGTGACACGGTTAAATCTGAGATCTCCGCACTTCAGGCAGATCTCTCCCAAATATCCCACTGAGTCTCAGATGTGGAAGACCATGTTGACGAGGAATCATAATTCCAGCGGAAACTTTGTGATACCATTGCACTTCAAGCTCAGGAACTGAGGGCGCTATGGCTTCGACAGGACGACCTTGACAACTGAGGCCGGAGAAACAATTTACGCGTCAGGGGGTTGCCGGAAGATGTACAAGGGCCGGGAATAGCGGATGCCCTCACTAAGATATTCAATGAGATCATAGAGGCGAAACTGGACAATACCATACTGTTTGATAGGGCTCATAGAGCGCTTCGTCCGAAGTGTCTTTCCTCTGAGGCTACTAGAGACGTTATATGTCGCCTACACTATTATCACATAAAGGAGGAGATACTTAATAAAGCCCGCAAATTGGATTGCTTGGAATTCGATAAAAACGTGATTCAGATCTTCCCGGACTTGTCCTGGCCTACACTCCAGCAACGCAGGTCCCTCAAGCCCCTGACAGAGGCTCTTAAAGAGAAAGTCATTGTCACAACTGAGGGCCTGAGCTGACAGGAGGCAGCCTCAGTTGTAGGGGCTGAGATGTAGTGAAACCTGGGAGGTTGTATCAGACCCCTGGACATGTAAGTTACATGTAGAGAGATTGCCCGAAGGCGTGACCACGACAACCAAGATAAAAGTCAATGATGTTTATTTGACAAACTCCATGCAACACAGCAGTAATAAAAGAGAAACGTAAAATCAGCAGTATTATACACAGTTCCTGGGTACTACAGGATGGCAATGGCCACAGGGCTCTGGTAGTATGAGACAGTTCTTATTATCCTCTAGATGGAAAGTCCTTACCAGGCCCGACTGTAGTAATGGAGATAGCCCAGGACCATATCAGCTGATGTTCCAGGGAAAGCTGGGCTGCTGTAGATTAAATGGCTGCTGTGGGTACTGGTTGGAACCAGACAGATGTAGGCACGGAGTGGATACTGGCTGGAACCAGTTAAATGATAAATGAAGCTTGAGAGCGATGAAATACAGATGGTAAATGAAGCTTGAGAGCGGTGAAATATTAGTACCGGTGGTAAATGGAAATCTGCAGAAATGGTACCGGCACTTTAAGAAGAGCTGATCTCTGCTGGAAGCTAAATGCTGGAAGCAGGTGAATCTGTAGCTGGAAACAGATGAGTCCCAAAGGACTGGAGAGTCAGGCTGCACCGCAGATGGTAGACTGGAGCGGGTCTCTTTAGTGGAAGCTTGGAGACAGGAACTGGAACCTGGAAAACAACCACAGGAGAGAGACAAACTGGAACTAGGTTTGACAACCAAAGCACTGACGCCTTCCTTGCTCAGGCACAGAATACTTATACCTGCAGCAAGGAAGGGATTGGCTAGGCAATTATGCAGATTTCAGTGGAGCAACGGATTGGTGGAAATGGAGCAGGTGACAGAATCCAACATGGCTGCGCCCATGCAGTCACCCGGAGGGAAAGTTGGTTTGATAATCCATGTGGAAACTTAGCAGCAATGGCGGCGCCGGCCACAGAGGACAGGAGACGCCAGACTGATGACTGCACACTAGAACCACGTGGACGACAGCGGAGGCCGCGGCTAGCATGAGGCGCCACTCTGACATCCTGTACACTGAAACACAGGAACGGCGGCGGAGGCCGCGGAGGACGGGAGACGCCATTCAGGTAGTAAACATGGCGCCACTGTGACAGCGTCTCAGGGTGACAGGAGAGGGAAGCAGAATGTGGACATCAGTATCACAGATGAAATCCGGCCCTGGAACGCTGAGCCAGCCTCAGGAGGCATCTGAAAGGCAAGTAATGGCGTCCAGATACCCGGATCGTGACAGCACCCCCCCTTTAAGAGTGGCCCCAGGACACTTCTTTGGCTTTTGAGGAAACTTAGAGTGGAAATTCCGGACCAAGGCAGGAGCATGGACATCAGAAGCGTTGGTCCAAGAACGTTCCTCAGGACCATAGCCCTTCCAGTCAATAAGATACTGTAATTGACCGTAACGGTGACGTGAGTCCAGAATCTTGGCAACTTCATTCTCAACTCCCCGTTGAGTTTGGACTTTCGGAGCCGGAGGAAGTGTAGAATGAAACCGATTCAGGACCAGCGGTTTCAACAGGGAAACATGGAATGTCCTGGGTATTTTCAAGAAGGGAGGTAACTGGAGTCTGTAAGCAACAGGATTGATGACTTGTTCAATTTTGAAAGGACAGATGTAACGAGGTGCAAACTTCATGCTGGGAACTCTTAACCTCAAATTCTTCGTGGACAACCATACACGATCACCCACCTTGAGAGCAGGAACCGCTCTACGCTTCTTATCAGCAAACTTTTTGTACCTGAACGATGCTTTGAGCAGAGCCGCTCGTACATTCTTCCAGTTGTTTGCAAACTGACGCAAGGTGATATCCACTGCTGGAACAGAAGTTGCTGGAAGCGGTTGGAATTCTGGAACTTTAGGGTGGAATCCATAGTTAGTGAAGAATGGTGTTGAAGAAGATGAGGAATGATATTGGTTGTTATGACAGAACTCGGCCCAGGGAAGTAGTTGAACCCAGTCATCTTGAGAGGAAGACACAGATGCGGAAGAAGGCCTCCAAGTCCTGATTCACCCTCTCAGTTTGACCATTGGTCTGAGGATGGTAAGCTGTGGAAAACTTTAGTTTGACTTGGAGGACTTGACACAAACTTCGCCAGAATTTGGCTGTGAATTGTACTCCTCGATCTGAGATAATCTCTTCAGGAAAACCGTGGAGTCGGAAGATCTCTTGTATGAACACTTGAGCCAACTTGGAAGCTGAAGGAAAACCGGTGAGAGGTATGAAATGGGCCATCTTGGTGAACCGGTCAACTACCACCCAGATGGTATTAAACTTGTTGCACGTAGGCATGTCTGTAACAAAGTCCATCGACAAATGGGTCCACGGTCGACGGGGAACAGATAATGGAACCAGTTGCCCTGCAGGCGACTGGCGGGAGACTTTGTGTTGGGCACACTTTGGGCAAGAGGCGATGAACTCCATGACGTCCTTCTTCAGAGTTGGCCACCAATAGGACCTAGAGATAAACTCAAGGGTCTTTTGAATGCCTGTATGTCCGGCAAAACGGAAAGCATGGGCCCAATGCATGAGCTTCTTCCTTAACACCGGCTTCACAAAACTTTTCCCTGGTGGGGGCGTAGAGTCCATCCCTACCGTGGAGAATGCCAACGGATTAATAATAGGATGCTTGTCTGAAGACTCTGACTCATTTTCTTGCTCCCATGAGCGGGAAAGGGCATCGGCCTTGCGATTCTGAGAGCCCGGACAGAACTGGAGTTTAAAGTCGAACCTGGAAAAGAAAAGTGCCCATCTGGCCTGACGAGGGTTAAGACATTGTGCGCTTTTCAGATATAAAAGATTCTTGTGGTCGGTAAGTATAGTGATTGAATGAGAAGCTCCCTCCAACAGATATCTCCACTCCTCTAGAGCGAGCTTGATGGCTAGCAACTCCTGGTTGCCAATGGCATAGTTGCGTTCAGCTGGGGAGAACTTCCGGGAGAAGAAACTGCAAGGATGTAGATGGCCATCTTTAGCCCTCTGGGATAACACCGCTCCTACTCCAACGGAGGAGGCATCCACCTCTAAGATGAAAGGAGAGTCGATGTCGGGCTGTTTCAGGACTGGTGCAGAGATGAACCGTTGTTTTAATAGATGAAAAGCTTGCATAGCTTCTTCAGACCACTTGGACGGGTTAGCACCCTTCTTAGTCAACGCAGTGATAGGCGCCACAATGGTGGAAAAATCTCGTATAAATTTTCTGTAGTAATTGGCGAACCCTAAGAACCTCTGGACCCCTTTGAGGGTTAAGGGTATCGGCCAATTCTGTATTGCTTGTAGTTTCTCAGGATCCATCTCTAGTCCAGAACCGGACACAATGTAACCTAGAAACGGAATGGATTTGACTTCAAAGACACATTTCTCTAATTTGCAATAGAGATGATTGACACGAAGACGGGACAGAGCCTCCTTTACCCAGAAACGATGTTCCTCTAGATTATTGGCAAAGATGAGGATATCATCTAGATAAACCACGACCTGGCGGTATAAGATGTCTCTGAAGATCTCATTCACGAAATGCTGGAAGACAGCTGGAGCGTTGCTCAATCCGAAGGGCATGACGAGGTACTCATAATGTCCATCACGGGTGTTAAAGGCGGTCTTCCACTCGTCACCCTCACGGATCCGGATGAGATTGTAGGCACCCCTCAAATCCAACTTTGTAAAGATGGTTGCTCCGCTAACTCTATCGAAGAGCTCTGTAATCAGGGGTAAAGGATATCGGTTCTTGATGGTAATGTCGTTCAAACCTCTGTAGTCGATGCACGGCCGCAGACCACCATCTTTCTTCTTTACGAAAAAGAAGCCTGCGCCAGCTGGAGAAGAGGAAGATCGGATAAAACCCTTCGCCAGGTTCTCTTTGATGTACTCCTCCATGGAGTGCGTCTCAGGCAGAGACAACGGATAAGTTCGGCCTCGAGGTGGAACCTTCCCTGGAATGAGATCAATTGGGCAGTCCCATTCTCTATGAGGAGGAAGGATATCAGCAGAAGCTTTACTGAACACATCCGTGAAGTCTTGATATGGAGGAGGTGGAACATCAGACGACCTGGAGGAGGAAGAACAAACAGGAAGTACCTTAAACAAACATGTCTCAGCACAGGAAGGACCCCATGCCAGTATTTGCATAGTCGTCCAGTCAATCACTGGATTGTGGAGACGGAGCCATGGAAGGCCCAAAACCACTGGATGTGTGGCTCTTGGAATCACTAAAAAAGAAATAAATTCTGAATGAAGAACTCCCACTCTCAGACGAACTGGTAGAGTCCTTAGAGAAATAACTTACTGCCATCCACGGCAGTCAAGGAAATGGACGAGGGAAGTCTCTCGGTGGGTAGGGACCACCGTTTAACATAGGCTTCAGTCATGAAATTCCCAGCTGCTCCGGAATCTAGGAGGGCAATGACGTTCCTATAACGTTGAGCAATTTGAAGCGAGACTGGGAGATTACAACCATGAGGAGATGGAGAGGAGATCATTACTCCTAGCCGGCCCTCTCTCTGGCGAGCTAGGATTTGAAGTTTCCCGGACGTTTGGGACAGGCATTGATGGTGTGAGACGGAGCTGCACAGTAAAGACAGAGAGACTCAGAAAGACGTCTTCGGCACTCAGCAGGAGATAGACGGGAACGACCAATTTGCATGGGCTCATCTTTGGATGGAGACGGTTGATGAGGAGGAGGAGCAGAAGATTTTGGAGCAGATGATCTTCCACGCTCAGTTGCTCTTTCTCTGAACCGTAGATCAACTTTCGTGCATAGTGAGATTAACTCATCTAACTTAGAAGGCAAGTCTCTGGTAGCTAACTCATCCTTAATGCGCTCTGATAAGCCATGCCAGAATGCAGCATACAGGGCCTCGTCATTCCATGCCAGTTCGGATGCCAGGATCTTGAACTGTATAAGATACTGTCCTACAGTACGCGATCCCTGGCGTAAACGGAGAATCTCAGATGAAGCTGAAGTTACCCGGCCTGGCTCGTCGAAGATACGCCTGAATGTTGTTATAAAATCAGAATAGGAAGACAGCAGGGTATCAGACTTCTCCCATAACGGTGATGCCCAGTCAAGGACTGAGCCACTGAGAAGTGAAATAATGTCGGCAATTTTAGTACGATCACTGGGGAAATTGCCAGGTTGTAGCTCAAAGTGGATCTCACACTGGTTGAGAAATCCCCTCTAGAATCTTGGAGATCCGTCAAATTTTGCTGGCGTTGGAAGATGAAGACGTGGAGCAGAAATGGGTAAGGTGGGTGGGGTTACAGCTGGAGTCACTGTGGGTGACGCACCGGACGCGCCTGATCCACGGAGGGTTGTCTGAATCCCATCCAGCCGAGTAGAGAGATCCTGGAGACAGCGGATGATGTGGCCCTGTGCAGCCTCCTGATGCTCGAGTCTGGCTGCCAGTTCTTGTACCGGCCTGGCCGCTTGATCCTGGTCTCCGGCTGGATTCATTTGGTCAGTGCTTACTGTCACAACTGAGGGCCTGAGCTGACGGGAGGCAGCCTCAGTTGTAGGGGCTGAGATGTAGTGAAACCTGGGAGGTTGTATCAGACCCCTGGACATGTAAGTTACACGTAGAGAGATTGCCCGAAGGCGTGACCACGACAACCAAGATAAAAGTCAATGATGTTTATTTGACAAACTCCATGCAACACAGCAGTAATAAAAGAGAAACGTAAAATCAGCAGTATTATACACAGTTCCTGGGTACTACAGGATGGCAATGGCCACAGGGCTCTGGTAGTATGAGACAGTTCTTATTATCCTCTAGATGGAAAGTCCTTACCAGGCCCGACTGTAGTAATGGAGATAGCCCAGGATCATATCAGCTGATGTTCCAGGGAAAGCTGGGCTGCTGTAGATAAAATGGCTGCTGTGGGTACTGGTTGGAACCAGACAGATGTAGGCACGGAGTGGATACTGGCTGGAACCAGTTAAATGATAAATGAAGCTTGAGAGCGATGAAATACAGATGGTAAATGAAGCTTGAGAGCGGTGAAATATTAGTACCGGTGGTAAATGGAAATCTGCAGAAATGGTACCGGCACTTTAAGAAGAGCTGATCTCTGCTGGAAGCTAAATGCTGGAAGCAGGTGAATCTGTAGCTGGAAACAGATGAGTCCCAAAGGACTGGAGAGTCAGGCTGCACCGCAGATGGTAGACTGGAGCGGGTCTCTTTAGTGGAAGCTTGGAGACAGGAACTGGAACCTGGAAAACAACCACAGGAGAGAGACAAACTGGAACTAGGTTTGACAACCAAAGCACTGACGCCTTCCTTGCTCAGGCACAGAATACTTATACCTGCAGCAAGGAAGGGATTGGCTAGGCAATTATGCAGATTTCAGTGGAGCAACGGATTGGTGGAAATGGAGCAGGTGACAGAATCCAACATGGCTGCGCCCATGCAGTCACCCGGAGGGAAAGTTGGTTTGATAATCCATGTGGAAACTTAGCAGCAATGGCGGCGCCGGCCACAGAGGACAGGAGACGCCAGACTGATGACTGCACACTAGAACCACGCGGACGACAGCGGAGGCCGCGGCTAGCATGAGGCGCCACTCTGACATCCTGTACACTGAAACACAGGAATGGCGGCGGAGGCCGCGGAGGACGGGAGACACTATTTAGGTAGTAAACATGGCGCCGCTATGACAGCGTCTCAGGGTGACAGGAGAGGGAAGCAGAATGTGGACATCAGTATCACAGATGAAATCCGGCCCTGGAACGCTGAGCCAGCCTCAGGAGGCATCTGAAAGGCAAGTAATGGCGTCCAGATACCCGGATCGTGACAGGCATAAGATTCCGATGGGGCTTTCCCTTTAGTGTACAAGCTACCTTTGAGGGAAGACAGGTTGCCTTGCACACGCCGGAAGACTTGGATAACTTCTGCTCCGCACTGTCGATACCAAAGCCTGCCTTGACGGATTGGACTCAATCTTATCACCGATTTGATCATCCGACGCCTCCAGCCGCACTGCCATCCTGGACTCCGGTTAGCAACAGGAAACGGGGTTCAACTCGGTCACCTCCAAATCATGGCGAGGCTGGGACCTGATTTACAATAATTTATTTTTCTTTGATATAAAGTGGTCAGGATATAGGCTAGGTTTAATTGGCTCTGCCCGGTCCTTGGACGTCTAGTTGAGCCAATTCTTGACCTTACTGTTAGGCCATTGCTCCTCCTACACACCAGAGATTCAGCCTTAAAGTCTAATCACTCTGTAATGTTGCCTCTTTTGTTTGCACCCCTTTCCTTCTCCCAACGTTCTTGCTGTTTGGATTTGTTGCATTCTACGGCCTTCTACAAGGCCTTTTTTTGTTTTGTTTATGTAGAGATATTTGTTCCCGTTGCGTCCACTGCAAAATGGGGAGACTGCTTTATGTATAGTACCGAAGTCAGCTGATTTGCTCTTGAGTCTCCTTAGTTGAGTATTGTTCTATTAGTGTTCCTAGGTTGTGTTGTCGCTACTGTGCCCCAGTCACCGTGGCAGACCGATGTTTCTACTGCGACTGGACCCATTGCCTTCCTCGCATCTTTGGTAAGTCCATGTTTCCTTTATTACTCATTGTAGGGAGCAAATCCAGCATTCTTAATGCCCTCTGACCTTAGGCTATGTTCCTTCAATGTGAAGGGACTTAATATCCCCGAAAAGAGGTCCACCTTGTTGCGGGAGTTATGGACGGAGCGTATAGACATTGCCTTTCTCCAAGAGACCCATTTTAAAAGTCAAGCCTCCCCTAGGTTAGGAAATTATCATTACCCGCATGTTTTTTGTAACAATAACTCTGTCAATAAGTCTTTGGGGGTCGCGGTCTTATTGACACGCCGGGTCCCGATTACAGATATCTCTCATCTAATTTTGGAAGTAGGTCAGTGCCAGGTTGTTAAGTGTACAATATATAATCAGGTTTATACTCTTGTTAATATCTACGCTCCTAATCGACGGCAAAGACAGTTTTTTACCAAAATACTGCGACAGTTAGAACCCATTAAAGAAGGGCGACTGATTATGGGGGGCGACTTTAACTGGTTCTTGGACCCTGGGATGGATTGTTCTCCTTCCCTGAATAGACGGCTGACACGTGATCACCGTCGGGTGAGCCGACTTCTTCGCGAGTTCCAGTTGATGGACTTATGGAGAACTCAACACCCGACAGGGAGGGACTATACTTTCTTCTCTTCTCCTCACACTATGTATTCAATCACGCCCAGACTATTTCTTAGTGGAGCATAGATTTCTACACTTATTTCCTTCAAGCACGATTGGGCACATTACATGGTCAGATCATGCCCCGGTATATATCTCTGTTGCGCTTGCATCAGCCCCCACCACGCCATGGTCATGGAGGTTTAATGATTCATTGACTCGGGATCCCTGCTTGAGGGCTAAGCTCGCCTCCGCCATATCGGACTATATTGCGACAAATGACACCCCAGATGTTAGTGCAGTTAAACTTTGGGAGGCGCATAAATGTGTAATTCGAGGTAGATGTATACAACTTGGCTCTCAGCTCAAGAAGGAGCGAGCGGCACTGAGGCTGCAGCTCATTGAACGGATAGCGTCTCTGGAGGCCGTACACCAGTCCTCCCTTGATGCAGGGGTTTTTATGGAACTGACTGAGGCCCGCCGAGCCCTTAATAAATTTTTATGGGATAAAACTAAATTAGGGGTGACTAAATGTCGCCATAAATTTTATTTATGGGGTAACAAACCTGGTGCTATGCTCGCTAGGGCGTTACGGGCCCAGAGACTGCAGTCTTACGTGCACTCTATCAAAGAGTCGGGGGGACGTGCTGCATATACATTGCCTCAGATTGCTCGCTCCTTCCAGAATTATTATGAGTCTCTCTATAATCTTAGAAAGGACCACACTCCCCGAGCCACCTCTGACTTGAAGGTGCTGATACGGAGATATCTTGCGGAGGTTGATTTCCCAAAACTCCCTGCATCAGACCTAGATGCTTTAGACCGTCCCTTTACCATAGCAGAGCTAGAAACAGCCTTAGCGGCTACACCGGTTGGGAAGAGCCCGGGCCCGGACGGCTTCCCAGTCGGTTATTACAAAACCTTTAAACAATCCTTATTGCCGCTGTTCTTGAAGGCGTGCAATTCCATCTCTGCCGAGAAAGGCTTTTCTCCGCAGACCCTGGAAGCACATATAACAGTGATCCCAAAGGAGGGTAAGGACCCCACCCGGTGCTCGAGTTACCGACCTATTTTGCTTTTGAACTGTGACCTTAAACTCTTTGCGAAGCTGCTCGCGGGTCGTTTGGGCCGCCTTCTCCCGTCGGTGGTGCACGGGGACCAGGTGGGAGTTATACTTCGACGAGAGGCTAAAGATAACACTTCCAAAATTATTGATCTTATCCACCTTGCTCAAAAAGGGTCCTCCCATACGGTCCTCCTGTCCACTGACGCGGAGAAGGCCTTTGACAGGATAGATTGGCAGTTTATGGAAGGTCTTCTCGAGCACTTGGGTTTGGGTCCCACCTGCCTTAGTCGTATATTAAATCTTTATAAGCTACCATCAGCCAGGGTCCGAGTGAATGGTGCCCTTTCTGCTCCCTTCCTGATACGAAACGGGACAAGGCAGGGCTGCCCCTTGTCCCCACTCATATTTGTCCTCTGTATGGAGGCACTTGCGAGAGCGATTCGGGCCAATCCGAATATTCACGGTGTCTGGGCGGGAGGGCATGAGCACAAATTGGCACTGTATGCGGACGACCTTTTGGCTATTTTGTCGGACCCGGTGACTTCCCTTCCAGCTCTTATGCAGGAATTTGATAGGTTTAACTTGCTTTCTAATTTCAAGATAAATTTCGCTAAGTCTGTGGCCTTGAATATTTCAACGCCCACACGAGTGCTTGATGGAATTCGAGACTCGTTCCCGTTTCAATGGCATCCTACTCAGCTAAAGTATTTGTAAGTTCTCTTGACTAAAGACCTCTCTGATTTATACCGGATACATTTTCTTCCCTTATTGCTTAAGATTACTACAGATCTTAATAACTGGTCTTCACTCCAACTTACTTGGCTGGGTAGGATTAACACGGTAAAGATGACAATTCTCCCTAGAGTTTTGTACCTACTGCAAACGTTGCCCATAGCAGTACCCGCTTCTTTTTTCACTACTCTGCAGTCATCTGTTGGTCATTTTATTTGGGGGCAGAGAGGGCACCGACTCTCCCAATTTACACTGACCCGTACTCGTAGAGAAGGCGGTTTACAATTACCTCATTTTATTAGCTATTATCATGCTGTACATTTGGCCAGAATTATTGATATGTCTAGATCCCCAAGCCCTAAGCAATGGCCACTCATAGCGGAAGTTACTGCGGGTGCTCCTTCCTGTATTCTCCCCTGGCTCAAAAAAATTCCACGCATACCGCATCCCACCTTAGGCCCGACCCTTATGATATGGAAGAAATTTAGGCTTCTAGACTCCTTTAGCCCAAACCCTTCACTGCCGAGACCACTATTGTTTAATCCAGATCTTCCTGCAAATCCCCTCTCCCTGTCTCCGTCATCTGTATGGGCTGAAGCTGGCATTTCTCGTCACCTGATTGGTCCGTCGGGTTTCCATCCCTTCACGGACCTGCAACGATCCTTTAGACTACCGACTAATTCTTTCTGGGCTTACCTACAAATTCGGCATTATGTTACTGCAATGTTGGCTCGTGCGGTGGGATGGAAGCCGACGATTTTTGAGTCCTTGTGTCTCTCCGAGAATTTGCCATGACACCTAATATCTTTACTGTACAGACAATGTCTTGCAAGCTCTCCAACCCGTCCTCTGGCATTTGGTACGGCCTGGCATGAAGACCTGGGTAAAGAGTTGACCACTGACCAATGGTCTCGCATTTTTCAGTTCAAATTTGCTAGTTCACCATCACTTCAAGACACAAAACAAAGTGGTCTCGAGATGGTATAGATGCCCGGATCGGGTCCACCATATGTTTCCAAGTGTTCCGGATGTCTGCTGGAGATGTGGCCAGTCTCGTGGCACTCCCTGCCATATCTGGTGGTGATGCCCGGGTTTGGCTTCCTTTTGGCAACAGGTTAATTCTATCACCAGGCGTGTCACGGGACTCCCATTACCAGAGACACCTGAGTTTTGGTTGCTTAATTTAATTGACCTCCCGCTGTCCCAGTTTAAAAATTCACTACTGCGACATCTGATGAATGCTGCTAGGGCGACCATTCCGTGCTTCTGGAGATCTCCGGTACAGCCTCCCATTGCCAAGTGGTTTCAAAGAATCGATTACTACATGGCAATGGAAGACTTGACATCTCCTTCCGAACAATCCGCGTCTCGTTTCACAGCCGTATGGTTTGATTGGCTGGAATTCAAAGGGACGCAGGAATACAAAACTCTTTCGCTACCCTCTCCCCCTACGACATCTTAGGGTTGTGACGGTGATGGCGGTCTAACCATCTTTCCCTTTTTTCTGTCTGTTCTTTTTGTTTCTTGTATGTTCTGTTTTTCTTGTTATGATTACTTGAAGATAATACAGTTTACTGTCTCAAGTTAAGTGGGCTGATGATATTATACATTGCTTTGTTCTCTGTATGTTTAGTCTACGACTGTTATGTCAGCTTATGCTACGATAATTTTTGTATTGTATGCAATTTTTTCGAGCTGTATACTGTTATTTCTCTACTAATAAAACACAATTTGCATAAAAAAGAACAAAGGATCCTGGAGCGATCTTTGTGGACGCACTGTCAGTGAAATGGGACTTTCATCTGGCATATCTGTTTCCTCCAATCATCCTGCTACCCAGGGTGGTAAGGAAAATAAAACAAACAAAGGGTGCAGTGATTCTAATAGCTCCGGCTTGGCCCAGAAGGCATTGGTACATAGATCTGCAGAGGATGTCGATGGATGCTCCAATTCTGCTCCTCAACGTCCAGATCTACTAATGCAGGGTCATTGTTATCACAGGCATTTGGATCAACTGTCTTTGATGGCGTGGCTATTGAAACCTCTATCCTGAAGTCAAGAGGATTCTCACAACAGGTAATTCAAACTATGCTCAGAGTAAGGAAACCCTCCTCAGCTCACATTTATCACCGAATATGGCAGCCCTATATTCATTGGTGCAGTGAAAGAAGTATGGACCCAAAATCTTTCAGAGTATCCAGGGTCTTAGATTTCCTTCAGGCAGGAATGTATAAGGGTTTGAAGGTGGCTTCCTTGAGAGTGCAAGTATCAGCGTTGACTGTATGGTTTCAAAAGAAAAATGCCAATTTACAGGATGTGCGTACTTTTTCCAGGGAATGCTGCGCATTCAACCACTTTTTGTTCCTCCTGCAGTGCCTTGGGACTTAAGTCTGGTTCTCAAAGCCCTTTAAGTTGCTCCGTTGTAACAACTTAATAAAGTGGATCTTAAATGGTTGACAGCTAAAGTTCTCTTTCTACTAACTATGGCATCAGCTAGAAGAGTATCAGATTTAGGAGCGCTGTCATGTAAATCTTCTTTTCTGATTTTTCATCCAGATAAAGCAGTTCTCAGAACTAGGTCTGGTTATCTACCTAAGGTGGTATCTAAATTTCACCTTAACGAAGAAATTGTAGTCCCTGCTTTTCAGGTATCGGGACTTTCTGCGGGAGAAGCGTCGCTGGACGTAGTCCGTGCATTAAGAATCGACATGGATCGTACCAGTGCCATCAGAAAGACAGATTATCTCTTCATTCTCTACGGATTTCACAAGAGGGGATGGCCTGCTACTAAACAGACGTTAGCAAGATGGCTTCGAATGACGATTTCAGAAGCATGTTCTCGAGCTGATTTCCCTGTTCCGGCTAATGCCTCTGCTCACTCTACTCGTAAGGTAGGTCCTTCATGGGCAACACAACATGGTGCTTCAGCAGAACAGATATGTAAGGCAGCCACATGGTCTTCCATTAACACATTCATTAGACATTATGCCTTGGATACTTTTGCCTCTCATGACGTTGAATTCGGGTGTAAGGTTCTCCTGTCTAATCAGGAGCGTCCCCACCACTAAAAATTGCTTTGGGAAATCCCATTGTTATCCTGTGGATAACCTGTGGACCCTGCTGGAGAAATATATGTTATGGTAAGAACTTACCATTGATAACGGTATATCTCCTATGTCCACAGATTCCACAGGGATCCCACCCTGACGCACCTGATTTGAGGATCTTTATACGCACTAAACTCTTCCCTCTTGCATGGAAGGGTGTGCATGTATGTTGGTTCTACATAATGCTCTTGCCTAAATGCTTTGGAATCCAACTGATTTGCCTGAGCCAGTGTGTGGGGATATATGGACGGCCCGTTGCATCCTGGGAGGACTGAAAGCTTGTGATCATTTGGTGCCAATCCGCTATTGCTCCATCATATCGCATTGTTATCCTGTGGAACCTGTGGACATAGGAGAAATACCGTTATCAACGGTAAGTTCTTACCATAACGTATATTTTCTCTATATGCTTGTTGGTAGATATATATTGGTATATATATGTCCTTTACTGGCAGTATGTGTTTGGCAGTCCTGCATGAAGGTGCTTACTGCACCGAAACGGTTCCATCGACTACAAGATGATGACGATGCTGAAGTACTTTAATTATGGATGGGTGACTATACTATGCCCTACTTATTGACTGCATTTTGATACTTTTTTTAATATGCCAATGATTTTGGTCTGTGTCGAAGTCGAAATTGCATTTCTAATAAACCACATTATGGCATCCCTCAGTGATTGCGTATTAGACACACTTTGCGTATTACGGTACACTGAGCGTATTACGGTAGAATATGTTATCGCTGGGAAAGCCATAAAGACACGTAACTACATTTTTATACTACACATAGGGGGTCATTCTGACCCAATCGCACGCTGCAGTTTATTGCAGCAGTGCGATCGGGTCAGAACTGCGCATGTGCAGGCGTCGCAGTTTTTATACCATACATAGTTTACACATAGTCATTACAAGTCCAAAACAAGGTTTAAATACACAGAAACTGTATTACTATTTCAGTAAACTAGCTATAGACTTATTCCAGGGTTAGAACCACATTGTTGCATCATGTTTAGTCTCATATTAATCAGTATTTTATCAGCAATAATAAGGGTATTACGGATAAATGGTCGCACACTGCAACCGCAAGATATGAGTAATATTAGATATGTATGGAATAATGTGCAGAGCAAGGTGTGGATACTGATCAATTCAAACCGGCTTCACAGCGGGACACTGAGGGCAAACATGTGGGACTGTAACCAAGAACAAAGCCCTCGCCCTCATGTGGACTGACCTATAATCCGTCAAGTTCTAGAGAGGTCTGGCCCCTAGACCAATGAGAGAAGACTTTGATTATTGTACTACAGTATGTGCCTTTTGGACTTACTGTATAAATAGCCTGGACCTGGACCTGGTAAGCAGATGCTTTTATTTCAGAGGTCTTCTTCCTGACGACTGACAACCTGGATCCAGGGCACTTGAGTATGTATATTTGCTGTAACTACTCTCTCTCTGTGTTATGTTTATATTTGGTAATTAAATCTATTTATGCTTTGTACCACAATTAACTGTGTACGATAACACACTTATTTTCTCTAATGTATTAACGTGTGACTACCCGCACTCTGTGTTGTGCAAAATAGATGCAGCTTGCATCTGCCACAAATAATCTGTTTGTTTTTTTTACTTTATAGAAATAACTTGGTTTTAACAGTTGTGACCTCTGCCGGTTCACCACATTCTTAAGAATTCAGAAAACATACGGACTTTGGTTTGTCAACAAAGGGTGGACGCATCATATACAAGGTAAAAACAACTTTTGTTTTGTGTTATCAGCTGATGTTGACAAACCACGTCTGGTTTGTGTAGTCTAAGAGGTGCTGGCGTGAATTCAGGGACGATAAAGAAAGGTCACATCTGGGTGTGTGATATGTCACATCTGGGTGCGACTAATACGTATATATACTGTACATGTTATATTTTTTTTGTTGCTACGGGTTTGAGAAATTCATATTGGGTCTGATTCAGGTTGGATTGCTTACCTGCTGAAAATTAGATGTGGAGGAGGCCGTAGGAGGGCAACAGCCCAGCAGCAGGACCGCTACCTCCGCCTTTGTGCAAGGAGGAACAGGAGGAGCACTGCCAGACCCCTGCAAAAAGACCTCCAGCAAGCTACAAATGTGCATGTGTCTACTCAAACGATCAGAAACAGACTACATGAGGGTGGTATGAGGGCCCGACACCCACAGGTTGGGGTTGTGCTTACAGCCCAACACCATGCAGGACGTTTGGCATTTGCCAGAGAACACCAAGATTGGAAAATTCGACACTGGCGCCCTATGCTCTTCACAGATGAAAGCAGGTTCTCACTGAGCACATGTGACAGACGTGACAGAGTCTGAAGACGCCAAGTAGAACGTTCTGCTGCCTGCAACATCCTCCAGCATGACCCATTTGGCAGTGGGTCAGTAATGGTGTAGGGTGGCATTTCTTTGAGTGGCCGCACAGCCCTCCATGTGCTCGCCAGAGGTAGCCTGACTGCCATTAGGTACCGAGATGAGATCCTCAGACCCCTTGTGAGACCATATGCTGGTGCGGTTGGCCCTGGGTTCCTCCTAATGCAAGACAATGCTAGTCCTCATGTGGCTGGAGTGTGTCAGCAGTTCCTACAAGACGAAGGCATTGATGATATGGACTGGCCGCCCGTTCCCCAGACCTGAGATGGATAGAATGAACAGTGTCACATTGCATGTCACGTGCTCCATATTATATTTATCTCAAACACATGGAAATAGGTGCACATCGCAGTGCTTTTGAACACTTGTGATCCGGTCACATGCGATTGATCTCAGAAGTCTCTAGACAGGCAGCTTGGACACTTCCATACACATGACCAGCGGATTGGGACAGCACACTGCTACTATTTGTGATTCCAATCACACTAGCTCCAAAGTATTGCTTGTAAACACTGTCCACCACTGTTTAAATCACTGTACCCTGCCCACCTCCCCCCCATAACATGTGCATCCTGTTTATGTGTCCCAGCTTCTCCTAAAGTGTTTACAGAACCTGTTGGTGCCCATCCTCATTACCTTCACTTTACCCCTATTGTGGCCCACATTGCTACTGCTGTGCCAAAGTGTTCAATTAACCTGTTGGTGCTAATTAATGACACATTTATTTCCATACAAAATTTATTTTAAATAATTTTTACAACATTAACCGTAAAGAACAACATTTCTACATAACCAAGTAATAAAATAAAAACTAAATTTTGTCTGGATCCTTTTATTTTTCACATATGTCTCTTTACAAAAATTTGGATTTCATCACTGGCTTCATTGAGCTGGTACAGTCCAAGGATTGCTTGTGGAAAGTCACGTCCAAGGAGTACGCCAATCAGGCCAAACGCCTTTCTGCCAATGAGGAGCTGGTGGAATTTAGCATGCCATTCTTTGCGGCAGCTGATGTAGAGTGGGTAAAAAAGAGGCATAACCTCCTCCGCACAGTCTACAAAAAGGAGCAGAAAAAGATGGAGGATTCTAAGCGCTCCGGGGCAGGCACAGATGAATTATACACCCCTACGTTGTGGTATTACATTCTGATGTCGTTCCTAGATGAGCCTGAATCGACAAGGACTGGATTTTTCTCCACCCCATGGGCATACGTAGTGGCAGGGGTGGAACTGCCGGAGACAAAGGCGTCTCTTGCCGCCGGGCTCCCAGCCAAGAAGGGGGCACTTACTCATTGACCCCGTTCCTCCATTGTCCCCGCCAGTGTCTATCCCGCAGTTCTAGAGGACCCAAGGAGCCGCCGCACAGAGCGCACATCATCACGGCGCTCCTGCCCTGTGACCTGGTCTCCCTGCTCTCTATGGTCGCGGACGTCACCTGATTTCTGTAATGTGACCCGAGCAAGTGAGCAGGCAGCCGGTCAGTGCCGTTCGTCCCTGGAGCCGGGGGTAGTGACGTGACAGGAGCCGGGAGCCGGGCAGTGACATTCGGTGAGGTCCTTTCTGAGACCAGGGCAGTGATGTGCGGTGAGGTCCATCCTTGGAGCCTGGTAGCAGTGGCATGACTGGTAGCAGGGAGCATGTGCAGTGAGCAGGCTGGGTGTGCAGAGTGGCTTTCCCTGTGGGAACTCGAGGAGCCAGAGGACATAAAAACTATACGCAAGGCAACAACATTAGTTAGTGCAAGCCCCATGGGGCTGCGGTAGTGTGGGCAGGTGCTGGGGAAGGGGTGTGTGTGTGTGTGTGTGTGTGTGTGTGTGTGTGTGTGTGTGTGTGTGTGTGTGTGTGTGTGTGTGTGTGATATGCATTCCATAGATATGAAATGTATTTAATTTGGTAGCACTGGAGGTACATCTATTATATAATTATACTATTACACTATATCTCTCTGTAAATATATAATGACAAAGTCACATACGTATTTAAAAGGAAATATAGTGTAATAATGTGTCTATGACAGATCAGGTACACATCCAGAGCTACTAAATTAAATTTATATATATATATATATATATATATATTGTTCTAGTGGTAAATCGGTTGCGCCTTCAGTGTTTGTATGTAAATTGTTGCAAATCCTTGAGTGATAGTTAAAATGTGCGTACCAGACATACGTAGAACATTCGCCTTGTTTGAGGTATCTTTACATCTGGATAATCCTTACTCGTACTGATTCTCCATTCCCATCCGTCCAAGCGTTGGTGTGGAGTTTGTACGTATATGCAAAAAATGTGTGTCAGAATGCTGCTCTTAAACAAAGTGACTTGGTGCTATATTTCGTGCAACTTTAACAGTAAAGTGAATATGTGCAAAGAAAAGTGCTGTACGTGCTTGTTATATATATATATGAATAAAAATATGAATAAATACGAATAAATATTTTATTTTACTGGCAGTGTGCAAATTCCCTTAGGTAATGTGCTTATATACCACTTATTGAGGGTGCAACACCATATGGCTCAGTAGTCAAAAGGAGCACTTACATCTAGAGTTGAAATGATTTAATAGGATGCTGCCATCATTCCATCATCAGACTTATGGACCTTAAAAAAAGGGTTCCCATGTGGGATGGAAAAAAGCCTCTGATAGTGTAGTATTATTTAAAAAACATTTAATAATACATAAAACGACAAAAAACATACAGATGGACTCGTACAATTTTAAAAATGCATATAAGCTTATCTGTTAATTCCTCAGATAGGAGCGGAGTGCCGGTATATGCCCAACGCGTTTCGTCCCTTAGTTCATATCTGGGACTTCCTCAGGGGTCAATGAAACTCTAGATGTAAGTGCTCCTTTTGACTACTGAGCCATATGGTGTTGCACCCTCAATAAGTGGTATATAAGCACATTACCTAAGGGAATTTGCACACTGCCAGTAAAATAAAATATTTATTCGTATTTATTCATATTTTTATTCATATATATATATAACAAGCACGTACAGCACTTTTCTTTGCACATATTCACTTTACTGTTAAAGTTGCACGAAATATAGCACCAAGTCACTTTGTTTAAGAGCAGCATTCTGACACACATTTTTTGCATATACGTACAAACTCCACACCAACGCTTGGACGGATGGGAATGGAGAATCAGTACGAGTAAGGATTATCCAGATGTAAAGATACCTCAAACAAGGCGAATGTTCTACGTATGTCTGGTACGCACATTTTAACTATCACTCAAGGATTTGCAACAATTTACATACAAACACTGAAGGCGCAACCGATTTACCACTAGAACAATTTTGAAATCTGAGTTCCTTTGGGAATTGGACATTTTGAAATCTGGTTGCGACACCATTAACCTTGGGAGTGTTTTTATTAATTTTAAACTAATTTTAAAATAACTTTGTTTTGCACTAACTCATGCGTAATTTATGATCTCCCATTTTAGGGATATCTGGTTATAGAATATTCAGGTTGTAGCGCTATCTGCACCTTTTGTACACAATATATATATATATATATATATATATATATATATATATATATATAGTGGATCCAATTTTCCGGCACTCAGATTAATGTGAATCGACTTGTCCAGGTGCGTTTCCTTCCTGGTTTGGATATATGGTATGTATCACTGGACAGCACTCCGGAAACACCACCCGAAAATTAAACACAGTAGGGTTCCAATGTGGGTCCGCGCTGATGACAGATCAGACCCTGGAGCGGAAGGTTTGGTGGGACTTCACGAGCAAGCACACAGGGTGGTAAGCAGTGGCGGAACTAGCGAGCGGTGGGCCCAGGTGCGACAAAATGCTTTGCCCCCCCCACACACACACACACACACACACACACACACACACACACACACACACACACACACACACATCCCATCCAAGTCCACCCCCTCACCCCTGGAGAGGATCTGGTGAGGGGGACCTGCTCAGGGCCAGAGAAATGGATACCTAGCAACAGTGCCGTAACTAGACATTTTAGCACTGTGTGGCTTCGTGGGGAAGGGGTGTGGCCACAAAATAATACCAATTCATAAAACGGTACACAGTAGTCTCCATTATTCAAATTACGCCACACAGTAGCACCACTACACCAGGTAGAGACCCTTTTACACCTTACAGCGGACAGATTCCTCTTTTTACACATTACAGCAGACAGCGTGCACTTTTTACACATAACGGCAGACAGCGTGCACTTTTTACACATAACGGCAGACAGCGTGCCCTTTTTACACATAACGGCAGACAGCGTGCCCTTTTTACACATAACGGCAGACCGCGTGCCCTTGTTACACATAGCGGCAGACAGCGTACACTTTTTACACATAACGGCAGACAGCGTGCCCTTGTTACACATTACGGCAGACAGCATCCCCTTTTTACACATAACGGCAGACAGCGTCCCCTTTTTACACATTACGGCAGACAGCGTGCCCTTGTTACACATAGCGGCAGACAGCGTACACTTTTTACACATTACGGCAGGCAGATTCCCCATTTTTACACATTGCGGCAGGCAGATTACCCCTTTTTACACATAGCGGCAGGCAGATTACCCCTTTTTACACATAGCGGCAGGCAGTCCCCCATTTTTACACATTGCGGCAGGCTGATTCCCCCTTTTTACACATTACGTCAGGCAGTCCCCCCTTTTTACACATTGCGGCAGGCTGATTCCCCCTTTTTACACATTACGTCAGGCAGTCCCCCCTTTTTACACATTGCGGCAGGCTGATTCCCCTTTTTACACATAGCGGCAGGCAGTCCCCCATTTTTACACATAGCGTCAGGCAGGCCCAAGAAAAAAGAAAGAGAAAGAAAGAAGAATTATACTTACCCTCTCCGCCGGCTCAGGCTCCTCGGTGCAGCCGCGTCAGACGATTCCCGGGCAGTAGAGGAGGTGGAGGACGGAGGTTAAGAAGGGAGCCGCAGCAGCGCTTTGTTACTGGTGGAGGCGCTGCTGCTGCTGCCCCTCTGCTTCCCTCTAGGCTGTTCTCGGAAGACAGCCTATAGTGAAGCAGAGGGGCAGCAGCAGCAGCGCCTCCACCAGTAACAAAGCGCTGCTGCGGCTCCCTCCTTCACCTCCCTCCTCCTCCTTCCCCCGTCCGTGCCGCTGCTCCTCTCCTCTCCGGGCGGCTGTGCGCTGCGGGCAGCGGTTGCCTGCAGCGCACAGCGGCATGTAATGAGTCAGTTTGACTCATTACATGCTTGGGCCCCTGGACAGAGGCGGGCCCCAGTGCAACGCACTGCTTGCACTGCCGGTAGTTCTGCCTCTGGTGGTAAGTATGTCTATATATTCTGTTTTGGTTGTTATATACTCGGGACTTGATAAAAGGGACACAATCCCTAAAACGTTGATCATCACACCGTGACTACTGTGTTTCATTTGGGTTGGTGGTTCCGGAGTGCCATCCAGTAATACATACATACACGCATGCAGGGGGGGGTTTCCGAGTACCTAGAAACCCCCCCTGCATGCTGATCCATTGTCGCATCTGACGATTTCTGTTAACTTTCAGAGCTGCAGAGAGACTGTGCGGCCGCCGTCATCTGCCTCCATACACTGACTGACATAGGATGGACTCAGTGTAGGCAGGCTGGCTGAGTGTAGGGGAGCTAGCTGCAGAGGAAGCTACAGCTCCTCCCAGGCAGTTTTCCCATGTGACCAGGCTGGCTGGCTGGTCGGGTGAGGCAGTAAATCTGTGCAGTGCATGGCAGCTGAGCACAGGTGTGTGCTTCATGTGTTGGGGGGATTAGTTATGCTGGACGAGTGAGGCACCCACTGTCCTGGTGTTTGAGGGGTGTGTGTGAATATGTTATGTGTTGTATAAGCTGTATGTTTGTATCCTATGTGTGTGTATATGCTGTGTGTGTGTGTGTGTGTGTATGTATGTATGTATGTATCTATCTATCCTGTGTGTGTGTATATGCTGTGTGTATGTATCTATCTATCTATCTATCTATCTATCTATCTATCTATCTATCTATCTATCGTGTGTGTGTGTGTGTGTGTGTGTGTGTGTGTGTGTGTGTGTGTGTATATGTATGCTGTGTGTTTATATGCTGTATGTATGCTATGTGTGTGTATATGCTGTGTGTATGTATCCTATGTGTGTGTATGCTGTGTGTATGTATCCCATGTGTGTGTATGCTGTGTGTATGTATCCCATGTGTGTGTATGCTGTGTGTATGTATCCCATGTGTGTGTATGCTGTGTGTATGTATCCTATGTGTGTGTATATGCTGTGTGTATGTATCCTAAGTGTGTGTATATGCCGTATGTATGCATGCTATGTGTGTGTATGCATGCTATGTGTATGTATATGCTGTATGTATACTATGTGTGTAAATGTGACCCTGACTGGTTAACATATGTGTAATGAGCCGGACATATTAATAAATATTGTAAAAAATGACCATTATCTAACTAAAAATATATATATAACAGTATATGTGTTTATATACTGCTGATGTGGAGTAAAAGTGTGGTGAGTTAACTTGGGCTCTGCAATGTTTATTGTGGAGTGGGAAAAGCTTTTGCCTCGCGACTCTCCTTCAGAGACTGGTATGTACCGCTGCCTAAGATCACAGCTGGGGGTGCACGAGACATCACAATTGTGGGGTGTCCCGCGACCTGAGCGGGAAAAAGGACTGCTCTCGAGACCCTCTGGAGCACAGTATAAAAAGGGAAAATCACAGCGGTTTACCTAACACTGGTGCCCCTCTGGTGAGCGTAGCTTCTTTCTCTCCCTGCCCTGCGTTAAGAGAGCTGAGATGTAAACATTAAGTAGGAGCAGGGGAGAAGAAGGAGACTCAGTCCGGAGGGAAAGCACCCAAAGATTGAGAGAGACGAGCGGCGTGACGCGAAGAAGAAGGAGTGCTGCCGGCGCCAGGAGGAGATGACGAGAGGTGGACTACAGCGGAGAGAAGAGAGACCAGCGGGAGCGGAACAGGCAAGAGAGGTGGAGGAATGACAAACTAACGGTACATCATGGTAAGATACCCACCTGAGGAGATACTGCATCCAGCGCTGCACCGCTGCTGAAGCCTCCGCTATCAGCTGTTCTCCCCGCCCGCTGGTGATAGACCGCCTCTGCTGCTATCCCCTCCTGTAAGAGACGCCCACAGTAGTGACCATCGTGAGGGAGCCACCTCCTGAGCTCCGCTATTACAAGCCGCCCCTGTCTCTATTCACGGCAGCCAGAGTCAGAGCCGCCTGCACCATTAACTTTAGTGACGGAGTCACCTCCGGGGCTCCGCTAAACAGAGCCGTCTGTGCAGTCAATAATGCCCGCCAGAGCCTCCCATAGCTTTACCATTATATAGTAAGCCCTCTGGTGAGCTCCGCTAATAAGAGCCGCTTATACATACATCCCTGCCAGCTAGAGCCGCTTACTGCCATAGCTTAATATAGAAGCAGCCTCCTGCTCTCCCCTGTTACAGCAAATTAACGAAATATTCCATCCTTGAATTACTGTGTACTGGCAATGGGCTGGAGCCTATTGTGAAGACATCCAAGGTCTGTGATAGATATATATATATATATATATATATACAGTGACATATTGCTATTTAAACTCTCACAAGGCACTACACTCTTCCTGTATATTACTGTGACTTTCTATGCTTTATTAGGAAAACTGAAATAGGGGACATCATTAGTCACCTCACAGGACTGGGTGTTAATTTATGAAATATTAACTACAGTGCACTGGAGCATCATAATGGTCCTTATACCTACAGAGGAATGATGACATTATCTTAAAAGATGGAGAGATCAGAACAACCATACCAGAGCCTCTAATAAGAATTTAAGTAAATGGCTGGGGGAGGAGTTTTTTTTTCCAAGTGACAGTCAAGGTGGCAGTAATATTTAAGTACTAATTACTAAGGGATAAATGCACAGCTCTTTAGAAAAATATATATATTCCCAAATTATATCCAGTATAGATATCAATTGGAAAGGGATTGCTGAGGACAGGAATATTGAACTCTAGTGAGGACAAATTTGGAAGCTTACTTGCTGCTTTATACTCCACTCTTTTTGGAAAGAAGGTTACATTTGGATACAATAACAACTTTGTATCACAAGTAAGACAGTGATACAAGTAACACATCTAAGCAGGAGAATTGTCAGGAGTTCCTGGTGTTGTGGAGAGATCAACAGCATTTGCAGTAAATAACAAGTCCATTAACTTCAATTGGAGGAAAAGTTACAGCATAGTCGAATATATATATATATATATATATATATATATATATATATATTCAGAAAGCATAGGGACTACTGGTATAATCCAAGAAGGAATCTATACATACATATAGATATATATGCATATATATATAATCTCCAGGAACTGATATATGTATTTAATATTATAGAATGTTATACCTAAAAAGTTTGATATGAAATGTTATGTAAAAGAAAATGTAATATAACCAAAATGAAATAATATTGCTTGGAAAGATAACATAGTGGAGCTCATTTTAGAATTGTCTTGTGTATTAGACAGTATATTGTATTAGTATATCTTCAATTTAGTTTTATTTATAAAATATGAAAGTAAAAGTATAATATGTTTGTTATATTTAAGTAACAGCTACTAAATATATATTTGTATATAAAATTAAACCTATAGTGAGTTTTGATTACTTACCTGGGGTGTAGAGAGATGAGGAAGATCTGAGGAATATTGGGTACATAATTAACTGTAAAATATAAAATAAACACATAGAGTTAAAGGGTTTTTCCCAAATGTACCCATTAAAAATATAACAATATCCAACATAAATTTGGGTGGAGGCACTATTTAGAAGTTGAATTGTAAGTAACTCAAGATAAAATCTCCCACCACTGAGGGTTACATAATGGAGGCACTGCAGCTGAGATCGAATATGGAGTGCATAAATGGAGAGGATATATATAATTGGGGTAAAAGGAAGAGGGTGGATATTAAATGTAGTGTGGGTATTGGAGGAAATTTTGTAGATATATCTGATGAGGAGATACTTAAAGAAGTGAAGAAATGGTATGGGATTAAGGACCCACACATATGTGATAAATGGAGAGGTAATTTGGGAGTGATATGTGCTGTATTATTAACTAACAGTAATGAACTGGATCCATCCTTAATCCCTGCCAACATTATGCTAGAGAATGTACCAGGTAGAAGATTACAAATTATTTGACCTATGATTCCTCAAGACCTAAGTGAAGAAGCCCCGGTAGAATGCGATAGTAGAACAAATGCAGAGGACGGAGGGAATATAGGGGGTAGTTATTCTATAACTGGGGAGCCAGCAACAGACATTCCTAGAGGGGAAGATGGTACTGAACAGAATGTAGATGCGGTAATGGACAAAGTATTTAGTCATTTTGAACGATGGCACTACGAGGGAGGATATAGAAGGTTAAGAATATTTTCTGGAGTTATGCCAGTGCCAGCGGGGGAGGAAAATTATGATACCTGGAAAGAAACAGCTACTCAACAGTCAGAAGAATGGCGATGCCCCGAACACATAAAAAAACAAAGGATTGTTGAGAGTTTGAGGGGTCCAGCTATGGGCATTATCCATGCCACAAGAAGAAGTAATCCAAACTCCACCCTAAAAGATTACTTTGAGGCCTTAGATTATTCATTCAGAACATTAGAGGATGTTGGTGATATTCTGGCAAGACTAAATCATACCTATCAAGAACCAAATGAATCTCTTACTAAATATATCTATAGAATAGATAAAATCCTGTATAAGCTCTTGGACAAAGGGGGAATAGAAGCTAAGGACATAGATGAATGGAGAATGAAACATCTTCTGCGTGGAGCTCTTACCAGCAATCCGGTAGCACAGAGATTGCGATGTAGTCTGGCCAAGAGTCCTCCTTTCACGTTAGGAGAATTGATTAAGGAAGTGAAATTGGAGGAAGTACAGGTTGAAAATAGAGAAAAGAGTTTGAAACGTGTCAAAGTAGTATTGCCGACAGCTGAGAATAATTTATCATCTGAAAAGCTATTTAAATTAATGGAAGAACAAAATAAGAAACTAGATCAATTGATTACTCTACAAACCAATCTATCTGCCTCATCTGCTATAACTCCCCTGGGAAGAGGAAGGGGGATTAATAGGAGAAATGATAATAGGAGTAGTTACAACAATTTCACCTGTTATAATTGTGGACAGTTTGGTCATAGAGCTTTCGAATGTATACAAGGAGGAAATATACGAAGGAACACTTCCAGGGTAGAAAGATCTTCAACACCAACGGAAAACTCCAACGGGACGCCGATGAACCCCGCATCGACGCCCAACTTATAAAAGTGTGTGCAATGGGGAGTACCCAGTGGTCTAATGTAATTCCAGATGGGATTATAGGAAAGGCTCCCATGGTACAAGCAATTATTGATGGACAACCCTGCAATGTATTACTGGATAGTGGATCCCAAGTATCTATTATCTTTGAAAGTTGGTACCAGCAACATTTATCCCACCTTCCCATTTTAACATTTGATGGACTAGCAATATGGGGGTTAAGCAACCAAAAATACCCATATTTAGGATATGTTGTTACCCAAATTGAATTTCCTGTGGATTCAGGAAGTCATAAGCCTCCATTCCCATTTCTGGCTCTAGTTTGTCCTGATCCTCCTTCTGATCAAGGGGTGGTAACTGTTATTGTAGGGACCAACTCCCATTTATTCCGGACATTATCTGATTGGTGTATGGAGCAAGCAAGACTTCAGGATGACTTTCAGAATAGAGAAGTCTGCAATTTCTATGGAATAACAATGAAGGTGTCGACTCCTTTGATAGTTCCAGAACCTAATATAACATACTCAGTAGATGATGAACCTTTCCTAAATAAATTGAACGATTGTTTCATAGGCAGTGATATTTCACAGGCAGAAAGAGAACAACTATTGCAACATCTCATTCATCGTGAATCTGTGTTCTCGGTTGGAGATTGGGATTTAGGGACAGCTACTGGCATTGAACATAGAATTAAACTACACGATGAGAGTCCATTTAGAGAACGGTCTCGTCGATTGGCTCCTGCTGATTTTGATGACGTTAGGCAGCATTTGAAGCATCTATTGGAGAATAACATCATTGCTGATTCTGAAAGCTCTTACGCCTCGCCAATTGTAGTAGCTAGAAAGAAAAATGGAGATATACGTTTGTGTATCGATTATCGTACCTTGAATAATCGGACTTTAGTGGATCAATATACTGTCCCTAAAATAGAAGAAGCGTTGGACTGCTTACAAGGAAGCCAATGGTTTTCCATTCTGGATCTTAGATGTGGATATTATCAAATTCCGATGCATCCGGAGGATCGTGATAAAACTGCATTTATTTGTCCCATTGGCTTCTTTGAATTCCTGAATATGCCCCAAGGGATTAAAGGAGCCCCAGCGACTTTCCAACGCACCATGGAGCAAACAGTTGGGGACATGTGCTACAGAGAAGTGATTGTCTATTTGGATGACATTATTGTGTTTGGTAAAACACTAGAAGAACATAATGATAGACTCTTGAAAGTTTTAGACCGATTACAACAACGCGGGTTGAAGTTATCGATAGACAAATGCAAACTGTGTCAAAATACAGTGACCTATCTAGGCCATGTTGTGAACCGAGAAGGAATATCCACCGACCCTGGCAAAGTGGAGGCTGTGAGGGGATGGTCTCGCCCAGTAAATTTAAAAGATCTACGTTCTTTTTTGGGTTTTTGTGGGTATTATAGGAGGTTTGTACCCAATTATTCCAAAATAGCTCGGCCCCTCACTGAATTAACCAAGGGATATCCTCCTGTAGTAAAAAACAAGGCCGCCAAAAGTGCTACTAATCAAAGAACGTACTTTAGGCCACAAGATAATTTTGGTGATAGATGGACACCCGAGTGTGAAGCAGCGTTTCAACAACTGAAGTCTTGTTTAACCCAATCGCCGGTACTAGCTTACGCCAATCCAGAGTTACCTTATGAAGTTCACATTGACGCTTCTTTTGAAGGATTGGGGGGAGTCTTGTATCAAAAACAGCAGAATCAATGCCGACCTATTGCTTATGTCAGCCGAGGATTATCCAATAGTGAAAAAAACTATGCAGTGCACAAACTTGAATTTCTAGCACTCAAATGGGCAATCGTTGATAAATTCCACGACTACTTATATGGGGCCAACTTTTCATTCCATACTGACAATAATCCGCTTACATATATAAATACAACAGCTAAATTAGATGCCACAGGTCATAGATGGTTGGCTGCATTATCCAATTACAATTTCACCTTAAAATATAAGCCTGGAGTTCAAAATACGGACGCTGATGCTTTGTCTAGAATACCTCATTCCCCAACTACCAGCGATAATGATGACTGGGTGGAGGTACCTGCACCAGCACTTAGTAGTCTATGCCAGCAGATTTTAACAATAAACACACAGACCAGGGCAACTGTTTGCACACTGGGAGCATCCGAAACCGCCCTTCCATCCTTGTACTGTTGGATAAATAAAGCCGAAATAAAACATCTGCCCATGATCACCAAGGAACAACTAAGACTGGAACAACGTAAAGATCCCAATATATCAGTGATAATTAAGTATCTGCAAACAGGTCATGTAACCACCAATTACCGTTCTCTGTCCAATTCTCTAAAGACCTTGATACAACAACGAAAGAAATTTCTATTTCGACAAGGAATATTGTATCGCAAGACTCTTAAAGCTAATGGAGAAGTAAAGTTTCAACTGGTCCTTCCTGCAGTATTTGTTCCTTTAATCTTATCCTCATTACATGATCACCATGGCCATGTAGGCTATGATAAAACACAAGCACTTATAGCTGATAGAATGTATTGGCCTTTAATGAATGCTGAAATTGGCCAATACTGCAAAAAGTGTCGGAATTGTATTTTACGAAAAACTTTACCTATGCATGCAGCGCCTTTAGTTAGTCTAAGTAGTACTGGACCATTAGAACTGGTATGCATTGATTTTTTATCCTTTCAAGGACCTAATGGACAAGACAGCAATGTACTAGTAGTAACAGATCACTTCACTAGATACGCTCAAGCATTTGTGACCCCAAACCAAAAAGCCATAACTGTCGCTAAAACCTTATGGGAAAAATTCTTTGTTCATTATGGGCTACCAGCTAGGATTCACACTGATCAGGGACGTGACTTTGAAAGTAATCTCATTAAAGAACTATGTGAATGTTGTGGGATAAGGAAGTCACGTACCTCTCCCTATCATCCCCAAGGAGACCCGCAGCCTGAACGATTCAACCGAACTCTATTGAATATGCTCGGAACCCTGGATCACAAGTCTAAACTGCAGTGGAAACATCATATAGTTCACCTTGTCCATGCCTATAATTGTACCAAAAATGAGGCCACTGGGTATTCCCCATATGTACTTATGTTTGGGCGAGAAGCCCAATTACCAATCGATATTAGCTTAGGAATATCCCCTAATAGTGTCATGTCCTCCTCCCACACTCAATATGTCAGGAAACTAAGAAAAGAACTAAAGGAAGCCTTTGAAGTTGCTATACAAGCCTCTAAGAAGCAAGGAGAGAAGAATCAGAGATTGTACAACCAGAAAGTAGTTGAACATATCCTACTCCCAGGGGACAGGGTACTCCTTAGAAGACTTGGAATTCCAAAACGTCAAAAATTAATTAATAGGTGGCGTGAGACTCCTTACCGAATTGTGGAAAAGTTACCTGGTATTCCGGTGTATAGACTTACCTCCGAAAAAGGAGATGGTCCCATACTTACCTATCACCGGCATCACTTGTTGCCCGTTGGACAGGATGTATATCTCCCAGGTGACCTAGAAATGGAAAATAGCCCTGATCTGAATACTAGTAATCAAATCCCTTCAGCTACTTCTCCTCTGTCTTTGGAAGAAAGTAGTGTGGATGAATGTCCAGCAACTGAACTAGGATATTTCTATAGTAATGAAAGTCCGAAAAGTGTGTCTATGGAAAAAAGAGTATCATTCCCTCCAGTATTCAAAGACTTCTCACCGCCAGAAGAAGAAAATACAGCTGTTAAGGATGATTGGAGTGACTCTAATGATAGCCACATTCTAGATACACGAGGAAGTGATTCATTTACTCTATCTCCTGATATGCCAGAGATAGAAACTCCAGGAGTTGGGGGAGAAAGATGCAGTCCAAGACCCCAAAGACCGCGTAGACCTCCAACTAATTTTACTTATGACCGGTTAGGATATCCAACTTATAAACCCCTAACTCTTCAGTCCAATATTGTAAATAGTTGGCCTTATTTTGGGTATACTGAACAGAGTAGAAATGTAACTATTTAGCATATACATATTCTTTAACCTGTATATGTATGTAACCCATTAATTTTGTATAGAAGAATATTGTGGTGATCTTTGAAATTTAACCCAGATTCCGGTAGGTGTTGGTAATTTCCAGATCACCAGGGGGAGAAATGTGACCCTGACTGGTTAACATATGTGTAAGGAGCCGGACATATTAATAAATATTGTAAAAAATGACCATTATCTAACTAAAAATATATATATAACAGTATATGTGTTTATATACTGCTGATGTGGAGTAAAAGTGTGGTGAGTTAACTTGGGCTCTGCAATGTTTATTGTGGAGTGGGAAAAGCTTTTGCCTCGCGACTCTCCTTCAGAGACTGGTATGTACCGCTGCCTAAGATCACAGCTGGGGGTGCACGAGACATCACAATTGTGGGGTGTCCCGCGACCTGAGCGGGAAAAAGGACTGCTCTCGAGACCCTCTGGAGCACAGTATAAAAAGGGAAAATCACAGCGGTTTACCTCACACTGGTGCCCCTCTGGTGAGCGTAGCTTCTTTCTCTCCCTGCCCTGCGTTAAGAGAGCTGAGATGTAAACATTAAGCAGGAGCAGGGGAGAAGAAGAAGACTCAGTCCGGAGGGAAAGCACCCAAAGATTGAGAGAGACGAGCGGCGTGACGCGAAGAAGAAGGAGTGCTGCCGGCGCCAGGAGGAGATGACGAGAGGTGGACTACAGCGGAGAGAAGAGAGACCAGCGGGAGCGGAACAGGCGAGAGAGGTGGAGGAATGACAAACTAACGGTACATCATGGTAAGATACCCACCTGAGGAGATACTGCATCCAGCGCTGCACCGCTGCTGAAGCCTCCGCTATCAGCTGTTCTCCCCGCCCGCTGGTGATAGACCGCCTCTGCTGCTATCCCCTCCTGTAAGAGACGCCCACAGTAGTGACCATCGTGAGGGAGCCACCTCCTGAGCTCCGCTATTACAAGCCGCCCCTGTCTCTATTCACGGCAGCCAGAGTCAGAGCCGCCTGCACCATTAACTTTAGTGACGGAGTCACCTCCGGGGCTCCGCTAAACAGAGCCGTCTGTGCAGTCAATAATGCCCGCCAGAGCCTCCCATAGCTTTACCATTATATAGTAAGCCCTCTGGTGAGCTTCGCTAATAAGAGCCGCTTATACATACATTCCTGCCAGCTAGAGCCGCTTACTGCCATAGCTTAATATAGAAGCAGCCTCCTGCTCTCCCCTGTTACAGCAAATTAACGAAATATTCCATCCTTGAATTACTGTGTACTGGCAATGGGCTGGAGCCTATTGTGAAGACATCCAAGGTCTGTGATATATATATATACAGTGACATATTGCTATTTAAACTCTCACAAGGCACTACACTCTTCCTGTATATTACTGTGACTTTCCATGCTTTATTAGGAAAACTGAAATAAGGGACATCATTAGTCACCTCACAGGACTGGGTGTTAATTTATGAAATATTAACTACAGTGCACTGGAGCATCATAATGGTCCTTATACCTACAGAGGAATGATGACATTATCTTAAAAGATGGAGAGATCAGAACAACCATACCAGAGCCTCTAATAAGAATTTAAGTAAATGGCTGGGGGAGGAGTTTTTTTTTCCAAGTGACAGTCAAGGTGGCAGTAATATTTAAGTACTAATTACTAAGGGATAAATTCACAGCTCTTTAGAAAAATATATATTGTCCCAAATTATATCCAGTATAGATATCAATTGGAAAGGGATTGCTGAGGACAGGAATATTGAACTCTAGTGAGGACAAATTTGGAAACTTACTTGCTGCTTTATACTCCACTCTTTTTGGAAAGAAGGTTACATTTGGATACAATAACAACTTTGTATCACAAGTAAGACAGTGATACAAGTAACACATCTAAGCAGGAGAATTGTCAGGAGTTCCTGGTGTTGTGGAGAGATCAACAGCATTTGCAGTAAATAACAAGTCCATTAACTTCAATTGGAGGAAAAGTTACAGCATAGTCGAATATATATATATATATATATATATATATATATATATATATATATATTTATTCAGAAAGCATAGGGACTACTGGTATAATCCAAGAAGGAATCTATACATACATATAGATATATATGCATATATATAATCTCCAGGAACTGATATATGTATTTAATATTATAGAATGTTATACCTAAAAAGTTTGATATGAAATGTTATGTAAAAGAAAATGTAATATAACCAAAATGAAATAATATTGCTTGGAAAGATAACATAGTGGAGCTCATTTTAGAATTGTCTTGTGTATTAGACAGTATATTGTATTAGTATATCTTCAATTTAGTTTTATTTATAAAATATGAAAGTAAAAGTATAATATGTTTGTTATATTTAAGTAACAGCTACTAAATATATATTTGTATATAAAATTAAACCTATAGTGAGTTTTGATTACTTACCTGGGGTGTAGAGAGATGAGGAAGATCTGAGGAATATTGGGTACATAATTAACTGTAAAATATAAAATAAACACATAGAGTTAAAGTGTTTTTCCCAAATTTACCCATTAAAAATATAACAATATCCAACATAAATTTGGGTGGAGGCACTATATAGAAGTTGAATTGTAAGTAACTCAAGATAAAATCTCCCACCACTGAGGGTTACATATATATATGCTGATTGTGTATTTTCTGTGTATATGGTGTGTGTAAATACTATGTGTGTATTAGAGATGAGCTGGTTCGGTTCTCCGAGATCCGAACCCCCCCGAACTTCACCCATTTTACAAGGTTCCGAGGCAGCCTCTGATCTTCCCGCCTTGCTCGGTTAACCCGAACGTGCCCGAACGTCATCATCCCGCTGTCGGATTCTCACGAGATTCGTATTCTATATAAAGAGCCGCGCGTCGCAGCCATTTTCACTCGTGCATTGAAGATTGAATGGAGAGGACGTGGCTGCGTTCTCTCCCTGAAAAGCTCCGTAATCTGTGCTCAGTGTGCTGCAAATATCTGTGCTCAGTGTGCTGAAAATATCTACGTTCTCTGCCTGAAAACGCTCCATATCTGTGCTCAGTGTGCTGCAAATATCTGTGCTCAGTGTGCTTTATTGTGGGGACTGGGGACCACCAGTATATAATTATACTTATAGTAATACAGTACTGTAGGCCATTGCTGTATCTTGCAGCTCTGTGTCACTGCAAGTATCCATTCCATATCTGTGCAGCATTTTTGTGAGCAGTATATATAGTATTACAGTGCAGCATTTTGGTGACCCAACAGTATATAGTTGTGTACAGTAGGCCATTGCTGTATCTTGCAGCTCTGTGTCACTGCAAGTATCCATTCCATATCTGTGCAGCATTTTTGTGAGCAGTATATATAGTATTACAGTGCAGCATTTTGGTGACCCAACAGTATATAGTTGTGTACAGTAGGCCATTGCTGTATCTTGCAGCTCTGTGTCACTGCAAGTATCCATTCCATATCTGTGTAGCATTTTTGTGAGCAGTATATATAGTATTACAGTGCAGCATTTTGGTGACCCAACAGTATATAGTTGTGTACAGTAGGCCATTGCTGTATCTTGCAGCTCTGTGTCACTGCAAGTATCCATTCCATATCTATGCAGCATTTTTGTGAGCAGTATATTGATAAAGCTAAATATTTTATCGTATATAAAACACTTTAAGAGGTCTAAGAACACTGTACGCTATCTACGTAAGAAGTACCGTAAGGGTACGCAAGTTGTGTAGCGATCGCTCAACCGTAGTCGAGACGCTCAAGCGTCACGTTCGCTTACGGCCCAGTGATCACAGGCAGGCACGCTATTGGCTGCCGACTAACGTAATGATTCGCTATAGCGTAGCGTACGCTCGGGACCACGAGGAGATCACCAGCGGTGCAGACGCTTACAACGTTAAAACCTTTATATCTATACCTTTAACAATGAGATACACAGTATACCTTAGTGTAGAGACAGAGTGTAAGTGCAACCTGGTGTAACCTAATTAACTACAAAGCTGCTTGAGCGTCACCGACGCTCAGAGAATACTTAACCCTATAAAGAATACACAGATACCTGGGCTTAGGGTCCAAAACCTATTATATGTATTATAACTATTATACTTGCAAAAGGAATCACAGTACAAATGATACACTACAATATAACATAGACTAACTAACCAGATAACTACACGGGAAATACAATACAATACAATTAAAGGAAAATACGAGAGAAAGAGTAGGGAGAGAGAGAGAGAGATGGCTCACAGTAAGACAATATGATTACGGAGAAAACTTACGCACAAGGGGAACGATCGCATGCGCCTCGATATCCAGCTCCCGATTATCAGCAATGAGAACCGTTGATGAGAGTGAATCTGGATATGGTCGGCCTGCCTATTTATGCCCCACACACAATACAATTCAATGGTCCCTACAATCTCATTGTCCATTGGACACAGGAATTCGGCTTCGCATTATAACAAAAGGTCATAGATTGATTCATACAGGTGGGCTGTGACTGTTTCCAACTGTTCAGGTGGGTGGGATACTGGGTTTCCCGCCGCATGACTAAGTAAGAACAAATAATAGTAAATGGACATAAACTTCTTATGTCCATAACCATTCGCACGAGCGATTAATCCGCTCCAAACCAACACCGGAATATTGCTATTTAAATACTCTTCCGATGGGTACCAAACACTACTGTATGACCCCTGTTAGACCCTTCGTACAATACAAAGAGGGATCTCTCTGTTCAGGAACATGCTATGTTAACCAAACTTTCAGAATCTATCAAAGGGACCATGATCTATAAAATACCTTATTAGTGAAAATATGTAACGATTGAGTCGCACGCTACGACTACACAAACTTTACCGTAAATACGCATACCGAGCACCAGCGGGTGCACGCAACAGCGGGTATGCGCACTCACGGGAGAGCGCACGCATGCGCAGCGCGGACCTGAATGAGGTGCAAATATGGCAGTGTGCATAGAGATATTTTTCTGACTTTGACAGTCCACCCTTTGGCAGTCAATAATAACTGCCACCTTCTAAAACATTTCAAAAGGAGAAAAATATATGTCAGGGGTTAATTCATTTCCATGGTTGGGTAAGGGAGGAGAGAGGAGTAGGTGGGAAGAGGGTATGACCTAGTGAGATAGCAGAAGCATGTGTGTATGAGTCCATGTTTGGGGGGTCATGTATCATCGTGCCGTACGTGTTGTACATCAAGCTTCGAGGTATTGCGAAGTATACATTTGAATTCCTTCTTATCCCGTATTAAGGGTCTGTGGATGGGCTGTCAAACTCTACCGAGCTCTTTTCGGCTGTGGTTGTAACAAAATGGGGAAGCACATTTTAGTTGATGATACATGATTAGGGGAGGTATGTGGTTGCTGATATTTGTACCTGTATTCCCTATCGACTATGTGTGTCATTACCTGAGGGTTGTAGAGATGAAGATAAAGAACACATGGAAAATGCAGTAGTATTCTATGTCAGGTTAATGTACATCTGTCGGTTGAAGTTTTGTTCGGTATCAGTTGAAAGTCGTCTTCTTTGCGCTGTGTTGCCCATTAGGTGTGAGCAAAAAGCTTTGTCAATGCCATTAGATTTACAAAAAATGTTGGGCTAGCGTAAGTTTAAGAATTCTAGGGAAACTGGGGATCCATGGCAAAGTTCATCAAATGTCCGTATCTCAAGTGGTCAAAACTTCTTCTTTGATCTATCCGTTGTCTGTATAGCGTCTCGTCAACTTCCTCGTCCAAGTGGGTCTTTTTATCTTGGAGAAAAACCAGAAAAACAGGTGAAAGAAACGGACCGTATAATCGCATTTTCATTACAACATTATTTCTATCATTGGGTCATAAATCAAATCCAGGTTAATTACAGTTTCCTCACTCCTCAAACTCATTACCCTGGTACGATGTTTGCACTTCATTAAAGCCTGCCCGCATCTAAATATCAAGCCAATTGATATGACAACACCTAAGATACATAGGAGAAACTTCCCAACATCCATTATGACTCCTTGAGCCCAGTCTCCCAAACCGGAGAACCAATTTCGCGGGTTCAACCATGACACCCAACTAGTCAGCTCATTACCTACAGCAGCAAGAGTGAGATTGTGTTTTCGGCGAAATTCCCACTTCAATTGGAGAATATCGTCCATCTTTTGGTCTATGACCTCGACCGGATCCTCGGTGCTATTTGTGATATACGTGCAACACTTCACGCCGTACTGTGTTGCCAATGTAACACAATATCCGCCTGTCACTGCTGTGAGGTAATTAAGAACCATTCTATGCTGCACCAGTTCTGTTTTATAAGCTTGGAGTTCCCTTCCAGTATATCTAAACGTGTCATCATACATTTCAGTGATATTATCTAACAAATTTGCGAGCGCCGATATGTATTTATAATTTAGCACTCCTCTAGCGGTGCGGGTGAAATCTAACGCGATTAAGAATTGAATCCCGGTGGATTCACTTATCAGATCAGAGGCCGGATGCTCTGTCTTCTCTATCAGGTGCCTTTTAACAACGTGCTCGTAATGGGTGTGAGTATAAGGAGCTTGGGCACCACGATGTATGTCTTTCATTTTTTCATGTGTTACAGTCATTACTTCAGGCAATACTTTTCCAATATAACACAATCCTTCAGAGTTTGGGGCAAGCCACTTGTACGCCTTTCTCCCGCATATAGGCCCTCATTCCGAGTTGTTCGCTCGGTATTTTTCATCGCATCGCAGTGAAAATCCGCTTAGTACGCATGCGCAATGTTCGCACTGCGACTGCGCCAAGTAACTTTACTATGAAGAAAGTATTTTTACTCACGGCTTTTTCTTCGCTCCGGCGATCGTAATGTGATTGACAGGAAATGGGTGTTACTGGGCGGAAACACGGCGTTTCAGGGGCGTGTGGTTGAAAACGCTACAGTTTCCGGAAAAAACGCAGGAGTGGCCAGAGAAACGGTGGGAGTGCCTGGGCGAACGCTGGGTGTGTTTGTGACGTCAACCAGGAACGACAAGCACTGAACTGATCGCACAGGCAGAGTAAGTCTGGAGCTACTCTGAAACTGCTAAGTAGTTAGTAATCGCAATATTGCGAATACATCGGTCGCAATTTTAAGAAGCTAAGATTCACTCCCAGTAGGCGGCGGCTTAGCGTGTGTAACTCTGCTAAATTCGCCTTGCGACCGATCAACTCGGAATGAGGGCCATGAAATATGCATCATCGGGGAGAACATATGGGACGGAGAAGGACATAACCATATTACACACCTTCCAGGTGAAATCTCCTAACCCTAATTCTTCCATCTGCTTAATACACGTATCAGGTTGTACGATATGTGCACAGTATCCTGGTGATACTTCTCCAACTCTCGTAATCCTATTTCCTAAGGTGTACCTATACCGGAAAGATTTTCCTCTACTAGCTATGTGGCGTACAAGCTCTGTATCTGTAGGCATTCTATCTGCTCTATGCGAAAAGGTCATGGTGTGGTTACTCCATGACACTTCCCAATTTCCCGGCTTTCTGGGATTAGAGATGTTGAAACATAATAGGGACCTATCCACATGGTATTGGTGGAGCTTCAAACTAGGAGGGCTGGAGATATTAAACCTCCTGTCCACCGGTCTCCCACCATTTAACTCAAGTACCTCCCCTATCGTTAAAGGAAATGGTACTAGCCCTGATTTGCTATGACCTTGAGGTACTTGAGAGCATACCCAACAATCTGTTTTGTTTAACACATTACCCACTAAGGAGTGATAGTCACTCAATGGATGCCGGTCCATATGGATATTAAAACTGGATTGGCATTTCTTAATGCACCCATCTTCAATGACATTGTTACAGAGCCTACAGATACAGTTTTCTTCAGCTAACAATCCGTCACAATTCCTTCTATGGTCAATGCTATCGGATCGTTTTCTGATACTTGCCTTTACTTGTTGGTTAAGTTGTTCTTGGAAAACTACGCCTCCATCTTTATCATCAGAACCCATTCCAGAACCTCTATCGACCGCCATGGTACTCTCGCCGGAACAGACTGCTCTGGTCAACATCATGGTCAACAGGAAAATCCGGATCACAGTCTCTTGGGGCAAGTCCATCTTATAGGAGGAAACGGAGAAGAATGAGAAGGAGGAAAAAGAAATTTGAGGGAGAGGGGATGGGAAGTGGAGGAAAACAATAAAAGGGAGTGGGGAGTCGACAACAGCTCTCGGTCTTCAAGGCTCAGGTGCCGCCTCAGTCCTCCTGGAACAGACACTCCAGTGATACAACCTCTACCGTCTGTTCCTTATCACGGGACTTCTCTGGATCAGCAACCTTCTTGCAGTGGGATGAATGGACCCAAGTCTCTCTCTCAGCAACCTTCAATGCTGTAGTGCTAGTCAATAAGACCTGGTATGGTCCTTCCCATCTGTCAATAAGGCAACCTGAGCGTAGAAAATTCCGTATCATTACATAATCCCCAGGTTCAATGTCATGACAATTACTATCAGGTAGATCAGGAATCACCAACTTCAGATTATCATTTTGATTCCTTAACTGTTTACTCATGTTAATCAAGTACTTTATAGTTACTTCATTGTTACATTTCAAATCATCCTGAGGGTTAATCATGACATGCGGTTGTCGACCAAACAAGATTTCAAAGGGAGACAGATTAAGGGGGGACCTGGGAGTGGTTCTGATACTGTACAATACAATGGGTAAAGCTTCTGGCCATGTCAATCCTGTCTCTGCCATCACTTTACTCAATTTATTTTTAATAGTGCTGTTCACTCTTTCGACCTTCGCACTCGCCTGTGGACGGTACGGAGTGTGCAGCTTGCTATCAATTCCCATCAACTTACACATTCCTTGAAAGACATCACCTGTAAAATGGGTACCCCTATCACTTTCGATTATTCTAGGGATACCATATCTACATACAAATTCCTGCACAATTTTCTTAGCAGTAAACATAGCGGTATTTGTAGCCGCAGGAAATGCTTCGACCCAATTTGAGAAAACATCTATACAAACAAGTACATATTTCAAATTCCGACAAGGGGGTAATTGTATAAAGTCAATTTGTATTACCTGGAAAGGGCCGCCGGCAGGTGGGATATGGGATGGTTCTGTAGGTATTGCCTTTCCAATATTCTTTCTCAAACAGGTAAGGCATGACATTGCTCTTTTACTCGCATGAGAGGAGAATCCTGGGGCGCACCAATATGCTCTCACCAATTTGCACATCCCTTCCTTGCCTAGATGAGTCAGCCCGTGAGCTGCTTCAGCCAGACATGGAAGATATGCTCTGGGGGCCACTGGTTTACCATGTCCATCCGTCCAGAGTCCTGAGGACTCCTGGCCATATCCCTTTGCCTTCCAGACTGCCTTTTCCTGTGTGGAACACAAATTTTGCATTTCACACAACTTCTGTGTGTTAATGGTATTAAATACCATCAATTGTGTGGTGTCTGTCTGTATGGGGGTAGCAGCTGCTAACTTAGCAGCTTCGTCTGCTCGGCTGTTACCAAGTGATACCGGGTCTTGGCTATATGTGTGTGCTTTACATTTGATAACAGCCACTCTGTCGGGTTCCTGTATCGCTGTTAGAAGCCTTTTTATGTGAGTTGCATGCGCTACCGGTGTACCAGCTGCCGTCATGAAATTTCTGAGGCGCCATAGGGCTCCGAAATCATGGACTACCCCGAATGCGTATCTAGAATCGGTGTAGATATTGGCTGACTTACCCTTAGCCAATTCACATGCTCTGGTTAGGGCGACCAGTTCAGCAACCTTGGCTGAGTGAGGTGGGCCTAGCGGTTCCGCTTCTATGGTGTCTTGGTCATCTACGACTGCGTATCCAGTACACAAGTCTCCCGAGTCTGACTGTCTATGACAACTACCGTCCGTGTAGAACGTGAGTTCTGCATCTTCCAGTGGGTTGTCACTGATGTCAGGCCTTGCGGTAAAATTTTGGGTCAAATATTCCATACAATCATGTGTATCTTCCTTTATATTAAATCCTCCTTCCCCATCACTCTCACCTTCCACCCTTTGTGCCTGACCAGGCACACCTGGGAGATACGTTGCAGGATTTAATGCACTGCATCTCCTTATGGTGATGTTTACGGGGGCCATTAGTGCCAATTCCCATCTTGTAAACCTCGCTGATGAGACGTGTCTGGTTTGGGCAGAATTCAATAAGGCTGATACTGCATGTGGCGTATGGATTGTGAGGTTGTGGCCTAGCACGACATCTTCGCTTTTTGTCACTAGCAATGCTATCGCAGCAACGCTTCGCAAGCATGTGGGGAGGGATCGCGCTACCGTGTCTAGCTGAGCGCTGTAGTATGCAACTGGCCTACTGGCATCACCGTGTTTTTGGGTTAGTACACCTGCCGCGCAACCAGCACTTTCTGTTCCGTATAGTTCAAAGGGTTTTCCATAGTCTGGCATACCTAGTGCTGGTGCCTGTGTTAGGCACTGTTTAAGTCTCTCAAATGCTGTTTCGGACTCGTCTGTATGCGAAATCCTATCAGGTTTGTTTGAGGAGACCATTTCCTGCAAAGGTAACGCCAAAATGGAAAACCCTGGGATCCAATTACGGCAATACCCACACATTCCTAAAAACGTTCTGATCTGTTGCTGGGTTTGTGGCAGAGTCATGTCTCTAATTGCTTGGATTCTATCAGCGGTCAGGTGTCTCAGTCCTTGTGTTAGACAGTGTCCCAAATATTTTACCTTAGTTTGGCATAATTGTAACTTGTCTTTGGACACCTTGTGTCCGGTGTCTGAAAGATGAAACAGGAGCTGTTTCGTATCCTTCAGAGATGCTTCCAGTGAATCTGAACACAGCAGTAAATCGTCCACATACTGTATCAATACTGATCCACTGTCTGGTTGGAAAGACTGTAAACAATCATGCAAAGCCTGAGAAAATATACTTGGACTATCTATGAAACCTTGGGGTAATCGAGTCCACGTGTATTGGACTCCTCTGTATGTAAATGCAAACAAATATTGGCTGTCAGGGTGCAGAGGTACCGAAAAGAAAGCGGAGCAGAGGTCAATAACAGTGAAAAATTTGGCAGTGGGAGGGATTTGCATTAGGATGACAGCTGGATTTGGCACTACGGGGAACTGACTCTCAACTATTTTGTTAATCCCCCTTAGATCCTGCACTAGTCTGTAACCCCTCCCCCCACTCTTTTTAACAGGGAAGATGGGACTATTGGCAGTGCTGGACGTTCTTACCAGAATGCCCTGTTGTAGCAAGCGCTCTATTACTGGGTAAACTCCTAACTCCACCTCTGGCTTCAGAGGGTACTGTGGGATTTTTGGAGCTATCCTACCATCTTTTACTTGTACAACTACTGGAGCTACGTTTGCCATTAATCCAGTGTCTTGTCCGTCTTTTGTCCAAAGTGACTCTGGTATCTGAGATGTCATCTCTTCTATTTGGGATGGATTCCTATTTGTCATAATGGTATGTGACATTAATTTTGATGGGGAGTCTAACATGTCTCGCACTTCCTGAGCGTGTTTCTCAGGTATGTCCAAGAATACACCTTCAGGAGTACAATAAATGACGCACCCCATTTTACACAGTAAGTCTCTTCCCAGGAGATTGGTTGGTGCCGATGCAGCCAGCAAAAAGGAATGCTTGGTATGCAAAGGCCCTATTGTAATCTCGATTGGTTTGCTAACAGGGTAGTGCTGGACTACTCCTGTTACTCCCATGGCTGGAATTGTCCTACCAGTGGTTCTCATGCCCACTGTCGAATTTATCACTGACTTGGCCGCCCCTGTGTCTACAAGAAAGTTTAAAGTTTTACCAGCTACATTAATTGCGATCTCGGGTTCACTTCCAAGGTTGGCAATTAATTTTACTGGCTGCAGATTACAGGTATGGCCACACCCCTATTGGGTATGGTGACCTTCCTGAATCCCGCTGGCAGCAACTACTTGTGAGGGAGTTAGCTGGGAACTACCAGAGGCATGCCAGTCTCTGTTCGGGGGATATCTTTTTGTTTCCCCTGTATGTGGCTCATAACTCCGTTTCTGTGGACCCCGATCCCAATGTCGTGTGTCGTGTCGTTGTCTAGGGGGTTGGTATGAGTTTCGTGGATTCTTTACTCTACAATCTCGTGCCATGTGTCCCTGTTTGTGACAAGAATAACAAGTAACCATACTTGACTTACCCACAGGGTTTGGTGATACAAACAAAGGCTGCCTTGTGGTCAGAGCCTGTATACTTACTGACATTAATTTATCACCTTGTTGTTCCCTGTGTCTGGTGATGTTTCTATCGTGATCAATAGCAGCCTCTCTCAAAGTAGCCACAGACAGACCTCGCCAACATGGTTGTGTGGTCTGTACCCTAGTCTTCAATGACTCTTTTAAACCATCCATCAGTACCGATACTGCTACTTCCCGATGGTTTGTGTCTGTTTTAATGTCCTCTATGCCTGTGTATTTTGCCATTTCTAATAATGCTCTGTGAAAATACTCTGCAGCTGTCTCTGACTCCTTCTGTTTAATGGAGAATATCTTATTCCATTTAGCTACTGCTGGGAAATACTCTTTTAACTGCAAGTTTATTCTTTTCACATTATCTTGGTTGTACACATCTGTAAGAGGTACATCATGATCTAGTCCGCAATCAGCTAAAAATTGAGTTGCGTCGACATTTGAGGGTAAACATGCTCTCAGCAATATCTGCCAGTCTTTATTGTTGGGCTCTGCAGTGTTACCTAAGTCTCTGATGTATTTTTGACTGGCAACTAAGTCTTTTCTAGGGTCAGGAAATTCAGACACTATGGTCCTTAATTCCATTCGGGAAAATGGGGTGTACATGGCAATGTTCCTAATGGGAGTGGCTCCTGATGTGTCTGTTTTCCCATTTGGCACTGCTATTACTCTAACAGGTGTAATTCTAACAACCTCATTCTGTGTAGATTCTACAGGCTGTGGTGAAATAGTCTCAGCATAATGCATGGTGCCGTACTTACCAGTTGATACGACCTCACCTATCCCTCCGCTAGGAGCCTTTACTAATCTCGTGGGTGGAGCTGTGCCTACTGTGGTCTCTGCTATGGTGGCTGCTAGAGAGAGCGCTGAAATCGTTGCCGATTCGTCCTCTTGATCACACTCCTGAGGAAAGTTCAAAACAGGGTACAACTTGCACGGGTTAATACTTGCATGGGTTAATGGGTTAACATTATCATTAACATTTACACAGTTACTAAGTGATTTTGTGTTACACCTTAGTGCGTCTTTCTCCGCAATCAACTTCTCTCCTGATATGTATGGTGGCGGTGGGGCCGTGGCAATCAGTTTTCTGTTAGAGCCAGATCCCGCCGCCTGAGCCAAACCTCTCTGTATCTCACCTTCCTGTTGCCACAACTGTAAATAATCATAATGCTGGATTCGTCTCTTTGTTGATTTTATGAGACATATCCTCCTCCTTAAATTTTGTAACACTTCTGAGCTGAAGCTACCTACTCTTGGGAATTTCTCCCCGTCATGTACAGTCATTCTCTCCCATTCATCACATAAAGTTTCTGTGTGACTTCCATATTTCTCACACATTATATACCTGGCCGACCCAATTGGTCGGACCACTGAATCAACCCGAACCGAGGTTGATCGCCCCCTACCTGAACAAGTGGCCCCCATAGTTCGAAAGTGTTGCTTTATTTAGCCAACTCTTACGCAAAACCAAATGTCCAAAATAGGCTGACGGTGGCGGTTTACCGAGTACCCCACTCACTCGCCCACGCCGACCAATACGACCTGATCACACCGATATGGTGCTGGCGTACTCGACCTAGGGCCCCTGCGACCTGAACCTCTATTTACTGGAACCTGCGAGGGTTATCCGAAGAACACTTACTCTTTCCAGTAACTATTGGTTGCTGGATAGTTCCTGAGTGAGCAGCAAACTTCCCTTAAAATAAAAAAAATTACACAAATCACGTTAGAGTGTACAAATAGCGTTTGTGACCCCTTTACTCTAATGGTATTAGGTCAGATTACTAACTAATGTACACAATTACGTGCGGTCCAATCGTTCAGTACACAAACAACTAAGCTTATGTACGGAAAGACCAATGGAATCGAAAATTACGGCTGCGAATTCCTTCAGCCAGAGCTTATATGGCCTATATGGGTGTTGCACCAACCCTTTTCGGTGTTGTGCCTGTGAACTGTATAGCGGACTTCCTTGTCGGCTGTACCTGGACCTCCTGGTCTGCTATGACCTCCTGGTCTTGTTACAGTATGACCTCCTGGTCTTGTTACAGTATGACCTCCTGGTCTGCTATACTCTAATGCTCAAAATTGTATATTTAACCAGGGATGCCTCCCTAGCCACCGTGCACGTCACTTACACGCATGTACCTCACAAGTACTCGACTTTTCTTGTGGTTCAGCCTTTAAAATTTGTAAAAACACTCACTCATCACATGTACACTTTTGTTTCTATTTCTATTTCTGCGCAGAAATTTTTCTTTAGATCAGGTGTGTTACCAATTAGGAGCAGGATCTGTTAATTAAATTTCGGACACCCAAAAATAGACTTGCGTTATTTCTCGCCTCGCGTTATTTATCGCTTTGCGTTATTTATCGCTTTGCATTAAAAATCAACTTATCGTGACTTGAGCTACGTGGGCGTAACCGGACGCTCCGTTGCGTAACGTACGCTGCGTGCGTCGGCCTTTGGATTGCGTACGCAAGTCTTTGTTAGAGACACGTATACGCAAAGCAAAGATCCACCGTAACACAATTTATACTTTTATCAATGTAGATGATCCTTGATCATCTACCACACAACACACTGACTTCGCCTTATCTCCCAGGCAAAACTGTGTGTTTGTCTATCCTTTAACTATGTTATCTATTCTTAAACTATGAAATAACGGCAACTCTCTTTTAGCACTTTTATCAACTATAAAACTGGCAGACAGGAGAGTGATATACGAAAATACACAAATGAAAAAGAAATGCAGATATATATATGTGTGCGTGCGTGTGTACGCAAGACAGAAAAATAAACAGTTTTAAAAGACACTAGCGTTTTGTTCTTACCTCCGGTTCCCGGATTCCTTCAGCACTCTTTACCTAAGCGAAGCAGGCGCTTATCCTGTCAGCACTACGAGGGATACAACCTCCCGCCCTTTGCTGAGGGATAATGTCTGCTGATCTACCTAGTGCAGATATGTGAAGGACGGGCGAGCCGCCAATTGATAAAGCTAAATATTTATCGTATATAAAACACTTTAAGAGGTCTAAGAACACTGTACGCTATCTACGTAAGAAGTACCGTAAGGGTACGCAAGTTGTGTAGCGATCGCTCAACCGTAGTCGAGACGCTCAAGCGTCACGTTCGCTTACGGCCCAGTGATCACAGGCAGGCACGCTATTGGCTGCCGACTAACGTAATGATTCGCTATAGCGTAGCGTACGCTCGGGACCACGAGGAGATCACCAGCGGTGCAGACGCTTACAACGTTAAAACCTTTATATCTATACCTTTAACAATGAGATACACAGTATACCTTAGTGTAGAGACAGAGTGTAAGTGCAACCTGGTGTAACCTGATTAACTACAAAGCTGCTTGAGCGTCACCGACGCTCAGAGAATACTTAACCCTATAAAGAATACACAGATACCTGGGCTTAGGGTCCAAAACCTATTATATGTATTATAACTATTATACTTGCAAAAGGAATCACAGTACAAATGATACACTACAATATAACATAGACTAACTAACCAGATAACTACACGGGAAATACAATACAATACAATTAAAGGAAAATACGAGAGAAAGAGTAGGGAGAGAGAGAGAGAGATGGCTCACAGTAAGACAATATGATTACGGAGAAAACTTACGCACAAGGGGAACGATCGCATGCGCCTCGATATCCAGCTCCCGATTATCAGCAATGAGAACCGTTGATGAGAGTGAATCTGGATATGGTCGGCCTGCCTATTTATGCCCCACACACAATACAATTCAATGGTCCCTACAATCTCATTGTCCATTGGACACAGGAATTCGGCTTCGCATTATAACAAAAGGTCATAGGTTGATTCATACAGGTGGGCTGTGACTGTTTCCAACTGTTCAGGTGGGTGGGATACTGGGTTTCCCGCCGCATGACTAAGTAAGAACAAATAATAGTAAATGGACATAAACTTCTTATGTCCATAACCATTCGCACGAGCGATTAATCCGCTCCAAACCAACACCGGAATATTGCTATTTAAATACTCTTCCGATGGGTACCAAACACTACTGTATGACCCCTGTTAGACCCTTCGTACAATACAAAGAGGGATCTCTCTGTTCAGGAACATGCTATGTTAACCAAACTTTCAGAATCTATCAAAGGGACCATGATCTATAAAATACCTTATTAGTGAAAATATGTAACGATTGAGTCGCACGCTACGACTACACAAACTTTACCGTAAATACGCATACCGAGCACCAGCGGGTGCACGCAACAGCGGGTATGCGCACTCACGGGAGAGCGCACGCATGCGCAGCGCGGACCTGAATGAGGTGCAAATATGGCAGTGTGCATAGAGATATTTTTCTGACTTTGACAATATATAGTATTACAGTGCAGCATTTTGGTGACCCAACAGTATATAGTTGTGTACAGTAGGCCATTGCCGTATCTTGCAGCTCTGTGTCACTGCAAGTATCCATTCCATATCTGTGTAGCATTTTTGTGAGCAGTATATATAGTATAACAGTGCAGCATTTTGGTGACCCAACAGTATATAGTTGTGTACAGTAGGCCATTGCTGTATCTTGCAGCTCTGTGTCACTGCAAGTATCCATTCCATATCTGTGCAGCATTTTTGTGAGCAGTATATATAGTATTACAGTGCAGCATTTTGGTGACCCAACAGTATATAGTTGTGTACAGTAGGCCATTGCTGTATCTTACAGCTCTGTGTCACTGCAAGTATCCATCCATTCCATTTTCTTCCAGTGTTTTGGACCAATAATACCATTGAGTAGAACGAATAATTCCAGTGATTTTATAATTTTCTTCCAGTGATTTGGACCAATAATACCATTGATTAGAACAAATAATTCCCGTGATTTTGTAATTTTCTTCCAGTGATTTGGACCAATAATACCATTGATTAGAACGAATAATTCCAGTGATTTTGTAATTTTCTTCCAGTGATTTGGACCAATAATACCATTGATTAGAACGAATAATTCCAGTGATTTTGTCATTTTCTTCCAGTGATTTGGACCAATAATACCATTGATTAGAATGAATAATTCCTGTGATATTGAGGTGTTTGTGTCGCTTAGCTTAGCCATCCAGCGACCACAGTGCACCTCTTTTTCTCTTTTCTTTGCATCATGTGCTGTTTGGGGCCAATTTTTTGAAGTGTCATCCTGTCTGACACTGCAGTGCCACTCCTAGATGGGACAGGTGTTTGTGCCGCCCTCTTGGGTCGCTTTGCTTAGTCATCCAGCGACCTCGGTGCAAATTTTAGGACTAAAAATAATATTGTGAGGTGTTCAGAATAGACTGGAAATGAGTGGAAATTGTGGTTATTGAGGTTAATAATACTATGGGATCAAAATGACCCCCAAATTCTATGATTTAAGCTGTTTTTGAGGGGTTTTTGAAAAAAAAAAACACCTGAATCCAAAACACACCCGAATCCGACAAAAAAATTTCAGGGAGGTTTTGCCAAAACGCGTCCGAATCCAAAACATGGCCGCGGAACCGAATCCAAAACCAAAACACAAAACCCGAAAAATTTCCGGTGCACATCTCTAGTGTGTACATGCTGTATGTATTCATGCTGTGTGTATGTATATTCTCTGGGTGTATGCATGCATGAATGTTCTGTGTGTGTGTGTGTGTGTGTGTGTGCTCTATGTGTGCCGGCAGTATGTATCATTGATCTGTGTATTTATGTATATATGTTTTTGTAAGTATACAATGTGTGTATGCATGTATGCTGTGTGTATGTATGTATATGTACAGAAGTGTGTGTGTGTATATATATATATATATATATATGTGTGTGTGTGTGTGTGTGTGTGTGTGTGTGTGTGTGTGTTTGTGTGTGTACAGAAACCTCCCCAAGAAAATCATGCGTTTGGCCCTGACATACTATACCTGTGTGTCGTCTTCTTCTTTGTCTGAGTGCCACCTGAACGCTTGTATACATTGGACCCGTATTGGGAGTGCTGCTTGAACCGTTTCTCTCTCCCTCTCTCTCTCTTTATATATATATATATATAAAATAGTCAAGCAGTGCACTCCTCCTTGATGAAAACAAGAAAACAAGTGCTCCTGGTGCCCAGAATGGCAAGGGGGGGAGTGAGGGGGGGGTGCTAATTGTAGAGATACAGACGCTTAGTTATGTTAAATAACGCAATGTAAATGTAGTGGCACTAAAATGCTCTCCGTATTGTCTGGAGGTCACAATAATATTCTCCATATTGCCTGGTGTGTAGCGGTAACTGATATGCTCTTAGTATTGTGTAGCAGTCACAAATATGCTCTTAGCATTATGTAGGAGTCACTAATATGCTCTTAGTGTTTTGTAGCGGTCACTAATATGTTCTTAGTATTGTGTAGTGGTCACTAAGCAGCTCATACTTATTGTTTGGTGGTGACAAAAATGCTCTCTGTACACATGGGCTACTGCTTCATAGGTTAGCGGGAAATGGGCTGTAACAAATTTTCATAGGAATATCATGGAAATGTCGTTCATTTTGCAAAGTCTAAGATTCGGCATGGGGGGTTGCCTCCGGGCGACTTGGATGAACTTACGCCACTGCGCAGCGGAGAGTGAAACTGGTGATGCCCCTACACCATTAAAATAGGCCAGGTACTCCTCCCTGACTTGCATTGACCACCGCCATCAGAACGATGCTAAAGTACCCCTTATAATTGGAGCACATCGATCTGCTGTTGACAGGTGGGTTAATAAGGATGTGTTTCCCATCAATGGAAATTCCACCTGGTTTCAAACTCCTGGCTGATGGCTTGGCACTTGCAGGGAACTATGGAAAAAATAAAGTAAAAATTACCATATGTTAACTGTTTGTCTTTTTACCCCACCACCACCCATCTTCCCTAGATTTTTTTTTCCAGCTATGCTGAAGAGTAAGGATGATGCATTTAATTTTTTTGTTAAAAATTTAATATTTATATTCCCAATAAATATTGTGCGGTATGGTGATATATGGTGCTTTGGTTGCAGAGTTTGGGTGGAGGATACATACATGCTGCAAGTGCATAGCAGTGGGGCCAGGACCACTGACTCTGCACTTTACAGCATGTGTATATTCTCTGGATCAATTCTGCAACCAAAACACCATATATCCCTCCCATGTTAGGAATATATATACCGCACCATATTTATTGGGAATTACAGGGATTGGATAAAAACCAGACAGACCCCGATCCTCTTACGCCACAACATACTGAACATTCACACTAATCTTGGGCACTTTTTGGATAAAGTACTGCAGGTTCCCATCCGGGAGGGTGTCTTTGCTTGGGGGGTTTATGTGACAGCAGTCATTGTGGAGCAAGGAAGGTAGAAATAACAGCAGGATGTTTTTAAAAACCGGAACAACCTAGACCATACAGATATGCTATAATCTCTCTCTTCCGGGGTCCCACAATGACCGCTGATATATACACCCCACCGGGCTGGAGACTCCACAAACTGGGGCGTATGGGGATGTGCAGTACTTTCTCCAAAATTTCTGGGATTGCTGCAGGGATCTGGCATGGTGTGCCTTAGGGGGCTCCAGACATTTCTGGCTTTTGCTCAATCCCTGTACTATGATAGTTTTTGAATTTTATACTGTTTTTGTGTATTTATGGTTGTTGAAAGCCATGTTGGCTATAGTGCAAATATATGTCACGTTGGAAAAAAAATGCACTTTTTGACTTGTATGCTACTTTAGAAAAAAAGTTACCACTTAAGCCATGTTGGCTACAGTGAAAATATATGCCATATTGGCATTTGCAGTGCACTTTTTCTGATGTTTTTTCCTCCAATAAATTATTTTACTAATCAAATAAACAAGTGTGTCGTGTTTTTCTTTTACCTTAACATACTGGTTCTGCAGCACCTTATCAATTGCCTGACAGGTGTCAGGAATGATATGCCCCAAAGCTTGAGCAGAGGTGAGTGTCCCAAACTTTAGATCTTCCAGTGAATGGCCGGTAGACAGATACCTCATGATAGGCGTCAGTCTCTCCTCAGGTGGAATGGCCCTCCGCATCTTGGTATCCTGCCTCTGAATATAGGGTGTCACCAGGGCCAGCCCTGGAATGTATCATCATCCATACGCAAGGGTTGTTCTCCTCTGGCTGCTGTTTACATATGCTAATTTTAGCCCACCCCATCAGATACATTTTATTTGAAATTGCAGGGAAAAAATGTCCTTTGAGATTTATCATGCATTAGATTGCAGTGCATTAGATTGCATGAGATAAATTACATGTAAAAATACACTCAAGTAGCAAATCGCAATCGCAGGGCTCCCTGGGAAGCTCAGGAAAAATGGATCCAACTCATTGCTGAGATAAAGTTCCCTAGTGGAAGGGGCCTTAAGAGATAAAATATGTATGATAAGTAGTGATGTGCACCGGAAATTTTTCGGGTTTTGGGTTCGGTTCCGCGGCCGTGTTTTGGGTTCGGACGCGTTTTGGCAAAACCTCACCGAAATTTTTTTGTCGGATTCGGGTGTGTTTTGGATTCGGGTGTTTTTTTCAAAAAACCCTAAAAAACTGCTTAAATCATAGAATTTGGGGGTCATTTTGATCCCATAGTATTATTAACCTCAATAACCATAATTTCCACTCATTTTCAGTTTATTCTGAACACCTCACATCTCACAATATTATTTTTAGTCCTAAATTTTGCACCGAGGTCGCTGGATGGCTAAGCTAAGCGACCCAAGTGGCCGACACAAACACCTGGCCCATCTAGGAGTGGCACTGCAGTGTCAGACAGGATGGCACTTCAAAAAAATACTCCCCAAACAGCACATGATGCAAAGAAAAAAAGAGGCGCACCAAGGTTGCTGTGTGACTAAGCTAAGCGACACAAGTGGCCGACACAAACACCTGGCCCATCTAGGAGTGGCACTGCAGTGTCACGCAGGATGGCCCTTCAAAAAAATACTCCCCAAACAGCACATGATGCAAAGAAAAAAAGAGGCGCAATGAGGTAGCTGTGTGACTAAGCTAAGCGACCCAAGTGGCCGACACAAATACCTGGCCCATCTAGGAGTGGCACTGCAGTGTCAGACAGGATGGCACTTCAAAAAAATACTCCCCAAACAGCACATGATGCAAAGAAAAAAAGAGGCGCAATGAGGTAGCTGTGTGACTAAGATAAGCGACCCAAGTGGCCGACACAAACATCTGGCCCATCTAGGAGTGGCACTGCAGTGTCACGCAGGATGGCCCTTCAAAAAAATACTCCCCAAACAGCACATGATGCAAAGAAAAATGAAAGAAAAAAGAGGTGCAAGATGGAATTGTCCTTGGGCCCTCCCACCCACCCTTATGTTGTATAAACAGGACATGCACACTTTAACGAACCCATCATTTCAGTGACAGGGTCTGCCACACGACTGTGACTGAAATGACTGGTTGGTTTGGGCCCCCACCAAAAAAGAAGCAATCAATCTCTCCTTGCACAAACTGGCTCTACAGAGGCAAGATGTCCACCTCCTCCTCATCGTCCGATTCATCAGCCCTTTCACTGTGTACATCCCCCTCCTCACAGATTATTAATTAGTCCCCACTGGAATCCACCATCTCAGGTCCCCGTGTACTTTCTGGAGACAATTGCTGCTGGTGAATGTCTCCATGGAGGAATTGATTATAATTCATTTTAATGAACATCATCTTCTCCACATTTTCTGGAAGTAACCTCGTACGCCGATTGCTGACAAGGTGAGCGGCTGCACTAAACACTCTTTCGGAGTATACACTGGAGGGAGGGCAACTTAGGTAGAATAAAGCCAGTTTCTGCAAGGGCCTCCAAATTGCCTCTTTTTCCTGCCAGTATACGTACGGACTGTCTGACGTGCCTACTTGGATGCGGTCACTCATATAATCCTCCACCATTCTTTCAATGGTGAGAGAATCATATGCAGTGACAGTAGACGACATGTCAGTAATCGTTGGCAGGTCCTTCAGTCCGGACCAGATGTCAGCACTCGCTCCAGACTGCCCTGCATCACCGCCAGCGGGTGGGCTCGGAATTCTTAGCCTTTTCCTCGCACCCCCAGTTGCGGGAGAATGTGAAGGAGGAGCTGTTGACGGGTCACGTTCCGCTTGACTTGACAATTTTCTCACCAGCAGGTCTTTGAACCCCTGCAGACTTGTGTCTTCCGGAAAGAGAGATACAACGTAGGTTTTAAATCTAGGATCGAGCACGGTGGCCAAAATGTAGTGCTCTGATTTCAACAGATTGACCACCCGTGAATCCTGGTTAAGCGAATGAAGGGCTCCATCCACAAGTCCCACATGCCTAGCGGAATCGCTCTGTTTTAGCTCCTCCTTCAATGTCTCCAGCTTCTTCTGCAAAGCCTGATGAGGGGAATGACCTGACTCAGGCTGGCAGTGTCTGAACTGACTTCACGTGTGGCAAGTTCAAAGGGTTGCAGAACCTTGCACAACGTTGAAATCATTCTCCACTGCGCTTGAGACAGGTGCATTCCACCTCCTTTGCCTATATCGTTGCCAGATGTATAGGCTTGAATGGCCTTTTGCTGCTCCTCCATCCTCTGAAGCATATAGAGGGTTGAATTCCACCTCGTTACCACCTCCTGCTTCAGATGATGGCAGGGCAGGTTCAGGTGTGTTTGGTGGTGCTCCAGTCTTCTGTACGCGGTGCCTGAACGCCGAAAGTGGCCCGCAATTCTTCGGGCCACCGACAGCATCTCTTGCACGCCCCTGTCGTTTTTTAAATAATTCTGCACCACCAAATTCAAGGTATGTGCAAAACATGGGACGTGCTGGAATTTGCCCAGATGTAATGCACGCACAATATTGCTGGCCTTGTCCGATGTCACAAATCCCCAGGAGAGTCCAATTGGGGTAAGCCATTCTGCGATGATCTTCCTCAGTTGCCGTAAGAGGTTTTCAGCTGTGTGCGTATTCTGGAAAGCGGTGATACAAAGCGTAGCCTGCCTAGGAACGATTTGGCGTTTGCGAAATGCTGCTACTGGTGCCGCCGCTGCTGTTCTTGCAGCGGGAGGCAATACATCTACCCAGTGGGCTGTCACAGTCATATAGTCCTGAGTCTGCCCTGCTCCACTTGTCCACATGTCCGTGGTTAAGTGGACATTGGGTACAACTGCATTTTTTAGGACACTGGTGAGTCTTTTTCTAAGGTCTGTGTACATTTTCGGTATCGTCTGCCTAGAGAAATGGAACCTAGATGGTATTTGGTACCGGGGACACAGTACCTCAATCAAGTCTATAGTTGGCTCTGAATTAACGATGGATACCGGAACCACGTTTCTCACCGCCCAGGCTGCCAAGGCCTCAGTTATCCGCTTTGCAGCAGGATGACTGCTGTGATATTTCATCTTCCTCGCAAAGGACTGTTGGACAGTCAATTGCTTACTGGAAGTAGTACAAGTGGTCTTCCGACTTCCCCTCTGGGATGACGATCGACTCCCAGCAGCAACAACAGCAGCGCCAGCAGCAGTAGGCGTTACACTCAAGGATGCATCGGAGGAATCCCAGGCAGGAGAGGACTCGTCAGACTTGCCAGTGACATGGCCTGCAGGACTATTGGCTTTCCTGGGTAAGGAGGAAATTGACACTGAGGGAGTTGGTGGTGTGGTTTGCAGGTGCTTGGTTACAAGAGGAAGGGATTTACTGGTCAGTGGACTGCTTCCGCTGTCGCCCAAAGTTTTTGAACTTGTCACTGACTTATGATGAATGCGCTGCAGGTGACGTATAAGGGAGGATGTTCCGAGGTGGTTAACGTCCTTACCCCTACTTATTACAGCTTGACAAAGGCAACACACGGCTTGACACCTGTTGTCTGCATTTGTGTTGAAATAATTCCACACCGAAGAGCTGATTTTTTTTGTATTTTGACCAGGCATGTCAATGGCCATATTCCTCCCACAGACAACAGGTGTCTCCCCGGGTGCCAGACTTAAACAAACCACCTCACCATCAGAATCCTCCTTGTCAATTTCCTCCCCAGCGCCAGCAACACCCATATCCTCATCCTGGTGTACTTCAACACTGACATCTTCAATTTGACTATCAGGAACTGGACTGCGGGTGCTCCTTCCAGCACTTGCAGGGGGCGTGCAAATGGTGGAAGGCGCAAGCTCTTCCCGTCCAGTGTTGGGAAGGTCAGGCATCGCAACCGACACAATTGGACTCTCCTTGGGGATTTGTGATTTCGAAGAACGCACAGTTCTTTGCTGTGCTTTTGCCAGCTTAAGTCTTTTATTTTTTCTAGCGAGAGGATGAGTGCTTCCATCCTCATGTGAAGCTGAACCACTAGCCATGAACATAGGCCAGGGCCTCAGCCGTTCCTTGCCACTCCGTGTCGTAAATGGCATATTGGCAAGTTTACGCTTCTCCTCAGACGCTTTACATTTTGATTTTTGGGTCATTTTACTGATCTTTTGTGTTTTGGATTTTACATGCTCTGTACTATGACATTGGGCATCGGCCTTGGCAATCGACGTTGATGGCATTTCATCGTCTCGGCCATGACTAGTGGCAGCAGCTTCAGCACGAGGTGGAAGTGGATCTTGATCTTTCCCTATTTTTTTAACCTCCACATTTTTGTTCTCCATATTTTAATGCGCACAACTAAAAGGCACCACAGGTATACAATGTAGATGGATGGATACTTAGTATACTTATGGACGACGAGTGACGACACAGAGGTAGGTACAGCAGTGGCCTACCGTACTGCTATATACAATATAATGGACCTGGTGGACACTGTCAGCAGACTGCGTTTATAGTATTAAAAAAAAAACACCACAGGTATACAATGTAGATGTATGGATACTTAGTATACTTATGGACGACGAGTGACGACACAGGGGTAGGTACAGCAGTGGCCTACCGTACTGCTATATACAGTATAATGGACCTGGTGGACACTGTCAGCAGACTGCGTTTATAGTAATAAAAAAAAAGATACCACAGGAGTGTTTTTCAGGCAGACAAACGTATACTGGTGGTCACTGTCAGCAAAACTGTGCACTGTACTCCTGCTATAGCTGCTCCCCACTGTCAGCAGACTGCATTTATAGTATAAAGAAAAAAGACACCACAGGTATACAATGTAGATGGATGGATACTTAGTATACTTATGGACGACGAGTGACGACACAGAGGTAGGTACAGCAGTGGCCTACCGTACTGCTATATACAGTATAATGGACCTGGTGGACAGTGTCAGCAGACTGCGTTTATAGTATTAAGAAAAAAAGACACCACAGGTATACAATGTAGATGGATGGATACTTAGTATACTTATGGACGACGAGTGAAGACACAGAGGTAGGTACAGCAGTGGCCTACCGTACTGCTATATACAGTATAATGGACCTGGTGGACACTGTCAGCAGACTGCGTTTATAGTATAAAGAAAAAAAGACACCACAGGTATACAATGTAGATGGATGGATACTTAGTATACTTATGGACGACGAGTGACGACACAGAGGTAGGTACAGCAGTGGCCTACCGTACTGCTATATACAGTATAATGGACCTGGTGGACACTGTCAGCAGACTGCGTTTATAGTATAAAAAAAAAGACACCACAGGTATACAATGTAGATGGATGGACACTTAGTATACTTATGGACGACGAGTGACGACACAGAGGTAGGTACAGCAGTGGCCTACCGTACTGCTATATACAGTATAATGGACCTGGTGGACACTGCCCACAGACTGCATTTATAGTATAAAGAAAAAAAAGACACCACAGGTATACAATGTAGATGGATGGATACTTAGTATACTTATGGACGACGAGTGACGACACAGAGGTAGGTACAGCAGTGGCCTACCGTAATTGCTATATACAGTATAATGAACCTGGTGGACACTGTTAGCAGACTGCGTTTATAGTATAAAGAAAAAAAGACACCACAGGTATACAATGTAGATGGATGGATACTTAGTATACTTATGGACGACGAGTGACGACACAGAGGTAAGTACAGCGGTGGCCTACCGTACTGCTATATACAGTATAATGGACCTGGTGGACAGTGTCAGCAGACTGCGTTTATAGTATAAAGAAAAAAAGACACCACAGGTATACAATGTAGATGGATGGATACTTAGTATACTTATGGACGACGAGTGACGACACTGAGGTAGGTACAGCAGTGGCCTACCGTACTGCTATATACAGTATAATGGACCTGGTGGACACTGTCAGCAGACTGCGTTTATAGTATAAAGAAAAAAAGACACCACAGGTATACAATGTAGATGGATGGATACTTAGTATACTTATGGACGACGAGTGACGACACAGAGGTAGGTACAGCAGTGGCCTACCGTACTGCTGTATACAGTATAATGGACCTGGTGGACACTGTCAGCAGACTGCGTTTATAGTATAAAAAAAAAAGACACCACAGGTATACAATGTAGATGGATGGATACTTAGTATACTTATGGACGACGAGTGACGACACAGAGGTAGGTACAGCAGTGGCCTACCGTACTGCTATATACAGTATAATGGACCTGGTGGACACTGTCAGCAGACTGCGTTTATAGTATAAAAAAAAAAGACACCACAGGTATACAATGTAGATGGATGGATACTTAGTATACTTATGGACGACGAGTGACGAAACAGAGGTAGGTACAGCAGTGGCCTACCATACTGCTATATACAGTATAATGGACCTGGTGGACACTGTCAGCAGACTGCGTTTATAGTATTAAAAAAAAGACACCACAGGAGTGTTTTTCAGGCAGACAAACGTATACTGGTGGTCACTGTCAGCAAAACTGTGCACTGTACTCCTGCTATAGCTGCTCCCCAGTCCCCACAATTGAATTAAGCAGTGTGAGCACTCAGCACAGATATATCATGCAGCACTGCACACTGAGCACAGATATGGTATGGAGCGTTTTTTTCAGGCAGAGAACGGATAAAAAACTGGTGGTCACTAATAGCAAAACTCTGCACTGTCCGACAGCGGGATGATGACGTTCGGGCGCGCTCGGGTTAACCGAGCCATACGGGAGAATCCGAGTATGGCTCGGACCCGTCAAAAAAGGGTGAAGTTCGGGGGGGTTCGGTTTCTCGGAAACCGAACCCGCTCATCACTACTGATAAGTAGTGATGTGAACCGGACATTTTTCGGGTTTTGTGTTTTGGTTTTGGATTCGGTTCCGCGGCCGTGTTTTGGATTCGGACGCGTTTTGGCAAAACCTCACAGAAATTTTTTTGTCGGATTCGGGTGTGTTTTGGATTCGGGTGTTTTTTTAAAAAAACCCTAAAAAACAGCTTAAATCATAGAATTTGGGGGTCATTTTGATCCCATAGTATTATTAACCTCAATAACCATAATTTCTACTCATTTCCAGTCTATTCTGAACACCTCACAATATTATTTTTAGTCCTAAAATTTGCACCGAGGTCGCTGGATGGCTAAGCTAAGCGACACAAGTGGCCGACACAAACACCTGGCCCATCTAGGAGTGGCACTGCAGTGTCAGGTAGGATGGCACTTCAAAAAAATAGTCCCCAAACAGCACATGATGCAAAGAAAAAAAGAGACGCACCAAGGTCGCTGTGTTACTAAGCTAAGCGACACAAGTGGCTGACACAAACACCTAGCCCATCTAGGAGTGGCACTGCAGTGTCAGGCAGGATGGCACTTCAAAAAAATAGTCCCCAAACAGCACATGATGCAAAGAAAAAAAGAGATGCACCAAGGTCGCTGTGTTACTAAGCTAAGTGACACAAGTGGCCGACACAAACACCTGGCCCATCTAGGAGTGGCACTGCAGTGTCAGGCAGGATGGCACTTCAAAAAAAATAGTCCCCAAACAGCACATGATGCAAAGAAAAAAAGAGGCGCACCAAGGTCGCTGTGTGACTAAGCTAAGCGACACAAGTGGCCGACACAAACACCTGGCCCATCTAGGAGTGGCACTGCAGTGTCAGGCAGGATGGCACTTCAAAAAAATAGTCCCCAAACAGCACATGATGCAAAGAAAAAAAGAGGCGCACCAAGGTCGCTGTGTGACTAAGCTAAGCGACACAAGTGGCCGACACAAACACCTGGCCCATCTAGGAGTGGCACTGCAGTGTCAGGCAGGATGGCACTTCAAAAAAATAGTCCCCAAACAGCACATGATGCAAAGAAAAAAAGAGGCGCACCAAGGTCGCTGTGTGACTAAGCTAGGCGACACAAGTGGCCGACACAAACACCTGGCCCATCTAGGAGTGGCACTGCAGTGTCAGGCAGGATGGCACTTCAAAAAAATTGTCCCCAAACAGCACATGATGCAAAGAAAAAAAGAGGCGCACCAAGGTCGCTGTGTGACTAAGCTAAGCGACACAAGTAGCCGACACAAACACCTGGCTCATCTAGGAGTGGCACTGCAGTGTCAGGCAGGATGGCACTTCAAAAAAATTGTACCCAAACAGCACATGATGCAAAGAAAAAAAGAGACGCACCAAGATCGCTGTGTGACTAAACTAAGCGACACAAGTGGCCGACACAAACACCTGGCCCATCTAGGAGTGGCACTGCAGTGTCAGGCAGGATGGCACTTCAAAAAATAGTCCCCAAACAGCACATGATGCAAAGAAAAAAAGAGGCGCACCAAGGTCGCTGTGTGACTAAGCTAAGCGACACAAGTGGCCGACACAAACACCTGGCCCATCTAGGAGTGGCACTGCAGTGTCAGGCAGGATGGCACTTCAAAAAAATTGTCCCCAAACAGCACATGATGCAAAGAAAAAAAGAGGCGCACCAAGGTCGCTGTGTGACTAATCTAAGCGACACAAGTGGCCGACACAAACACCTGGCCCATCTAGGAGTGGCACTGCAGTGTCAGGCAGGATGGCACTTCAAAAAAATAGTCCCCAAACAGCACATGATGCAAAGAAAAAAAGAGGCGCACCAAGGTCGCTGTGTGACTAAGCTAAGAGACACAAGTGGCCGACACAAACACCTGGCCCATCTAGGAGTGGCACTGCAGTGTCGGGCAGGATGGCACTTCAAAAAAATTGTCCCCAAAACAGCACATGATGCAAAGAAAAAAAGAGGCGCACCACGGTCGCTGTGTGACTAAGCTAGTATACTTGACGACACAGAGGTAGGTAGAGCAGTGGCCTACTGTACCGTAATGCTATATATTATATACTGGTGGTCAGCAAACTGTGCAAAACTGAAATGCACCACAGGTATGGATGGATAGTATACTTGACGACACAGAGGTAGGTACAGCAGTGGCCTTCCGTACCGTACTGCTATATATACTGGTGGTCACTGTGTCAGCAAACTGCAAAACTAAAATGCACCACAGGTATAGAATGTAGATGGATAGTATACTTGACGACACAGAGGTAGGTACAGCAGTGGCCTTCCGTACCGTACTGCTATATATACTGGTGGTCACTGTGTCAGCAAACTGCAAAACTAAAATGCACCACAGGTATAGAATGTAGATAGATAGTATACTTGATGACACAGAGGTAGGTACAGCAGTGGCCTTCCGTACCATACTGCTATATATACTGGTGGTCACTGTGTCAGCAAACTGCACAACTGAAATGCACCACAGGTATAGAATGTAGATGGATAGTATACTTGACGACACAGAGGTAGGTACAGCAGTGGCCTTCCGTACCGTACTGCTATATATACTGGTGGTCACTGTGTCAGCAAACTGCAAAACTAAAATGCACCACAGGTATAGAATGTAGATGGATAGTATACTTGACGACACAGAGGTAGGTACAGCAGTGGCCTTCCGTACCGTACTGCTATATATACTGGTGGTCACTGTGTCAGCAAACTGCAAAACTAAAATGCACCACAGGTATAGAATCTAGATGGATAGTATACTGTACCGTAATGCTATATATTATATACTGGTGGTCACTGGTCAGCAAAACTCTGCACTGTACTCCTCCTATATAATATTATATAATATTATACTGGTGGTCCCCAGTCCCCACAATAAAGCAGCACACTGAGCACAGATATGGAGTGGTTTTTCAGGCAGACAACGTATACTGGTGGTGGTCACTGTCCGCAAAACTCTGCACTGTACTCCTGCTATATAATACAGCTGCTCCCCAGTCCCCACAATTAAGCAGTGTGAGCACAGATATATGCAGCACACTGAGCACAGATAAGGAGCGTTTTTTTCAGGCAAAGAACGGATAAAACTGGTGGTAAAACTCTGCACTGTACTCCTATATTAATATAAAGCTGCTCCCCAGTCCCCACAATGATATAAGCAAGCACAAATATTTGCATCAACTCAACAATGAATAAACGGAGAGGACGCCAGCCACGTCCTCTCCCTAACATTTCCAATGCACGAGTGAAAATGGCGGCGACGCGCGGCTGCTTATATAGAATCCGAATCTCGCGAGAATCCGACAGCGGGATGATGACGTTCGGGCGCGCTCGGGTTAACCGAGCCATACGGGAGAATCCGAGTATGCCTCGGACCCGTGTAAAATGGGTGAAGTTCGGGGGGGTTCGGTTTCCGAGAAACCGAACCCGCTCATCACTAATGATAAGATCACGTAAATTGAGAATAAAACATAATGACGGTTTAAATCTATGGCAACAAGAAGGGGAAGTACAGAGGGAGATAATGTGCGCAGCAAATACTGGTATAACCGAACAAGTGAAAGCAAGTGCACCACCACCGCTATGCGTGGATAGTGAGAGAGTTACAGCCAATATAAAAAATGTGTGCTTAGAAAGTGCACTTCTGTCTACTACTGGTTCTATTATGTTTATTTATTTAGTATGGTATGTTTAACCTTTTCCTGACCACTTATCTTATTTATATTGTTTTTAATATGTTTGATGCTGCCTGTACTATAGACAATCTATAGAATTAAATATTAATACTCCATTCCAGCTGTGGCCAACCTGTGGCTCTTGAGTCACATGCGGCTCTTTCTTTATTCAAATATAGCTCCCGACACGCTAAGTCACTTGACCACAACAGATCCGGAAACCGCTGCACTCTAGCCAGACATGCAGCAGCACTAAAGGGACTGAGAACTGAGGGTGCCAGATACTAAAGGTGAGACATACAGAAGACACACAAGGGGCTGCTGCAATGGCACGAGTTGGGTTGGAGGGGCTGTAGTGACACATGAGGGTGGGCTGGAGTGACACATGGGGGAGCTGGTTGGAGTGACACATGGGGGAGGTGGCTGGAGTGACATAGGAGGGTGCTAGCAGGAGTGATACATGGGGCAGCTGGCTGGAGTAACACAGCAGGGTGCTGACTGAAGTGACAAGAAAATGCTGGCTGAAGTGTATTATGTGAATCTGGCTTCTTCAATATATTTGATGTGGATCTGTCTTTAAAGATTTATTTTATGGGGATCTTGTTTTTTAAATGTATTTTATACCCAGGGGCAAGGCCTAGCAGGCACAAGGCCACACCCCATTTTTATATGCATGCCTTCGCCTCAATATCAGCTCTTTGACATACCTAACATGATTTTTTGACTATTTGTCTCTGACTGGTTGGCCACCCCTGCTCTATTCCATACAGTATCCAATGTATAAAAAGTGCCAATGTTCAGGGTCGTTACTAGGTTCTTCTACCGCTCCCCCAGACTCCTGCACTTGCTCCGCAGAGTGGGAGATTATGGATTGCATTTGGAAACCCCCCCTCTAGAAATCCTGCGTTTGCCAGTGGAATCCACTAACAAAGAATGGCGGATAGTATTAAGAGCATGTCTTCCTCCCAATATTGATATCCAGAAATGTATTAAAGATTGTTGCTTGGAAGAAGACAAGTCTTTAAATGATGAAGATAACCAAAATAATGTATGACAAATAACTATTCAATTGGGAATATATTTTCCAGTAGTAGTCGACTGGAGCAAAATCTTCACCATTAGGCGAAAGGAAAATGAGATTGCAACCAAATATTTTAACAGAGCTTTGCTAGCAATGGCTAAGTATACAGGGATAGCCAACATAAAAGATGACGGAAGTAGCTGTTTCTGTACTAATGGATGGTCTCAAAGAAGCATTGAAAGTGAGGGTACAAACATCATTGCCAAATTGGAGAGGGATAACAGTAGATGCCCTTAGGGAATCTGCTTTAGAGCATTATAGAAACTTAAGTAAACGTAAGGAAATGCAGGGGGAAAAGTTAATGATGGTAAGTATCCAAGCAATGGAAAACACAGCAACATGACCAAAACAACACTCACAGGGAACAAAGGATAAGGAAAATTAGATGCTACAAAAGTGGTAAAGAGGGACACATCTCCAGAAAATGTCTAGAACATAGGAACACCACATAGAAGGGATTTCGAGCCACATAGAGGGGAGACACATAGGCACCAACCGAGAAGAGACTGGCAGGACTCCGAAGTGTCTCAGCAGATATCCCCATCTCTTAGCGCAGCTAATGCTTTACAGGGGAGCCAAGAACAACAATAGGGGGGTTGGTCATACCTGGATCTTACAGCCAGTTAAACTGACTAAAGAACTCCAGGTGATAGTTGATATATCTGGTATAAAAAAAACAAAACCTGTGGAAGTTACTATTGGGCCTCGACACACCAAACATTCTTTCCTTCTGGCAGCAGTGGCCCCTACTAACTTACTAGGTAGAGATTTGTTATAAAAGATGGGATGTGTGATTTACTGTACCCCTGATGGTGTATTTCTAGACATTCCAGAAAATTTTTCTCAAGAAGTACAAATATGTTGGATACTCCTCAAAGACTAATGTTGCATTCTACTGTTCTTGACTTACGTCCATCTCAGGTAGAGGAAATTATCTCACAGATACCGGGTTCCCTATGGACCAAGTCTGGACAGGACACTGGATTAATGGCTAACGAAGCTCCAGTAGTGATACAATTAAAAGATGGTAGGATAGCTCTAAAAATACCACAGTAACCTCTAAAGCCACAGATAGAATTAGGGGTGTATCCCGTAATTGAACAGTTGTTACAACAAGGAATTTTAATCAGGACATCCAGTACGCCCAATAGTCCCTATTCCCAGTAAATAAGAGTGGTGGGAGGGGCTTCAGATTAGTTCAGGATTTAAGAGGGGTAAACAAAGTAGTTGAAAGCCAAGTCCCCATAGTGCCTAATCTAGCTTTCATCTTGATGCAAATCCCTTCCATCTCTACCCACTTTACTGATATTGACCTCTACTCTGCGTTCTTTTGTGTTCCCCTTCATGCCAACAGTCAGTACCTTTTTGCTTTCTTGTTCAGAGGGGTACAGTACACCTGGACCCTTCTTCCACAAGGTTTCATAGACAGCCCAAGTATCCTCTCTCAAGCCTTGCATGACTGCTTACAATCTTTTCAACCTGAAAATGGATCAGTACTAATTCAATATGTTAATGACTTGTTATGTTCTGATTCATTTGTGTCTTCAGTAGCCGATACTAAACAGTTATTGTTTCATCTTTCCCAGACAGGACACAAGGTTTCAAAAGACAAATTGCAGTTGTACCAGACAAGGATTAAATATTTGGGACATTGTCTCACACAAGGACTCAGACATTTGACTAATGACAGGATACAAGCTGTACAAAACATGACACTGCCGCAAACCCAGCAGCAAATCCATACATTTTTAGAGATGTGTGGATTCTACCGGAAATGGATCCCCGGGTTCTCTATTTTGGCATTGCCATTGCAGGAGATGGTTTCATCAAACAAACCTGAATGAGTCTCTCATACAGAGGAATCTGAAAGGCATTTGGGGAACTAAAAGAGTGCTTGACCAAAGCCCCTGCACTGGGAATGCCTGATTACGAGAGACCGTTTGAGTTAAATGGAACAGAAACTGCTGGGTGTGCTGCAGGGGTCCTAACACAGGTGATGCTAGCCAACCAGTAGCGTAGTACAGTGCACAATTGGACTCTGTGGCACGGTCGCTCCCTACTTGCTTAAGAAGTGTAGCAGCAATAGCCCTACTGGTAAGTAAGAGTGAGGACATAGTAGTAGGACATGATTTGACAGCTCATACACCACATGCATTATTGGCCCTTCTCAATTCTACCCAAACCAGGCATGCCTCTTTAGCATGATTTACAAAATGGGAGCTGTCACTGATGGCACCAGTAAATATCACCATAAAAAGGTGCAATACCCTAAATCCAGCTACATTTTTGCCACATGTGCCTTGTAATGCACAAAGGGTGGAGGGTGAGGATACTGGTGAAGGAGGTTTTAGTATGGAGACCGATATACATGATTGCATGAAGTATTTAAACCAGACTTTTATCGCAAGACACGTGTCAGGAATCTGCATTCTCCATCGCATCACTTACTGTGGAACTACAGGTTCCAGCAGTTCAGTTCAGTTCCAGTTTTCAGTCTACTGCAGCCTGGAGTACACAGTGCTTCAGCTAACTCACAGCTGATCTGAACACCCAATCCAGCGGGGTGTGTTCTCACAGAGATGCAATATCCAATCATCACAGACCAAGGGGTATAAACTCCAGTTCCTGGCTCAGTCTCATCGCCTTGGACAATGCGTCACATCCTTTGAACAGGCGTCTCCTATCTTCAGTCCTCTGTCTGCAGAGATTCCCCAGTATATTGGACCTGTGGAACTACAGGTTCCAGCAGTTCCATTCCAGTTCCGTTTCCAGTTCCAGTCTGCAATCCCCTGTTTCCAGCGATCTCATATTTCTGGCATTTCCAAGTTGTTTCCCTGTTCCAGTGTTCCTGTGGAACTACAAACTCCAGCCACACCCTGCCACAGTTCATCAGCAGTAAGAGACTCTCCTCAGGTGTTATTCATTGCCTAACTTGTGCACCTTATTACCAGCATTCCATTCTGTGCATTGCATCCAGCACTTAACAAGCATGCTGAGTTAGGACTGTCTCCTACCTACCAAGATGATTTAAAATGTAACAGTGAGGTAATAGTACAATACCTTATCAAGATGAACCAGCAATTGAGAAACCAGCAAAAGAACTTAAAGTTGTTGATTCCTGATATGCCAAGTACTAAGTGTCATAACATTGAACCAGGTGACTGTGATGATTTGCAATTTTTTACACTCAGGTTGTTTAATAGACAGATGGGAAGGACCTACTAAGTTTTGTTGACTAGCACAACTTCATTGAATGTAGCCGAAAGAGAGACTTGGGTCCAATCCTCTTATTGCAGGAAAGTCAATAATCCAGAAGAAACTCGTGACAAAGGTGATACAGAAGAAATATAACTCGAGAATTTATTCCGGGAGGACAGAAAAACAACACTATTGGACATGCCCAGAGCGCATTAAGGAATCACTAAGGATTAGTGGTAACAAGAAGGAACTTCAGTAGTCAAGATTTGTTTTGTTGTATTTTTCTTTTTTTGCACTCTTTTTTTCAGGACAATGCAGTTTTGCGAGGGCTCGCAAGGAGTCGAGTATGGGTCTAGAACTGGTTTTGAGGAAAATAATGGTCAAAGCAGGAGTAAATAAAAAGTCTAGGAGTTACGGAGATCAGAGGCAATTTGATGGGCTATTGTCTGAGGAATACTGTATTAGTAAGGAATGCGATCCCATAAGTGAAGATGAGTGCATCCATAGATGTCAGTCAAGCAATAATGTAGAAGTTGACAGACATCCATTAAGCGATTATCATTTGCTAGTGGGTATGGGAATTCAAACAGACTGCTGCGTGTGCTCACATGTACCTCAAGGGCAAAATAATGTAGGACTGGTACCATATCCATTAAATATATCTGAGGTACTTGAATTAAAAGCGGGGAGACCGGTGGAAAATAAATTTAATTTAACTAGGTCCCCTAGTCTTAAACTTCACCAATATTCTGTGGATAAATCCCTGTTGTGTTTAAGTTTCACCAATCTCAGGATATTGGGAGGTAATATGGAACAATCAGACAATGGCCTACTCACATAGAGCTGATAGGGAGCCTATTGATATATATGTATATGAGAGGTCTCAACAGAATAAGAGCTGGTAGAGTGTCAGTGGGATATTGCGCGAACATCATACAGCCATTGCTCAAATGAATGAGATGGGGTTTTTCACAGAATTCTGTGTGCAATGATAATGACTTATTCTGTTCTCTATATCCTCCCAGATGACGTATATTTCATATGTGTTAGGAAAGCGTGTAAGTGTCTCTCTCCGAAGGTTTGTGTTATCTTGGCAGAATATTACCTGAGATAATGACCCTCACTCATGACAAGATGGTAGATATTCACAACAGCATTGCTCCTCCTTATGCTCATACTGTATCTACTATGAACACATCTACAAGAGAAATTCTATAATAGGGGAAGAACACATAGCTACCAATTTGATCCAATAATCAGTTGGGATCCAGGTCCTCCTTGCCTTAGACATAACCTGAATGGCCAGAGGAACCAGAAATTATAAGTATATTCAAGCATTGGCGAATCTGGTTGATAACAGAACCGAGATGTATGATGACACCTTCAGATATACGGGTAGGGAGTTGCAAGCCTATAAGAAAGAACTAGTGCAGTATCGTATGGTTTTAAAATTATGTAATGGCTGTTACTGGTGGGTGTTTTATAACCCTAGCGACCCAATATGGGGTTAAGTGTTGTACAAATAGCACAGATGACCCAAAGGAAGTGATAGACCACAAGATGGATGAGATACTACTGCTTAAATGAGAATTTAGAAGGAAACATAATCTCACTTTATCGGCCGTGAGCGAGAAGATGGTTGGATGGGTTTCCTAGTTGAACCCACTTAAATGGTTCCCTGGGTTAGAAGACTGGGCACAGGAGATGATAACTAGTATAGGAAAACTTCTTTGCATCTGTGATGTCGTCATAACTATTGGTTTGGTATATAAATGTGTTTGAATTATGACTTGGCAAAAGAATAGACACAGAGAATCAAGCACTGGAAATACAAAGTTAATGAGTCTAAGGAGGAGCAGTGTTGCGGATAAAGAAGACCTGGTATACAACTCCGAAATAGAAACAATAATTAGATAAGGATACCATGTATATATTTTTGTTATAGTTTGTTTTTAGGATTCTTAGTGTACAATCAGATACCCTATTTTTTTGTTTTGTTTGTTTTCTTTTTTAACTAATTGAACAGTTACAAAAAAAATTAAAATAATTCACAATGTACAATTAAATGTGTTCTAAAAATACTAAAGAAGGTAGATCTGTTCAGGTAATAGTTTTGAGCACTATGAAAGGGTGGACTGTCAAAGTCGAAATTACATTTCTAATACACCATATTATGGCATCTCTCAGCGATTGCATATTACAGTACACTGAGTGTATTACGGTAAAATATGATATCGCTGTGGAAAGCCATAAAGACACACACAACTACATTTTTATACCACATGTAGGGGGTCATTCTGACCTGATCGCACACTGCAGTTTATCGCAGCGGTGCGATCGGATCATAACTGCGCATGTGCCGGCGCCGCAGTGCACCGGCACATGCCAGACGCCATCGCTGTAGTACGATCGCCTCTGCCTGATTGACAGGCAGAGGCGGTCGCTGGGCGGGAGGGACCGAAATGGCGGCGTGTGGCCGGCGTTTCATGGGTGCGGTCCGGCCAACGCAAGCATGGGGGGTGGGCCACAGTGGCTGCGTGACGTCACACGCAGCTGCTGCGGGCCGGGGAGAGATGGGTAGCTCCCGGCCAGCATGCTAAAGCTGCACTGGCCAGGAGCTACTCCTAAGGTGCAAAAGCATCATGCTGTGCGATGCTTTTGCACTTCTGCTGGGGATCCGGCACTGACTTGCGGGGCGGGATAGCCCTGTGCTGGGCGTCCCCCCGCATGTCTATGGACATGATCGTAGCCCTGCAAAATTTTGCAGGGCTACGATCAACTTGGAATGACCCCCATAGTTTACACATCGTCATTACAAGTCCAAAACAAGGTTTAAATACACAGAAACTGTAGTACTATTTCAGTAAACTAGCTATATACATATTCCAGGGTTAGAACCACATTGTTGCATCATGTTTAGTCTTATATTAATCAATATTTTATCAGCAATAATCCGTTTATTACGGATAAACGGTTGCACACTGCGACCGTAAGATATGAGTACTATTAGATATGTATGGAATAATGTGCAGAGCCAGGTGTGTATATTGGTCACTTCAAACCGGCTTCACAGCGGGACCCTGAGGGCAAACATGTGGGATTGTAACCAAGAACAAAGCCCTCGCCCTCATGTGGACTGACCTATGATCCGTAAAGTTCTAAAGAGGTCTGGCCCCTGGACCAAAGAGAGAAGACTTTGATTATTGTACTATGTGCCTTTTGGACTTACTGTATAAATAGCCCGACCCTGGACCTGGTTGGCAGATGCTTTTATCTCAGAGGTCTTCTTCCTGATGACTGACTACCTGGATCCAGGGTGCTTGCGTATGTATATTTGCTGTAACTACTCTCTCTGTGTTATGTTTATATTTGGCAATTAAATCTATTTGTGCTTTGGACCACAATTAACTGTATACGATATCACACTTGTTTTCTCTAAGGTATTAACGTGTGACTACCCACACTAAGTCTGTGTTGTGCAAAATAGACGCAGCTTGCGCCTGCCGCAAATAAACTTTTTTACTTGATAGAAATAACTTGGCGATATCTGATATACTAAAGATTTTAAAACATTCTTGATGGATTAAACTCTTTTCTGTCACAAATGGTGTGCTGTCCCATATACTTTGTCTCTCTAAGTGGTTAAATTGGTGTGGCTATATATATATATATATATATATACACACACACACACACACTATATTGAGTTGAGATTATCGTTGCTGGAGGAGAAGCTGTCATAATAGTATTTAATGTGTTATTTAGCCAGCCCCGTATGAATATCTTTATTGGGTGTATTAACATATTGTTACTGAACTAGATTACCAGCATTGAATTAACACCCAATATAATACAGATGCTAATGTATAACAACAATAAACACACAGTGGGTCAATTTGTTTTTTATATCCCTTTATTCACCTCTTTACACACTTTCCTTTTGCTTTTAATATCTCACTAATTTAGCTTATATATTTTAATTCTATTTACATTTTATTCATTAGTGTGCCAAGCAGGACAATGCTTTCATTCTACTTTAAGTCCAGTAAAAAACCTGTAATATTACAAAGATAAGAGGTAAACTGCTAGAGGTTGAGAAAAAAAGTTTTCTAGCTATAAATATAAAAAATGGTGTCATTTTCAGATATCTAAAAAAATAGTTCCTTTTTAGGAAGCAAGTATTGGGATAAGAAATGACAGTTGTTCTGCTGCAATAAATAAAAGGCTTGACTAAGCAGTGAAGCACCACCAGTGGATCACATAAGACTATTTTGGTTCATTATGCAGGGTTTTTTTATGAAATTTAATCTGTGATGCCAACTCTCAAACATGGAGGAAGAAGCGTGATGGTCTGGGAATCTTTTGTTGGATCCCAAGTTGATGACTTTCACTTAGTGACTGGCACCCTGGACCAATGGGTCTACCACAGCATATTATAGCACCATGCAACACCCTCTGGGCTATGTTTAGTTGGTTAAGGGTTCATCCTACAGCAAGATATTGACACACAACATCCCTCTAGGCTATGTTAGAACTACCTTTGATGAAAAGAATAGGACTTTAGACTACAAACATGGAAAGCTCTGCACAGCACAGTCTCCAGACTCATCGAGCTGGTTTAGGATTAACAGGACAGAAGGGTGAAAGCAAAGAGACCTACAGGTAAAATTTTGCGGGAACTACTGCAACAGTGTTAGGAAGAACTTTCAGAATAGTATTTGATTTCCATTGTAGAAAGAATTCCATGATTGTGTTCTGTATCTACAAATGGTGGCAACAGATTTGTTCACATATACCTATCCTCAAAATGTACTGTGGCCGGAGCACAGGGAGAAGGTAAGGCATCGGTTCCGCTTAGTAGGGAAAACGCAAGACACAGCTGCAGTGGGGAGTAAGATGCTCCCTTGGTTGCCCCTACCCCCGGTTCATGACCGGTTTCCTTCGAGTTTCCCACCATGAACTGAGTTTCTGCTTCAGTCCGAGACACTGTGTACTCAAAGGACCCAGTCGCAGCATAGGCAGCTGTATGACTGGTCCGTCGGTGTTCACTTGGGCATCTGTGTTCACTGTAGGTTCACAGGGCGGTTGTGTACATTAATAGCATCTAGATCCACTCAGCGTTTAATAACGTGTTGCGCGATCCTGGAAGCGGGGTAAAGTCTCCCTGTATCCCACTCTCCTGAGCCGGGTGATACAGCACTAAGTCTCTATCTACCTTTGAGTACGAATAGTTGGATAAGTGCCTGATGCATATGAGTCTGTAAACTATTGCTGCTGTTTCTTTTGCTGTGTGACTGAATACATTTAAAATCCTATATAAGGTAATGCAGTAATATGTTTCTCCTACATACTTGAAATGTATCTGTAGTTGATTATGTGCTCATATTGCTTATCATACTAATGTATAACCTGTGACTGATTGCTAGTGTGATTGCTGACTTTGCTATATTCTGTCAGTTTTTGTGTATTACGATCCTCAATGCTGGTGCAAAGCAGGGAGGGATCGGATTGTATGTCACTTAAACAAAGTTTAAAGTGATTGCAGTCACAAATTGTGTTGTTAATACTGTACAGGTGTGTGATTTGTTTATCATGTCTTAGAGAGGCAAGGTTGAGGAGGATACATTCTCCACAGCAGCACCAACACTCATTTCATGTTTGTCTTGCAAAACTGGCTTAACCTCTCAGGATCTGGTTCAAAATGGATTATGTGCAAACTGTTTTAACTTTCACCAAAGCCTACTGAATAAGCCAAGGTAGGCACAGGTTCAAGTTGAACCCCATGGGCTACTTTTGTACAGACATTATCCAGTATAGCTGAGCGGATAATACCAGCTCCTTTACCAGGCATAGGTTACCCTATAAACTCTTACTTGCAACATTCCCCCTGTGGTTTATCACATCCAGTACAGAAATCTGCAATTTCTCAACAAAAACAGGCTGATAGGCCGGTGGTAAGTAAATTACATAGACATGATACAGTACATCTTCACAGTCTACACATGTTTCAGATTAGGACTCATCGGAGGATGAGGACTCATTGCACTCCGGGTCTGTATTGATGAGTGCCTCACAGCACTGAGATCATGGGTTCAATTCCCACCATGGCCCTAACTGTGCGGAGTTTGTATATTCTCCCTGTACTTGCGTGGGTTTCCTTTGGGTACTCTGTAAAGCAGGGTATAACCAGAAACCAGTGCAGTTGTTTTAAAAGGAGCAGTCTTCTGTAGATCAGAAAGTATCCTGCTTTCTGATCTACAGGAGACTGCTCCTTTTAAAACAACAGCGCTAGTTTCTGGTTATACCCTGTTTTATGTGTCTAGATTTTATTTGGGAGATTTTGGGTGTTCTCCCTCGCCTAGTTACCAGCAGCATTAATTAGTGCGTGGCTGTAATCTATTCCTTTTTGTATTAGCTTTGGGTACTCCGGTTTCCTCTCACAATCCAAAAATATGGTTAGGTTAATTGGCTCCCAACAAAAAATTAACCCTAGCATGAATGTGTCTGTGTGTACATGTGATAGAGATTATAGATTGTAAGCTCCACTGAGGCAGGGACTGATGTGAATGGGCAAATATTCTCTCTGTACAGCGCTGCGGAATATGTGTGCGATATATAAGTACCTGGTTATAAATAAATCATAATACAAAGACGAGGATGAAGGCCTCAGCTCAGTGGACATACCTGAGCTAATTAATGCTATGAAAGCCATTCTTTCCTTAGAGCAAGCAGTAGAGCCTTTGTTAAAATCTAAGGCACCTGTGTTTAAACATCCCAAAACAGTTAGGACTGAATTTCCTGGGTCAGAACAGCTGACGAAAATTATGCAAGAGGCTTGGGTTACACCCAGTAAAAAGTTTAGAATTCCAAAGAAATGGAATTCTAATTATCCTCTTCCGGCTGGGGACTGTTTAAAAAGGGAGGTGGCTCCCAAAGTAGTAGCATGTCATTCGATTAGTGCGAAAATCTACATTGCCTCTGCCTTCTACATCATTAAATGATGTCACGGATAGGACAATGGATGGGTTTTTAAAAAACATTTTCTCTTTGTCTGGAGCAATCGTAAGACCAGCCATGGCTTCAGACTGGATGGCAAAAGCAGTGGCAGCCTGGGCTGATGCATTGGGGGATCATCTTTCATTGGCATCTAGAAAGCAAAAATACCATATTGCACATATTAAACAGGTGGCTATTTTTATGGAAGAAGCAGCCTTGGATATGGGTGCTATTGCCTCTCAAGCATCAGCTTCAGCAGTAGCAGCTCATAGAGCAACTTGGCTACGTACATGGAAAGCTGACTCACAATCCAAGAAAGTTCTAGAGTCTCTGCCTTTTACTGGAGATATTCTTTTTGGTAAAGAATTAAACAGCATTTTGGAATCAGACTCCAAGAAAGTGAAGTTTCCTTCCACATACAAATCCAAGCCTAGATTTCCAGCTTTTCTGCCC